>NC_067424.1:32935686-33244273 GCF_009764475.1 Pristis pectinata
TGTTCTGCATGTGTCATTGTATTTATTGTTGTATTTCTTATTACTGTTATTAGTATACTGCTTACTGTGAGCTTCATGTGAACAAGGCATTTCATTGCACCCTGGTGTAAATGACAATCAACTAATTTAATCTAATCTTTCCTCAGATCTCTGCACATTTCCCTTCTTCTTCTTTGAACGTGACTATTGCATGTGTTTTCACCACTGTGTAAAAAACCTGTCTTACAAATCTCCTTTAGACTTTCCCCCTCTCAATTTACAGCTAATACTCTCCAATCCAGGCAACGTCCTGGTGAATCTCTTTTGCACCCTCTTCAAAGCCTCCACTTCCTTCCTATTGTTTGATGACCAGAACTGCACACAATACTCCAAACATGGCCAAGTTTTATACAGCTACAACATGACTTCCCAACTTTTATACTCGACATCCCAACCGATAAAGGCAAGCATGCCGTACACCTCCTTTACCATCCTATCCAATTGTGTTGTCACTTTCAGGGAGCTATGGACCTGCACCCCAAGATCCCTCTGTACATCAGTCCTAAGGGTCCTGCCTTTTACTGCATACTTTCATCTTGCATTTGATCTCCCAAAGTGAACACCTCACACATGTCCAGATTAAAAATCATCTTCCCAAATTTCCAACTGATCTATATCCTGCTGAATCCTTTACCAACTTTATCTTACTATCCACAGCTTCACTAATTTTTGCATCATCTGCAAGTTTACTAATCAGATAACCTACATTTTCACCCAAATCATTAATATATGTTACAAACAACAGGGGTCCTAGAGAAACAGAAGAGGCTGGAATCCAAATGAAAACCACGATGATGCTGGAGGAACTCAGCAGGCCAGGCAGCATCCGTGGAGAAAAGCAGACGGTCAACATTTCCGGTCGGGACCCTTCTTCAGGACTGAAGATAGGAAAAGGGGAAGCTCAATATATTGGAGGGAAAAGCAGAGAAGTGATAGGTAGACAAAAGAGGGGAGGTGGGGTGGGCACAGGGTGGTGATAGGTAGATGCAGGTAAGAGATAGTGATGGGCAGGTGCGGGGGAGGAGGGGAGAGCAGATCCACCGGGCGATGGGTCAAAGGTAAGGAGAGAAGGAAAAAAAAAGCTGAGAAGAGGGAGATAGGCTAGGAAAGGGAAGAAGAGAAGAAGCATTGGTTGGGTGGGGGGTTGTGGGGGAGGGGGGTGGAGATTACTTAAAGTGGGAGAATTCAATGCTCATGCCGTTAGGCTGCAAGGTTCCAAGACGGAAAATGAGGTGCTGTTCCTCCAGTTTGTGCTTGGAATTCTCCTGGCAGTGGAGGGGGCCGAGGACTGACATATCAGTGATAGTGGGGGAGGGGGAGTTGAAGTGACCGGCAACGGGGAGATGCAGATCGCGGTTACGGACAGAACGCAGGTGTTCTGCGAAACGGTCACCTAATCTGCGTTTGGTCTCACCAATGTAGAGGAGGCCACACCTCGAGCACCAAATGCAGTAGATGATACTAAGGGAGGTGCAGGTGAATCTCTGTCTCACCTGAAAGGACTTTTTGGGTCCCTGGATGGAGGTGGTGTAGGGGCAGGTGTTGCACCTATGGCGGGGACAGTGGAAAGCTCCCGGGGTGGGAGCAGGATGAGTGGGGGGGGGGGGGGGAGGAGTGAAATAGGGAGTCACGGAGAGGACCCAGCACTGATCCTTGCGGAACACAACTGCCCACAGACCTCCAGTCAGGTAAACACCCCTTTACTGCTACCCTCTGTCTTCTATGACCAAGCCAATTTTGGATCCAGTTTATCAACTCACCATGGATCCATGTGACTTCATCTTCTGGACTAGCCCACCATGAGGAACCTTGCCAAATGCTTTACAAAGTCCACATAGACAACATCCACTGCCCTACCCTCAACAATCACCTTTGTCACCTCCTCAAAAAACTGTCAAATTTGTGACACCCTGCACAACATCATGCTGGTTACCCATGAGCTCTGCCTTCTGGACGGGACCATGAATGTGGGCTATTGCAGCCTGAAGCATAGGAAATCCTGCAGTGCCGGCAAATCTGCAATCCCATAGGGAGTTTACCACGATCAAAAACATTGTCACATCTATTCCCAATGTGGAAAATGGCTCCATAATGCAAGTAAGGTTCACGATTTGAAGAGCCTAGACAAATTTCTGAAGTATCGCAAGAAGGACTGGAAAACCATTATGTTGTACCTCAGGAAACAGGGATTTTTTTGCATACTTTATATAACACTGAAAAAGCCAGCAATGTACTGTTACATTTTGAGGCCCTGAATTCTTTCTCCCAAGAGGCTTTGAGCCAAGGGAAGGTTTTAGGCATGATATTTTGGTTAGGTATCAAGAGAGAGGAAGCAAGTCACACTGAGGTGCTGATCAAACACAATCTAATTTGCAGCTGTATAAAACTTTGTTTAGGCCACATCTGGAGTATTGTGTACAGTTCCAGTCGCCGCATTACAAGAAGGATGTGGAAGCTTTGGAGATGGTGTGGGAGAGGTTCGCCAGGATGTTGCCTGGATTAGAGAGTACTAGCTATAGGAAGAGGTTGGACTTTTCTCTGGATCATTGGAGGCTGAGGGGAGACCTGATAGAAGTATAAAAAATTATGAGAGGCGTAGATAGAGTAGATATTCAGAGTCATTTTCCCAAATACAGGAGGGCACAGATTTAAGCTGAGAGGAGTAAACTTTAAAGGAGATTTGCGAGGGAAGAGTTTTTACACTGAGAATGGTAGGTGCCTGGAACACACTGCCAGGGGAGGTGGTAGAAGCAGATGAATGGTTAAGAGGCATTTTGGCAGGTACATGAACAGGCAGGGAATGGAGGGATGCAGACCATATGCAGGCAGATGGGATTAGTTTAATTTGGCATCATGGTCAGCACAGACATGGTGGGCTGAAGGCCCTGTTCCTGTGCTGTACTGTTCTATGTTCTAGGTAATTGATTGCTGGGTTTGTTTAGAAAGCCTGTTTCTAGGTTCATATATGGGCTAGATCATGGGCTTTCAGACAGGAACAGCTCCGCACTAGGAGCTCAGTCAGAGAAATTACATCTACTTAGGACAGAACTTGGCCATACGATTCTGGGGCTCAGTGTCAAACCTGGTCCAAACCGTTAGGATAAATACCAGGTATGGCACATCTGATTACAGAATAAAGCATTTTTTCATCCTTCTCAAAACTTCTTCTGCATGAGTGTGACTGCTTCCACTTACTTATGTGGCTCAGTATCAAGTTTGGCTTAAGGATGCTCTGCAAAGTGCCTGGGGACACTTACATACATTAAAGGCATTACACAAACACAAGTTGTTGTTACAACACCAGCCTGCCTGCTCCGTCTTGGCCGAGACTTCCAATTACACGCTCAACCAAAGGCAGCTTTGTACAACGGTGCTTACAGGGAGCTAAGCTGAGCCAGGCCAGACAGACCATGCAAGACCTGTCGCTGACATTCATCGCATCAGTCTGGGCTAGATTGGACATCAGACTGCAGGACTCTAAGGCCAAATTCTAACCCAATGCGCCAGCCAGTGCCCAGGAGAGTGAGCTGATTTGCAATCTGAGTACAACGTAATTTAATCTGCAATAAATGTAAAAGAGATTACTTACCCGCCAGGCAGCAATGAAATGAGAGCAAAAAAGGAAATACAGAAGAATTAGTAAAATCAAGCTGGAGGAATAATAATGGAAATCTTTAACTGATGAGAAGAAAGGAGGGAAAATTTATAGATTGTTGCTGTGGCATTTCGCATACAGTATATGATAGCTAGGAGAATTTCCACCACCGAAATGTTTTTTTGGTGCTATTTATTCACCCTCCCTTTGACTCATGCTGTGCGGTACATATAAGGGTGTCTGGCTGGACACTAATTGATGTTAACATACGAACCTCTTCTACACCTCGCCTCGGCTTGTCACCTTGAAGTGTCCCATCATTTAGTGTACATGGATGCACAAGTATGAACAGTCAACAACTACACACACAGATCCTTCCACATGCATGCTTGAGTGCACACATGGGAAACGCATCTTCTCAGCTGGATGGAGACACAGGAAACTGCAGATGCTGGAAATCTGGAACAACACACAAAATGCTGAAGGAACTTAAAGGGTCAGGCAGCATCTATGAAGGGAAATGGATAGTTGACGTTTTGGTTGAGACCCTTCCTCTACACTGGAAAGAAGGAGAGGAGATGGCCAGTATAAAAAGGTGTATGTGTGTTGGGGGGGGGGGGGGGGGGGGGGGAAGGTGCTGGAGCAAGAGCTGGCAGGTGACAGGTGGATCCAGGTGAGGGAGGGAGGAGAATGAGAATGATGTGAGAAGCTGGCAGGTGATGGGTGGAAGTGACGAAGGGCTGAAGAAGATGGAATCTGATCGGAGAGGACGGTGAACCATGGAATAAAGGGGAGGAGGTGAGGAGGGGAACCAGCGGGAGAACTGTGTGGGTGATGGCAGGTGGAGAGGGTGGGGGAGGAGAAGGAGGTAGGCTGATGGGGCCGGGTGGATCAGGAGGGAAAGAGGGGGGGGGTGGGGGGGAGAGGGACAGAGAGGAGTGGTTACCGGATAGGGAATTCCCAGGTAGATGCCAGACTCTCATCAGCAGCACCCTATGAAAGCTACATTAGGCTGATTGGAAGGATTACCTAGACAGAAAGGTTCCAGGCTTCAGAATTAGATCCCTTCTGTTCCATAAGCAATGATATTCCCGAGTGAAAATCATTTCCCTGTCCCAGACTGCAAACTTAGCTACCAGATGGATTGACCCACCTTCAGAACTATCCTAACGGATCTCTTTCCAGTCATGTTTGTGCAACAGCTTTGTTTAATGAGCTCTGACAAATTCCCGTAGGCGCTGTAAAACATGTGAAATGATTGCAGGTGTTACAATGGTGGGAGTGAGATCAGGCTCTGAGGTAGGGGATGGTAATGGTGCTCAGTCCTAGTGGTCTTAGATCCTGGAGGATTTTAACTCCCTGGACCTGATCTGTAAGCTACAGGTGGGACTGGAAACGTGGCTGGCAGCCTGTAAAGCAAAGAGGGGAGCAAGAACAAGGAATGCCCAGTGGAGTAGGTAAAAGGCAACAGTATAAAGTAGGCAAGTATTGTGACAAATAACATAAATGACATAGAAGTGTCCAACTTTTGGGAAGGAATGCCACAGGTACAGATAAACAAAATCACTTTTTGCCTCAGTGCAGGTGGACAAAGAATAGTAGCAGACCAGTAAAGGGACAAGGTTACAATGTCACACAAATTGACTACAGTTCCTATGAGATGTCTGAGGTTCCACTGACCTTGACACACTTTTCTAGGACTAAGTCTGTTTCTTTCAGCAGATTCTCCCTCAGTCCTGCATCTCTGATCAGCAAGTGCCACAGATTACTGGTTACAATTATCGGCAGCAAATACCACTCTGTCGAGAATGTGTTGATCGTCTCCCTATTCATTTGACAGCTGAAAACATTGAATCTCTCCACCATTTCATTGCCTGGAGGGAGTTGCAGTAATTCTCAAAGGCTTTGAGAGCCTCTTTCAGCATCTCATTGTGTCTAAAGCTCTCTACCTCAATGACAAACCAGATAGAAAAGCATCTTCATTTTTGCTTTCTCCTCTCTATTACCCATTGCCAAACTTAGAGAAAATCTCTCCTTCCATTGCTTCCATTCACTTAGCAAATTTCTTGCCTCAAAGTTCAAGCTACGCTATCCGCCAACGTGCAGGTCTGCTGTCAAATGGAGGAAAACTTAGTCTGGTGTTTCCCGTCACTTGGTTATGGATCTATCATATGCTCTCTCAATGGGGATATCTTTATGTAGTTTTCTAGATAGACATGAGTGCAACATGTAATATCATACCCTGGGGATTTGTAAGGAACCTTGAATAGACAAGACAATTCTAATAATGTACAACTGTACTGCTGAATTACTAAGCTGAAAATTAAAACTTCAAAGAATGGTAAGAAGTACGAAACAAAGTTTGCTATATGTGTACCAGTTCCTTGATAACCATGCCACCAGCAAATGGAACTGATAACAGCAGAGTCATTGGTATTGGTTTATTATTGCCACACGTACCAAGATACGGTGAAAAGTTTTTGTTTTGTGTGCCAGCCAGGCAGGTCAGGCCATGCATAGAGGCATAGAGCACTACAGCACAGAAACAGGCCCTTTGGCCCATCTAGTCCATGCCGACCTGATCTTCTGCCTAGTCCCTTCTGCATAATTACACTGAAGTAGCAAACAGAAAACAGAATGCAGACGCTAGTGTTGCAGTTACCAAGAAAGTGGTAGGCAAATAAAGTGCAAGGGCCATGATAAGGTAGATTGGGAGATCAGGAGTTCAAGAGCTCATTGAAGTTGATGAACGTACAGGCTACTACTGATGTAGGTTCTACACTCAACAAGAAGCAGCTGCAAGATGAACATGCAGGAAGCTGAATGCTGGGGCAAAACTTCCTCCTGGACTGGATGACAGTAAGCAGGTGGGAGTATATTCTCCAAGCCATGTTCCTGGAGCTCTCACGGCAAAGCTGAGCTTGAAAGAGGCAGAGATGACTGTGTCAGTAGATATCCCTTGGATATCAACCTGGATACGTGCAGGTAAATGAAATAGGCTGATCAGTGATTTGGATGCCCATGATCTGAATAAGATACTGAAAAGGAACGCAAAAAGCTGGAGAAACTCAGCGGGTCAGGCAGCATCTATGGAGACAAACGGATAGCCGACATTTCAGGTCGAGACCCTCAGATGAAGGGTCAACTCTCCATTTCTCTCCAAAGATGCTGCCTGATCCGCTGAGCTCCTCCAGCACTTTTTATGTTGATCCAGATTCCAGCATCTGCAGTTTCTTGTGTCTCCGCTGAAGAGGAACCATTTCTGCATAGAAGACAATGTTGTGCTGGATCTGAGCAGTGCAAAAGCACCTTCAGCGTAGAATGGATGTTGGAATGTAGAGCTTGACCAGGGGCTTCTATCCGATGACGTTCAGCGCGACTTTTGGGAAACATCGGGGACTGAGGATGCCTTTTGAGATCAGCACCACACCTGCAGAGTTTAAGCAAATGCTGGTGAAGGCAGAGAGGTACCATGACAGAAAGATGAGAACCTTAATGAACAGATGCAGAGAGCAGCAGCTGAGACGCAACATGCAGAAAATAGGTTGCGGTGGCTCAGTAGTAATTCACTCAAACATCATCAGCACACTATCCACAATGCCTGCAATGCATTGCTTGATAGGGTGGTGGAGGCAAATTCACTGGGGGCTTTCAAAAGGGGCTTGGATGGGCACATGAATGAGAGGAAGATAGATGGATATGGGCATTCTGTAGGTAGGAGGGATTAGCTATGTCGGCAGGCCAAAGGACCTGTTCTGTGCTGTACTGTTCTATGTTCTATGTTAAAACAGTGGGAAGACAAAGAATGCAGTAAGAACAACCAGAGCACTGCTGAGAAAAGCAAAACCAGCACACACAGATGCAAACAGTCCCCCTAGCATATAGTACTGCCAAGGTTCCCTTCCAGCCCAACCCAGAGACTTCATCAGTTCTGACAAAGGGCCCCAGACCCAAAATATTAACTCTTTCTCCTTCCACGGATGCTGCCCAGTCTGCTGAGTGTTTCCAGCGCTTTCTGTTTTACTTCAGATTTCCAGCTTCTGCAAATTTTTGATTTTCTTTTCCAGAGCCCAGAACCATTGAACCAGAATAACAACCGCAGAGTTGCCAAAGTGTAGCAATGTAAATGATTTATACAGTAATATATATAATTGAACACACATGTTTGCTAGTTGTTCTCCTCCAAGCCAGCCTTATCTTGTGTCATTGTTTTGATTTTTGGCAAACATCATTTTGATTGATCTTTGTAAGGGCTGTGTTTGCAGACATGTGCACTCAGCAGGCATGAAGAACAGAAATAAATTTCCCAAAGGAGGAAAGTAAGCCTGCACGTTTTTCTTGCAAGTTATGATATAACATGAACCTACAGTTCCAACCCAAAGTAATCAGAGGAAGGGAAAAAAGGAAAAGCCAACATCCTACCGGGACAACTGAAGATGTCAGAGCTTAAATCAGGAGCTGTAGTGAGAATCCAGCTACTTCAATCAGTATTTAAGATGTCAACAATCACAACCTGAACCCTGTGAAATGAGGACTGAGGAAGGTGTTACCATAGGAACGGGTGCCATCTGAGGAAGAGGTTCAGGAGGTGTGCTGACAGAATACACACCATCACTCAACCAAATCACAAGGAACAGCTACCAGCCACAACCTGACCTAAACATCATGAGGACTGGTGCTGGAGTGAGATATATACATATTTTGGATTGGGAGCGTTTTGAAATTTTATGCTGTAATCTCAGCAGTTTAAATCAGACAGACATTAATACATGTAAGTTTATTTGGGACAATTAGAATGCCAGAGAATGGTGTCTCTGTTGTGTTACTAAGAACACTTGTAAACCAATAGGATGGAGGTCAGGAATGTAGCACCATTGTGTGCCATCTCCTGGTAGTACAACGGTTGAAAGCTTCGAGCATTTTGAGGTCAGAGAGCATTGACAAGATATAAGGCCCTCATGATGCAGGTTTGTAAGAAGCTCAAAGCCTTGACCTGTCTGACAAATAAGCCAAAGAATGTGACAATGAGAACAAGCTGCAGGTGAATAGCATAATGCTACAGGTTTAAGGAACCAGTGATGCAGATTTCAGTAGCAGATAGAACATAGAACAGTACAGCAAAATAACAAGCCCTTCAGCCCACGATGTTGCGCCGAACTAATTAAGCTTAATGACACCTCATCCCTTCTGCCTGCACATGGTCCATATCCCTCCACTCTCTGCATATTCATGTGCCTATCTAAAAACACCTTAAACGCCCCTATCGTATCTGCCTCCACCACCACCCCTGGCAGCGCATCCCAGGAACCTGTGTGAAAAATTTGCCCTGCACATTTCCTTTGAACTTTCCCCCTCGCAACTTAAATGCATACCCTCTATTATCAGACTCTTCGATCCTGGGAAGAAGATACCAGTAGTCTACAATATCTATGATTCTCATAATTTTATTTGCTTCTACCAGGTCTCTCCTCAGCTTCAACTGCTCCAGAGAAAACAACTCTAGTTTTTCCAACCTCTCCTTATAGCACATCACCTCTAATCCAGGCAGCATCCTGATAAACCTCTTCTGGACCCTCTCCATAGCCTCCACATCCTCCCTATAATGGGGTGATCAGAACTGAATGCAATGCTCCAGATGCAGCCTAACCAGAGTTTAAAAAGCTGCCACATAACTTCCTGATTCTTGAACTTAATACCTTGACTAATAAAGGCAACCATGCCATATTCCCTCTTTCCTGCCCTATCAACTTGTGCAGCCACTTTCAGGGAGTGATGGACTTGGACCCCAAGATCCCTCCGTACATTTACACTGTTAGGGATTCTGCCAGTAACTGTACTTTCCCTTTACATTTGATCTCCCAAAGTGCAATACCTTACACTTGCCCAGATTAAACTCCATCTGCCACTTCTCCATCCACATCTGCAACTGATCTGTATCTTGCTGTATCCTTTGGCAACCTTCTACACTGTCCACAATGCCACCCATCTTTGTATTGTCTGCAAACTTACTAACCCACCCATCCACATTTTCATTGAAGTCATTTATATGCATCACAAACAGCAGAGGTCCCAGTACGGATCCCTGAGGAACACCACTAGTCACGGACCTCCAGCCAGAATAAGACCCATCGACCACTACCCTCTGTCTTCTATGGGCAAAACAGTTCTGAATCCAAACGGCCAAGTCACCATGGACCCCATGCATCTTAATCTTCTGGATGCGCCTACCATGTGGGACCTTGTTGAAAAGGCCTTACTAAAATCCATGTCGACAACATCCACAGCTCTACTTTCATCAATCACCTTGGTCACCTCCTCGAAAATCTCAATCAAGTTAGTAAGACAAGTTAGAGGACAGAGTCAAATAATGATATCATGTTTCAGGTTTTGGTCATTTCTAGGAACAAAGGATTTCGGATTTACTCCTGTGAAAAATGAGGCTTGAGATCAAGCCCTTCTCTCCACAGTGTTTGCCCACCATACCTCATTCCTGTACAGAAGACACTGACTCCCTGGTGCGATTCGTTTCCCTCCTATTCCTCACCTACATTCTGCTCTTCTCTAACATTATCCAAAAACTAACCTGTTTCCCCATGTCTCACAATGTTACTTAGTTCTACATTGCCACCACACTATTGACTCCTCCACTTTCCCTAACTTGTCAGACCACTAGTGCTACACACAGAACAAAATGAGGGGAAATTTCCTCAAACTAAGCAGGGAAGCCATTGTCTTCAGACCCTACCACAACCAACCGCTGATTCCATCTGTCTCTCTAATGAACTGAAAGAGACTGTTTGCAACCCGGTGTTGTATTGACCTTGAGATGAGCTTCCAATTAAGTATTCATACCATTGCAAAGACCACCTGCGTCCACCCACAGTTCATCTGACCCTGAATCTGACCCTGTCTCAGCTTGTCTGTTTTTAAACCACTAGTCTACGGCTCTGTTATTTCCAGAATTGCCTATTTCCAATCAGCCTCTGGAGATTGTCTGATATTCCACCCTCCAGAAAACTATACTCATCCAAAACACTAGAGTTCCCATCTCAACTGCACCAGCTCCTATTCAGCACTCTCACCACTGCTCATCAACCTACACTGGGTCCTAGTTGAGCAATGCTGTGGTTTTAAAATTCTCATTCTTGGTTTCAAAACCTTCCGTACTCTTGCCCTTCGCCTCTGCACAATCTCTTCCCTCTGAGACAGCTGGACTCTTCCAATTCTCAATTCTCTGATTTTCATCACCCCAGCATCCACAGCGATGAACCTAAATCCAGGAATTTCTTAACTGAATCTCTTCATCTTTTCTCCCCTTCCTTTAAGACACGCTTAAAACTTACTTTTCTGACCATGTTTTCTAATCATCTGTCCAAACATCACTGCGTGCGGTTTGCTGTCAAACGTTGGAGATGCAAGAGGCTGCGGGTGCTGGAACCTGGAGCAACAAACAGTCTGACGGAGGGAACTCAGGGGGTCGAGCAGCATCTGTGGGAGGAGAGGAATTGTCAACGTTTCGAGTCGAAACGTCTCGAATCGTTTCCACAGCAGATTGTTTGTTGCTGTCAAAATTTGATAATTCTGCAAATTGCCTTGAGATATTTTACTACGTTAATGGTTATGTAGAATACAAGTCCCTTAAGTTGTTGATTCAATTCACTTTAAATCTGAAGGAACTATATTGAGACAAACACTTCAAAAAGACAAGGTCATTAGTAGTTTGAGAGTTAATAATCACCACAGGCTAAGTCTCAATCCTCTTAGAAGACAAGGGAAGATAAATCCTTCAGGCCCGACACACAACATTATTATCATTCCCAACTGTTGGCGAGTTGCTCCCCTCAATAAGAAACTGCTTCCCTTTCCCAAAAAACATTTTTATCATTTCTCTATAAACTCTGCACAGGTTTTCTAGAGCCCCAACCGTCACATCGTTTCTCACCTTCTCTCCGGACATCATTGGCTACAGGCAAAGAAAGGGATGGACAACCCTGTCAGAAACAGGCCCCTAGGGCTCTGTCAGTCCTTCAGAAAAGCTGCTTCATTGCAAAGAGAAATGGGAAATGAATAAACACTCAGCAGGAAGCGAGCTAAACCAGAGTTTTCAGCAGAGAGCAACAGACTGCATGAGCCCAGTGCTAAGTAGCTGGGTCACCAGGACAAATAGCCAGCTGAGGGAAAGCTCCCCACATAAGCAACCACCAGACCGAAGCTGTGCACAGAGCGATGTGGCAGGTAAAGCCGATTAATTTGTACATTAGTTACATCTGTGGATAGACCCCGCCCTCCCCATCACCTTTACTGTTCACTACAGCAGCACCAACATGATAAGCGCGTCTTTTAGTAGTCCCACTCTCCCTGCCCCCATCCTCAAACGTTTGCTGTTTGAGGAAGAAGTATTGTGCCACGCAGGAGGGGGTCTGAAGTAGTTTTCAGCCTCCAATGACATCAGTAGCAGCCAATAACAGTGGGAGTGAGATGTAGTGGGTAATTTTAACTGTAGAATGGGCAATATCAGATTGATTTCTCCTGATCTTAATTCCTATTGAAGTCAATTAGGGAAAATGGGGAGGGAGAAAGGTCCAGTGGAGGTTATCTGATTTTGTCTATTTTGCACTATTGTCCAATAGCAACAGCCTGTCCTGGTCAAATCACGTAGGTGTCGTCGCCAAGAAAGCTCACCAGCGCCTCTACTTCCTCAGGAGGCTAAAGAAATTTGGTTTGTCCCCTTTGACACTCACCAACTTTTACCGATGCACCATAGAAAGCATCCTATCTGGATGTATCACGGCTTGGTACAGCAACTGCCCTGCCCAGGACCACAAGAAACTGCAGAGAGTCGTGGACACAGCACAGTGCATCATGAAAACCAGCCTCCCCTCCATGGACTCTGTCTATACATCTCACTGCCTTGGTGAAGCAGCCAGCATAATCAAAGACCTCACCCACCTGGGTCATTCTCTCTTCTCTCCTCTTCCATCAGGTAGAAGATAAAGAAGCCTGAGGGCACGTACCACCAGGCTTGAGGACAGCTTCTATCCCACTGTGATAAGACTATTGAACGGTTCCCCTATATGATGAGATGGACACTGATCTCACGATTTACCTTGTTGTCACCTTGCACCTTATTGCACTGCACTTACTCTGTGGCTGTGACACTTTACTCTGTACTATTATTGTTTTTACCTGTACTACCTCAATGCACTCTGTACTAACTCAATGTAACTGCACTGTGTAATGAATTGACCTGTACGATCGGTATGCAAGACAAGTTTTTCACTATACCTCATTACAAGTGACAATAATAAACCAATACCAATATTACCCAGATACTTCTCTATGACAGCAAGGGGTTACAGGCCCAGTTTTGCTGTGGTTTTTAAATCACTAACAAAGTAGAACAACTAGTGTTTTGAAACCCACCCTACCTGGGAATATGAATTTATTGGTGATAACAAAGTTGGGTATTTGGAAGATGGTGCAGCAGTTAGTGCTGATGCCTCACAGCTCCAAGCACCCGGGTTTGATGCTGACCTCTGTGTGGAATCTCACTAAGGCCATCTGGATTTCTGCCTGGTGTTTCCACTTCCTCTCACATCCTGTGGGTGTGCTGATAGGTCCACTGGCCATGTAAATTGTCCCTGGTGTCAGCAAGCAGCAAAAAGAATCAAAGGGGAGTTGATGGGCATGTGTGAGAGAGAATAAGTTGCAAAGCTGCAGGAAAATAAGGAGAGGGGAATGGGACTGATGAGATAGTGCTGCTGGGAGCTGGCATGAATCTGATAGACTGAATGGCCTCCTGTGTGACTAAGTAAAGGATAAGCTATAAAATATTAATCTGGTTAAATCAGTGGGCTTATCCTGGTTTACCAATGAGTTTCTGCATGCGGACATACGTGATGATCCTTCAAGAGAGCAGTTTGATTGATAACAATACAGCTTACATTATGGTTTATGGGATAAAGAAAAATTAAACAATGGTATAGCTGAAGATGCTTTCTGCTCCTGGATTTAAATTTATCATAATTGTTACTTAAAATATTAAAATGTAGATATACAAAACAGATCAGCAAGCATATACCGGTAGTTCTGCTATAATGTGATAGTTATGTTCCTGAGATGTAGTTGTCTGCAAAGCAGATTTAAGCAGGTTTTCCCAATCGCAATTGTGCTTTAACCAATGAGGTCTGCATAATGTAAATATTGTTCCCTAATTCATCAACTGTGTTATAACCAATTCATGTTATAGCAGAACTACCTGTAGTTGAATAGCATTTTTTTTTTACGGAACCACAAGATGTTTTGCAATTCCAGCAAAACTCAAGTTGTACTTGTGTGATAGTTTTAAACAAAAAAAAATCACGCCTCAAAGTGGTTCACAGGGAACCAAATTAAATGGAACACCAGACAAAGTAGGAAGTATTATTAGGGGTGAATCAAAAGCCTAGTCGTATAATGGTTTGAGGACAGAGGAGAGAGGAGTCATGGAATCACAGAATCGTTCGGCACAGAATCAGGCTCTACGGCCCATTATATCCATGCTACCCATTGCACCCATCTCATGTGTTGATGAGGCTCTACGGGGCACTGGTGAGATTTCATATGGAATACTGCGTGCAGTTTTGGGCCCCTTATCGTAGGAAGGATGTACTGATGTTGGAGAGGGTTCAGAGAAGATTTATGAGGATGATTCCCAGAATGAAAGGGCTTACATACGAGGAGCGTATTTATTGTATTCATTGGAGTACAGAAGAATGAGAGGGGACCTCATAGAAACATTTCGAATGTTGAAAGGACTGGACAGAGTAGATGTGGCTAAGTTGTTTTCCTTGGTGGGTGAGTCCAGGACAAGAGGGCACAGTCTTAGAGTTAGAGGGTACCAAGTTAGAACAGAGATGAGGCGAAATTTCTTTAGCCAGAGGGTCGTGGATTTATGGAATTCATTGCCACATACAGCTGTGGAGGCCCGATCATTGGGGGTGTTTAAGGAGGAGATTGATAGGTAACTAATTAGTCAGGGTATCAATGGATATGTGGAAAAGGCTGGGAACTGGGGCTCGATGGGAATAGTTTAGCTCATGGTGAGGTAGCGGAGCAGACTCGATGGGCCAAATGGCCTACTTCTGCTCTTTTGTCTTGTGATCTTGTGATCCCTTTTAGCTGCATTAGGTCCACAGTTTTCTATGCCTTGGTGATTGTAGTGCTTGTCTAGATACTTCTTAAATGCTGTGAGAGTATCTGCCTTCACCAGCTCCTCAGGCAATGCATTGCAGACCCCAAGCACCCTCTGCATGAAAAAAATTTCCCCTCAGATCTCCCTTTGAACCTCCTACCTCTCACCTTAAAGCTTTGCCTTCTTGTGCTCGACACCCCCAATAATGAAAAAAAGATTTTTACTACCTAACCCATCTATCACGCTCATAATTTTATATACCTCAGTCAAGTCCACACTCCGTTCCCCCTGCCCAGTCTATCCAGTCTCTCTTTCAATGTGAAAGGCTCTGGAGAATCTCCCCTGCACCCTCTGCAGTGCAAGCACATCCTTTCTATAGTGTAGTGACCAGAACTGCACACAATGCTACAGGTGTGGCCTAACCCAGCTCATATGTTCTATGCCACGACCAATGAAGGCAAGCATCCCCTATGCCTTCTTCATCACTTTATCCACCTGTGCTGCCACTTTTAGCAATCTCTGGACTTGGACCACAAAGTCCCCCTGTTCATCAACACTCCCTTGGGCATTTACCCTTTACCGTGTATGACATATCTTTGTTTGCCCTCTCAAAATGCATCACCTCCATTTGCCAACACTCTGCCCAACTTCCCAGTTGAACTATACCATACTGTAGTCTTAGACAATCTTCCTTGCTATCTACGACATCAGCAATTTTCGTGTCATCTGCAAACTTGCTTATCATACCCCCCTACATTCACACCCAAGTCATTAATGTGTATAACGAACACCAAAGGTCCCAGCATGGATTATTGTGGTACACCACTGGTCACAAACTTCCAATCAGGAAAGCAACCTTCCACCACCACCCCCTGCCTTCTATTACCAAGCCAATTTTGAATCAGATTTGCCAGCCTGCCCTGAATCCCATGGGCTCTAACCTTCTGGAGCAGCCTACCATATGGGACCTCGGTGAGAGATGGCAAAAATCTGCGATGCAGAGGGATCTGGGTATCTTAGTACAGGATTCACAAAAGGCCCATATGCAGGTACAACAAACAATTAGGAATACGAATGAAATGTTATCAATTCGTGCTAGGGGAGCTGAATACATAAGTAGGGAGTTCTGCTTCAGTTACATAGATTAAAGAGATCACATCTGGAGTACTGCATACAGTATTGGCTTCCTTATCTAAGGAAGGTTATAAATATTTCAGACACACTTCAGAGAAGGTTCACTAGATTAATGGGTGGGTTGTCTTTTGAGGAAAGATTGAACAGGCTTGGCTTGTATATGCTGGAGTTTAGATGAGTGACAGGTGACTTGATTGAAACAGATAAGATTCCATATGGTCTTAACAGGTTTGTACTTGAATACGTTTGTATTATAGGTGAGATAGTCAACAACAACTGCAACTGTAATCACCAATTTAACTACACTCATCTTCAGGAAAGATGAGTCATTGGCACCCCTGACTGTCCACGACAAGGTCGGTCCCAGCAGCTTCCACAGACTAAAGTCACGCACAAACTTAACCAGGAAGTCATTTCACCCTGGGTGCAATGGACATAGATCCCTCAAGGCTCTACCGTCTTAACTGACCTCCTTGATTAAGTCATTTCCTCTAGGCTGATCATTAGCATTAGGGTAACACCAGGCAGAGCTGCTTACAAATCTTTTCTTGGATTAGTTCCTCGACTGCGATCGCAAACGAAAGGCCTTGTGTTTATGTAATTAAACAACTCACCAGCCAATGAGTTGAAGGTGGGAGGGTGTATAACTCCCAGCAAAAAGACTGAGGTTCAGTCACTTTACTCAGAAACAGAGGCTGAAGACTAGAGGAAGCAGATACAGAAGCATCTTCCATACATAAAATCAGGGTAATTTCTCCAGAGACTTGAGGATAGTTACACAAAAGTTCACACATGACGTTATTAAATGACGGGGTAGGCACGCGGATGAATGACCTATGCCTGTTGTCATTTCTTATGCAGAAACATGGAATTGTTACGGCACAAATGTAGGCCATTCAGCTCATCCAGCCCATGCTAGCTCCTTGCAGAGAAATCCACTCAGTCCCATTCTCCTGCACTTTCCCTGTAAACTTTTTCAAAGGCCTGTTTAAGTCGGCTTCCACCACTCCTACAGGTAGCGAGTTCCAGATCATAAGCACTGTTTGCATGAAACAAGTGTGTTCCCTCACACCTCCCACGCCCTTCTCATTCATCAGTTTGAATCTGTGTCACTTGATTCTTGCACCATCCGGTACTGAGTTTCAAATGAGAGGACAGTAGACACTAATGTTTCCCAGTGGTCAGCCTTCCCTGAATATAGCCTGCCATTTGCACACAACTGCGCTTTGGTCCTTCTGTTGCTGCACACCTTTTTGGAACCATTGTTATTGCGTCTTCATTCTTTCTGCCAGAAGGTATTGCCTCTGTCACACTTCTCTGCATTAAATTTTGTCTGCTCGTCTCGAGAGCCTATTTATCATCTCTTTCAATCTATTACTGTTCTCTTCCCTATGTGGTGACTCCTGCACTTTATCCCCACATATATCTAATCCATTAACAAGTACAAATAAAACACTGCCCCTGGGGAACACCAGTGTCCACCATCCTCCAGTCTGACAGTTAAGTGTTTACCATGAATCTCAACGTTCTGTCTTTGAGTCAATTTTGTCACCCATGTTTCCAATGCTCCACCCATTCCATAGGTTTCAATTTTGCCATTCAGAACTTTACATCAGAAATATGTGCGTAAAATCAATCTCAGTGTGGACAAAAATATCGATTGATAGGGTAATTACCCAATCATCTCTCCATTCTGCTGGGCAAACCTTTGTCACTACACACAGTCCCAAATAACACCATCAACCTCAGGTTGGCTTAGTGTGCTTTCCTGTGGCCAAAGTATTTCTCAAGCAAAGTCATAAATAAGCTTCAGATAAAAAAAACACTATTACTTTAAAACCCATGGAGTTCTAAAATAAATATTCTGAGAGAATTAGTCTCCACATATAAAATTATTTTTCCTGAATCAGGGAGGTTATTTTGCAGTTATAGTTGGTACACCATTTAAATAAAAATGCAGAGAATGCTAAAGGGCAATTTAATAGAGGAGTTTAAAAACAAAGAGATACAATGATTAAATCAGGTTAAACTGTATCCATTGACAGGACAGTCACCAAACAGAGGACAGGAATTTAAATTGTTTGGCAAATAAAACAGAGATTGACTTTTTTTATAAAGCATCGACTCCTGTCAGTCACTACATTTTTATGTGATAGGTTAAGAACATATTGAAGCATTGAGATACCTGTTGTTCCAGTCTCCTCTGAGAACTTTCCACTTCATTAACAAGAACTCTGCAAAGAAGAACAAATACTGTCAGGTATGATCTGCTCCACAGAGGTGGGAAAGAGCCAGAGTGCTCTTCAGGATAATTTACTTCAGCAACAAGTAATATCTTCTTTTACCCTCCTGCCAATCGTCACAATGAGAAGGGCAGTACAACAAGTGGTCTGGAATGAACATGGACAATGCTTGTCCAAATTTATTGGTGCTAAAGCTGGCTAAAACTACCACCTTTATCTATCAGCCATGAGAGATTCTGCACTACTCTAAATTTTTCAGTACACAAAGCAAAAAAACAAATCATACCACAACATGGATTTATTCAGTACCTTGAGATGTAGTGAAAACCTGCAAGTAATGAGCCACTGTTTTTTTGCTACATAGATTAATGATTTGGATGTGAGTATGTAGGGTAAGATTTCAAAGTTTGCAGATGACACAAAACTAGAGATGTGGTAAATAGTGAAGAGGATGGTATTAAACTGCAAGAAGACTGCAAGGAGGCATTCCTCAGGCAAATGGCTGATGAAGTTCAGGTCAGAGAAGTGTGAAGTGATGTATTTTGGCAGAAAGAACAATAAGAGATGAATTGGCACAATTGTAAAAGCTCTGCAGGTACAGAGGTCCTGAGTGTATAAGTGCACAAATCTTTAAAAGTGGCAGGTTCAGAGAATTCAGCTAAAGGGTTATACTGGAGCAAAGGAGATTGAGATGAGATGTGATAGGACTTGGAAGATTGTGAGATGGTTTGAATTGGATAGAGTAAATAAAGGGAAGCTGTTCCAATTACATTATGGTTGGAGATCAGGGTATGGATATTCACAGTGAAGGGTAAAAGATACAGTATGGACTTGAGGAAGAAATTTTTAGCACAGTTCTGGAATCCAGTCCCTATAATGAGTAGAAACAGAATCTATCCGAGATAAGAAAAGATAGATCAAAACAAAAAACTGCAGAAGCTGGAAATCTGAAATAGAAGCAGAAAATTCTGGCCAAGCAGGTCAAAGATCTTTATCAGAACTTCAAAAGGTAGTTGGACAGGGACTTGAGGGAAATAATTTGCAGGGTTGTGAGAAAAAAAATACCCCTTTGGTCCCTCTAACAGGACCCATTCTCTTCCTGGCTACCCTTTTGTTCCTGATATGCTTACAGAATGCCTTTAGATTTTCCTTAATCTTATTTGCCAAGGATATTTATAGCACCTTTTTGCCCTCCTAATTTCTTAAATTCTCTCCTGCACACTAGGTATTCCTCAAGAGATTCACTCGATTCCAATTGCCTACGCTTGTCACGTGCTTCTTTTTTTCTTTTCCAAATCAACTCTTCAGTATCCTTCGCCACTGAAGGTTCCCTAATCTTGCCATCTTTGCCTTTCACTCTTAGTGGAACATGCCAAGCATGAACTCTTACTAACTCGCATGTAAAATTGTAAGATATCGTTCTACCTGCAAGCATCTGCTCCAAGTCCTGCTTTGCCAGGTCTTCTCTTATTCTGCTGAAATCAGCCTTCTCCCAATTTAGGATGACTTGAGGACCAACCTCATCCTTTTCCATAACTACTTTGAAACTTGCAGAACTATGGTCACTATTCCCAAAGTATTCCCCCACTGACAATCCCACCACCTGCCTAATTTCATTTCCTAAGATAATGTTGAGTATTGCCCTTTCTCCAGTAGGTATATTGTCTCAAAAAACTCTCCTGGATGTACTCAACAACTTCCACCCCATCTAAGCCCATTGCACTAAGGCAATCTCAGTCAATGCTGGGAAAGTTAAAATTCCCCACTACTGCTCTTATATCCTTCTGCGATTTGCTTACATACCTGTTCCCCTAATTCCAGCTGACTATTGAGAGGTCAATAGTATAACCCCAGCAAAGTGATCACCCCTCTCTTATCCTTAAATTCTATCCATATGGCATCACTGGATAATCCCTCCAGGATATCCTCTCTAAGTACAGTTGTGGTATTGTCCCTAATCAGTAGTGCAACTCTCTCTCTGCCTTTACATTCCCCTCGGTCATGTTCTATGCCCAGAACATTAAGCAGTCCTTCCAGCAATATTATTTCCATGATTGATTGGAATAATCTCATAATTCCAAATGCTGGTCCATGCTCTAGGCTCACCTGACTTACCCGTGAGGTTCCTTGCATTAAAGTAAATGCAGTTGAGCCTGCCAACCCTTCCATGCTCCCTCACCTGCCTTGGTCTGATTTGCCCACTGGACTGGCTTGATTTGAGTCAGTCTTCCCACCTGCTGCACTGCTATTACGCTTCCTAACCCACTGACAGATTAGTTTAAACCCTCACGAGTAGCGTGAGCAAACTTCCTTGCAAGGATATTGGTCCCCTTCCAGTTTAGGTACAACCTGTCTTTCTTGTACAGAAGCGATCTCAGTGTTCCAAATACCTAAAGTCCCCCCTTCTGCACCAGCTCTTCAACCATGCATTCATCCATCCTATCCTCCTAGGTCTACCCTAATTAGCACTTAATACAGGGAGTAATCCTGCGGTTACAACCCCAGAGGTGTTGCTTTTTAACCTTCTGCCTGACTCCTTAAATTCATTTTGCAAGACCTCATCCCTCTTTCTACTTATGTCAATAGTACCAACGTGTTCTGTTCCCAATCCGAGACATTCCTGACCCTGACAAGCGGAAGGCAACAGATTGTTGCCTTCAGAACAGAACAGAACAGGGGCAGGCACGGTGGTGTAGGGGGCAGGCATGATAGTGTAGTGGTTAGCGTAACACTATTACAGCGCAAGTGACCAGGGTTCAATTCCGGCCGCTGTCTGTAAGGAGTTTGTAGGTTCTCCTTGTGTCTGCGTGGGTTTCGTCAGGGTGCTCCAGTTTCCTCCCACATTCCAAAGATGTATGGGTTAGAAAGTTGTGGGCATGCTATGTTGGCGCCAGAAACGTGGTGACACTTGCAGGCTGCCCCCAGAACACTCTACGCAAAAGATGTATTTCACTGTGTGTTTCGATGTACATGTGACTAATAAAGATATCTTATCTTATCTTAAAGATCGTTCTGGAGCGTCACGCTTGGCTGCAGAAATGCTCGTCTGTTCCCCTCACCAATGAATCCCTCACCACTACCATCTACCTGGACTTTTCCTTTCCCTGCTGTGAATCAGAGCAAACCATGGCACCACAAACTTGGCTGCTGCTGCTTTTCTCTGGGAGTATCCTCACCAATGGTATCTGAAATGGTATACCTATTTGAGAGGGGAATGACCATAGGGGACTCCTGCACTTTATCAGCCCCCATTTACTGCCCTTCCTGGTGCTCACCCATCTACCCTCTTACTGTACCTGTGATGTGACCAACTCACTAAATGTACAATCTATGACATTCTTAGTGTCTGCTGCCATGCTATTGGCACCATCACGGCAACCCAGCGGAGACCACTTTCTGGCTCAAAGACTCCCCTCAAACGATACGACTGACATTTCTGTCCAAAGTCAATGTAATTGCAAATGCCCCTATCAGACAGTCACTGATACCCTGGTGAATATTTATCACTTAAAACAGATCAGTATTTCTGCATCAAGAATATCTAAGCTGCCTGTGAGATCTTGATGTGGACAATATGGCGATTATGTTCCTACATGAGAACAGTGAGTTTATTCCAGAAGTAGCCATTGGTTACCAAGTGCTTGGGCTTGTCCTAATATTGAGAAATGCACCCTATAAATCTTTTCATTATTTATCCTTTCATGAGCTGCAATTCTGACTTTGAATATTTGCTTACCAAGTGGTGGTCCCTCAAAGAAGCTATTTACTCTGTCACACTGTTCTGACGAAGGCTCCTGAACCTGAAACTTGAACTGTTTCTCCTTCCACAGCTACTGCCTGACCCATTGAGTATTTTCAGTAGTTAACATGCTCTGTCACTCTGTGTTGGGAGTAACCGGTCCCATTGCTGTCTGATTAACTGCTTTCTCTATGACATCACATTCAGAACACAGAACATAGAACAGTACAGCACAGGAACAGGCCCTTCGGCCCACAATGTCTGTGCTAAACACAATACCAGATTAAACTAAATCTCTTCTGCCTGTACATGATCCATATCTCCCCATGTTCATGTGTCTAACAGCCTCTTAAATGCCACTATTGTTTCTGCTTCCACCACTTTCCCCGGCAGCCCGTTCCAAGCACCTACCACTTTGTGTAAAAAAACTTGCCCTGCACAATTCCTTTAAACTTTCTGCCTCTCACCTTAAATGAATGTCATCTAGTACTTGATGTTCCTACCTTGGGACAAAGATTCTGACTGTCTACCCTATCTGTGCCTCCCATAATTTTATATACTCCTATCAGGTCTCCCCTCAGCCTCCAACACTCCAAGGAAAACAACCTAAATTTGTCCAACCTCTCCTTATAGCTCATGCCCTCTAATCCAGGCAGCCTCCTGGTAAACCTCTTCTGCACCCTTTCCAAAGCCTCCACGTCCCTCCTGTAATGGGGCATTCAGAATTGAACACAATACTCCAAATGCGGCCTAACCAAAGAAAACTTTGTCGTTTTAGATGATGAGGTCATTTTCTGCCAGGCGAAGCATTGCGGGGATATCGTTCATAGAGTTGTTTTCTTAATGTTTTCCTGTCCTTAGTAGCCACTCTCCCTGCGCAACACTATGGTCACACTCACAGCTGAGTCCATTGCTCTCCGTACACACACATTTAGATCAGGGGTTGCCCAAAAACAATCAAGGGCAGGAGGCTTTCCTCCCTCCCAGTCCCATTAGCGTGGAGAGCAGGGTTTGAATGTAGCCCAAAACAGGGTTTGAATGTACGTTATCTTCCAGTAACCTTCAATTAATTAATAAATGCAATCATTCAGTGACATTTGATTAGGTAGGATTAGTATAAGTGACCATAAAATCAGTGATCATTAGGTAATTGAGCATAATTGATCAGCCATTAGTTCTGTTAGACATGGCTAATCTATAAGTAACTAAAAATAAATTAACACTGACTATAAGCAATCAATTAGTGCCCATCGATTACTAACAGATAATCTTGTTGTCTCTTACCCCCTGTTATTGACGAGCATGTTGCTCCTAACACAATATGGTTCCTCCAAGACATGAATCACTGACTTTGGATTCTCCACGATCTTAGCCCAGAAGATAGTGTACTCTGCCAGAGCTCCAGCCATGACACCTTACAGACCTACTGGTGGCCCACATCAGCACCACAGAGACAGAGAATACAGGACAACAAGCAGGGGTGTAGCAGTTCATCTGATCCAGTGGGAATTCAGCAGAATATGATACCAGTTTGCTTTCTATGATATTCATGTTGCTGGGCAGCAGTCTTGCTTCCTGTTCATAAATCTGAAACTTAAACCTTTAACCCTTTCAAGGAAATCTGACCCTCTTTAAAGCTGTAGTGGTCTTTATTAGAGTGAGGAGCTTAAACTGTGCCCGAGGATCTGAGGGCACAGCCTCGGAATAAAGGGGCGTCCCTTTAAAACTGAGATGAGGAGGAATTTCTTCAGCCAGAGGGTGGTGAATCTGTGGAATTTGTTGCCACAGAGGGCAGTGGAGGCCAAGTCATTGGGTGGATTTAAGGCAGAGATTAATAGGTTCTTGATTGGTAAGGGGGGGTTAAGGGTTACAGGGAGAAGGCGGAAGAACAGGGTTGAAAAAATATCAGCCATGATTGAATGGCGGAGCAGACTTGATGAGCCGAATGGCCTAATTCTGCCTCTATATCTTATGGTCTTATCTTATGCTACCTGTGCTGAACAAGTAGCCTTCTTCAAGGACTAGCTTGAATTCAACATGGGATTGTCATAATTAACTGAAAACTTACATTTATAAAGCACCTTTTATTGCCCCTTGAAGCCCTAAAACACACAGTGTGTTAAAGTTCAGTCGTGTTTTTATGTAGAAAACATGGCAGCCAGTTTGGCCACACTGATTGGCACAGACACACTGTTACATGCTCCAGAGATGTTAGCTCTCAAACACTGGGCAGGACACCAGAGAGTGAAATGATTTCATTGGATCTTTTGCAAGAAAGGAGGCCTAATGTCTCACTTCCAGAAGCAATACCTCTGTAAGTGTTCCACACCCTCAGTACTGCAGTGATGTGTTTGCTCAGATCTTGTGCTCACGTCTCTGGAGTGTGGTTTGGGCCCACGGCTTTCAGACTCAGAGCAGAGCACGTTGTCCATGACTATTGTTTAATCCAATTACATCCAGAACCTACAAGGTGCAGCACAGAGGCTCAGCAGGTAGAGCTGCTGCCTCACAACAGTGGTGTTGTCTTGTGTGCCTACTTCACACAGACAACACCCCTGTGACTGTGTGGGTTTCCGCCCACATCCCAAAGATATGTGGGTGGGTAGGTTAACTGGCCATTGTAAGCTGCCGCTGGTATGTAGCTGAGTGGTAGAATCTGGGGAGAGTTGATGGGAGTGTGTGTGGGGGGGGGGGGAGGGGGGAAGAAATGGGATAGTGCAGAATTCAATTGATACCTGATTGTCAGTGGGCTGAAAGGCCTGTTTCTGTGCTGTATGACACTATGAATCATCCATCATCGGACTCTTGACCTCACAATCTACCTCATCATGTCTTTGAACCTTATTGTTTGCCTGCATTGCACTTTCTCTGTAACTATAACACTTTATTCTGCATTCTGTTATTCCTTGAGGCACTGATGTGATGAAATGATCTGTACGGATGGCTTGCAAAACCAAGTTTTTCACTGTACCTCAGTACATGTGACAATAATAAACCAATTAACGATTAACTTTGCTGCAGCAGTAATTATGCAATAGTCGCAGGAAGAAGATGGCTGTCTCTGACCAGTTCTAGGACTCTAACAACCAGCAAGGAGAAGTGAAGAGGCCTCACGGCATTGATTTTTCTGGGAGGATTTCTGATGCCAGGTTGTACCTTGATGCACTGTGTATAGTGGGGAGAAATCTGTAAAGAGATATCACTGTGAAAGCAATGGGGGTGCTGCTGTGAAGGTGAAATCCTCTTCCTCCATTGAAGGACCTGGTAACCAGAAAGACAATTACTCTTCTTTTGAAATATTAATTGGCCATCTGTGCTGCTTGGGTGTTAATTGAAGACAATAATAGCATTGTAATCTATATGGGGCAAAATCACATGTTCAGGCCTTAGCATTGTCCAATACTTTCTGCCTGACCCTTTCAGCTGTTTAACCTTTTACCAAAGGAAACAGTTTCTCTCTTTCAAAGCCGTTCATGATTTTGAACATCCCCATCAACTCTCCTCCTAACCTTCTCCGCTCTAAAGAGGAAAACCCACGTAACTAAAGACTGTCAGCCCTGAGCCATTCTGTAAAATCTTTTCGATACCTAGTTTAAGGTCTTTCTAAAGTACAGAGCCAGAAGTGACCACGGGGTAATATTTTAAGATTTTGCAAACTTTCATGCTTTTTGCACTCTGTTCCTCTAGCAGCAAAAGCAAAGGTGCCATATGTTTTTTTAACACCTTGTTCATCACATCCTAAGGCTTAAAAACAGACGCTGAATAAGTACAATGCAAATGAACTTGGCCTGTTTGAAAATCTAGATTTAGCACTCAAATTGAATCCTATTTGCTGCTCACCATCAGTTGAATTTGTGTGTAGCCCAGTACCGTTAATTAGATAAGATAAGATGAGATAAGATGAAACAAGATTTCTTTGTTAGTCACATGTACGTCAAAACACACAGTGAAATGCATCTTTTGCGTAGAGTGTTCTGGGGGCAGCCCGCAAGTGTCGCCACGCTTCCATTGCCAATATAGCACGGCCACAACTTCCTAGCCCGTACGTCTTTGGGTTAGGTTGTGAATTAGCGGGCAGTGGGAAGATTATCCCTCTTGTGTTCAGCCTCACTGGATTCTGCCACTCTGATTTGGCCCTGCCACTTCATTATCCTGGTCCCGCTCCTGTTATGAACCAGCAACAAAAGAAATACACTGAGTCATGATTCAGTGTTAAAAACTACTTTATTAATAACTATTTATGATAATAAGAAAAATAAAAGTAAAAATGTTAGAATGTTAGAAGTAAAAATGTTAAACCTTGAACATTAACCCCAAAAACTAAACTCCTTGTGTGTGTGTGTGACAAAGTCCCAAACTCCAAGTCCAGGAATGGTTCTTAAAGTGCAGTTCAGCAAGCCGTAAAGTGAAACATGAGCAAAGGCTTCTTCAACAACCACCGTTGTCTGAAGATAAAATGTAGATGTAGAGAGAACATAGAGAGTAATTACGAAATCCAAATGTTCCACGATGGAACCCAAACAACACCTCAGTGCTTACTCGGTAGTGATTTCCTCATCCCGAAAAGCATCCGACTTGTGGTCGTCCACACTAATACCTGTTTCCTTCTACAAGTCAGCAACAAAGTGAACTCCACTGGATTACTCCCAATTTCCATACGTGGATTGCTGTGACAGACATAGTTATTGTTTCTCATCCATCGATAGAGAAACTAGCAGGCTGGTGTCTCTCTCTCTTTTCTCTCTCTCTCTCTCTCTCTCTTCTGACTTCGACTGACCTCTTCAACAACATCATTATGTCCTTTATCTTTTGTTGACATAAGCACGCCACACACACACACACACACACACACACACACACACACACACACACACACACACACACACACACACACACACACACACACACACACACACACAACAAACTCTATCTTAAAGGGACATTCACCGAGTCCGTAACACTCCACTCACCTTTATTGTGATCTGTGCCTTATTCTTTATTCCATATCTTAATAGGGTGGGATAGGGGTCCCAGGTATTGTAGTCATGTATGTGAGGTGGGAGTGGGGGGTTAAATTGGGTTTGTGGAGGGTTTTGGCTTGTGGGGATGTTGGCAAGGGTTTGTCAAGGAGTTGGCTGGGGTTGTGGGATATTAGGGTTAGGGTTAGGTTTCAAGGAGCACTTGGGAGCACCTACTTTGCAAGAACACCAGAAACTAGGAGCAGGAGTAGGCCACCAGGCACTTCAGGTCTGCCCTGCCATTCTATATGATCATGGCTGATCTATGGTAGCCTCAACTCTTCTTCTGTGCCACTTCCCCATAACTCTCAATTCCTTCAGATCTTTCAGATATTTATCTATCTCCACCTTAAATACATCTGAAGGTGTGCAGTAGAAATTCAGTCTGGCTCACTTTGCACCAAATCTGGGATTTTGTAGTAGCTGCACATTGTACTGTTTGTCTAACATTCACATCTAATGACTTTGCTGGAATTCAACAGAAGTGAAGTAGACTGCTTAACCACTGTTATATCACAGGTTCATAGCAAGTGACTCGCCATACACCCTCACTCCGTCTGCTGTGCCAGCCGGGATCTCCCGGTGACCAGCCATTTTAATTCCACCCCCCCATTCCCACACCAACATGTCTCCTGCGTTGCAAAGTTGAGGCTAAATGCAAATTAGAGGAACAGCACCTCATATTCCACCTGAACATCAAGTTCTCAAACTTCCGGTAACGTCCACCCCTCTGTTCCTTTTCCCTTTTCTCGTTTGTCTCTCCTCCTGATCCCACTGGATCCCAACACCCTATATTTCTCCTCCCCCACCCTCTACATCTGTCCGTCACCCACACACTCCTCCCACTGGTTCCCCTCCCTTTATTCCAGGCTCCACCTTCCTCTCCTGTCTTCAGCCCCTCGTCACTTCCATCCATCAGCTCCCAGCTTCTGACATCATCCCCCCCTCTCCCCTTTCCCTCAGTGCCTATTACCCCCCTCACCTGGATCCACCTATCACCTGCCAGTTCTTGCTCCACCCCTTCCCTCCACCGTTTTATACTGGTTCTCGCCCCTCCCACCTTTCAGTCCAGATGAAGGGTCTCAACCCAAAATGTTGACTGTACATTTCTCTCCACAGATGCTGACTGACCCACTGAGTTCTTCCAGTGCTTTGTGTGTTGCTCCAGATTCCAGCGTCTGCGGCCTCTGGTGTCTCCACTAGCTTCTCCCTCGTGGATTACGTTGGCTGGTACCCAGCAGCACAACAAAGGATAACTCAGGGACCGAGGAATTGTTTCTTAAATAGAAACAGGAAATACTGGCAATGCTTAACAGGTCAGCAGAGACTGTGAGTGAAGAGCAGAGTTCATGTTTCCGTTTGGTGACTGATTCTGTTCGAGGAGCGATGTATGTTTTCACAGGGGAGAGAATGTCAACCATCCTTCTGTTGCAAAAATCACCCCATTGAAGGTTTATAAATATTAATAACAAAGATGATCAGAGGGGCCATATTTAACCTGAGCTTTGGAGTATCGAAAGCCACATCTGATTCACTTCCTTTCCCATATCAATTAATCTGATGTGCACACACATTCCCTGTAACAATGCAGGTTACCTACGTTTACTAAGTTCCTTTAACTTATCCATATCTATTACACACGGACTTTAGTAAAGCTTTCTTCAAGGTCCCTCATGGTAGGCTGATCTAGAAGATTAAGGCACATGGGATCCATGGAAACTCGGCAGATTGGATTCAAAGTTGGGTTGGCCACAGGAGACAGAGGGTAGTGGTGGAAGGGCGTTATTCCGACTGGAGGTCTGTGACCAGTGATGTTCTGCAGGGATCAGTAGTGGGACCTCTGTTGTTTGTGATATATATAAGTAATTTGTTCGAAAATGTAGGTGGGCTGATTAGTAAGTTTGTAGATGATACAAAAATTGGCAGAGTTGGGGATACTGAGGAAGGTTGTAAAAGGATTCAGCAGGATATAGACCAGTTGGAAAAATGGGCAGAGAAAAGGTAGATGGAGTTTAATCCGGACAAGTGTGAGGTGTTGCAATTTGGGAGGTCAAATGCAAGAGGAAAGTATACAATAAATGGCAGGACTCTTAGGAGCATTGGTGTTCAGAAGGATCTCAGGGTGCAAGTCCATAGCTCCCTGAAAGTGGCAACACAGGTTGATAGGCTTGTAAAGTAGGCATACGGCATGCTTGCCTTCATTGGTTGGAATGTTGAGCATTAAAGTTGGGAAGTCATGTTGCGGCTGTATAAAACTTTGGTCAGGCCACATTTGGAGTATTGTGTGCAGTTCTGGTCACCCATTACAGGAAGCATGTGGAGGTTCCAGAGAGAGTGCAGAAGAGGTTCATTAGGACCTGGTTCACTCTGACCTGGATTAGAGAGTATTAACTATAAGGGGAGGTTGGACAAACTTGGATTGTTTTCACTGGAGAGTCAGAGGCTGAGGGGCCACCTAACAGAAGTATATAAAATTATGAGAAGCATACTGTAGATAGGTTAGATAGTCTTTCTCCCAGAGTGGAAATGTCAAATACTAGAGGACATAGCTTTAAGGTGAGAGGGGGAAAGTTTAAAGGAGCTTTACAGGGCCAGATTTTACACAGAGACTGGTAGATGTCTGGAACATACTGCCAAGGGAGGTGGTGGAAGCAGACATGATAGCAATGTTTAAGAAGTACGTAGACAGACGCATGAATAGGCAGGGAATTGAGGGAAATAGACCACATGCAGGCAGATGTGCAGTTTAAATTGGCGTCATGGATAGGACAGATATTGTGGGCTGAAGGGCCTATTCCTGTGCTGTACTGTTCTATGTTCTATATTTTATTTATTCAAATAAAAATAAAGAATGCAAGAGAGCTGGAGAAGCTCAACAAGTCAGGCAGCATCTGTGGAGAAAGAGACAGAATTAAAGCCTCAAGTCAATGCTCCTTCATTATTTGGCTATCGACCTGAAATATTACCTCTGTTTCTCTCTCCCCAGATGCTGTCTAAGCTACTGAGCATTTCCAGCATTTTCTGTTTTTGTTTCAGAAATCCATGTTGATAAACCAACACATCCAATTTACTCTGGTATGAAGATAAAAGAGTCTGCAGATGCTGGAATCTGGAACAAGAAAACAGAACACTGGAAGAACTCAGCAGGTCAATCAGCGTCTGTGGAGGGAATAGGTGTATGTCAATGTGTTGGATCAAGACCCTGCATCAGGACTGGTGATAGGGTCTCTCCCTCTGGTATTAGGTTCCACTAACTTCATCTCAACTTATGTTAAACTAGGTCTGAAGTTGCCCATCTTCTCTCTTCATTTATTCTTAAATAGTGAATTGGTTTTCCATTCCTGGGGGGCCACTGGAAGATTATGATTAATATATCTCCAATTTCCTTTCTGGTCCTGTTCTCATGTATCTTCCATACATTCTGCAGGAGATGTTACTGGATAGTGATCAGGAGCAGGAAGCCTGGCTGATTTGTCCTTCCTTGGCAGTGCAATAAATCTCCAAACCACAGGATCAAGTCATTCAGCAGAGACTTAGACAGCTCAGGGCCCTGCGGTCTGTCTGCTGACTTGAGTGAATTGTACATTTAACCATAAAGCTGTTGGGGAAGCAGAATCTACGCATTCTGTGAATGTAATGCTCTGTCTCTTAATGTGTGGCTGTTATTTTGCAGCACCTTATCTGAAATTGCAACCCATATTTCATCTGACTCTAACTACCTGTATCTTTTACCTATCCACTGGCACGTAGAGGAAAGGTCTGAACCACAACACCATGGTGTAGTTTCCCCCATCCACACAGGTAGACCATTGAAGCAGTATACTAATGGACAGCCCCGTAAAGCATCCTGATGACCACAACGTGTGGCTGCATCAAGCTGTGCTTGGAATCAACGTACATTGGCACCAAGTGTTGCTGCATGCTGAGGTCCTACCTGTCCCCGTTGTTGCGAAGGATGAGACTGGCCCTGTTGCCACTCAAAATCCCAGTCAGCTGGACATTGCCGCACTACCTGTCCTTTGTGCAGAAGTTCTTCCAGACAAACAATTTTGACCACAAGTCCATCAGGCAGTGGTCAGCACAGAACGTCCTGCAGATGCTGAGGGATGAGGACTCGGTGGATACTGTGGGTTGGTTCACTGAGCAGACTGTCCAGATCATCTGACAGAACGCCTCATCGCCAGAACTTGCCAACAAGCATCAAGACCTCGCTTGGCCAGCGGTGAGAGGAGCCCTCCCAGTCAGATCCTTCCTGAACGTTTGGAATATCACCCGCAATGCACACTGCCCTTGGAATGACTGCATTGAGGAGGAGACGATCACCCACCTCTGCAGACTGGATTTGTCAAGAGGTTGTGGAGTACGAGGTAACAGAGGACTCTCTGATCTATGGGCTATTCCCAGGGACACATGCAGAGATGGACATCAAGTGCTGCTGGAAGATTATCAAGTCAGTGAAAGATGCTCTTTGGTCCGCCCGAAACTTGTTGGTCTTCTAGTATAATGAGATATCCGTAAGGGAATGCTGCCTACTGGCACATTCCGGGCTGCAGGAGCATGTGCTGAGGGATGCACTGAAGCCGAGTGCAGCCAATGCAAAGGCTATATGGGAAAAGGCCACAGTCTAGAGTCCTCCCGCCACCGGACATTGAGGGGCTGAGTCCAGTGGGGATACCCCTCAAACAACAGAAGGGTGTATCATCCCAGGGGGCCTCATGAGTGGCAATGTGCTGTGTACACAATATGTTTGAACACTACTAACGACACTGAATAGACTAAACAGCACTATGAATGTAAAGATAAGACAAGATATCTTTATTAGTCACATATACATCAAAACACACGATTAAATGCATCTTTTTGCGTAGAGTGTTCTGAGGGCAGCCTGCAAGTGTTGCCACGCTTCCGGTGCCAACATAGCATGCCCACAACTTCCTAACCTGTACATCTTTGGAATGTGGGAGGAAACCGGAACACCTGGAAGAAACTCACGCAGACACGGGGAGAACATACAGACTACTTACAGACAGTGGCGGGAATTGAACCCGGGTCACTGGTGCTGTAATAACGTTACGCTAACCGCTACACTACCGCGCCTGCCCTGCAGTGTGATTTTTCTTTGTACTAATATTTATTTTTTATCCTGAATAAAGTTTATTTTTGAAATTCTGAGAGTTGGACTTCATTAGCAATTGTGCCTGTGACCTACAGGTAGAAAACCAGAGCCTCTGACAGTTTCTGAGCCTGAACGACAGGATGTCATTGGGGTAGTGCCCATACCTAGGGAGAGGACATTGATGTCCATGGTATTGTTACTGAGCTAATAAGGCAGTCCCACTCCTCGCTGCCCCCGACAAGAAGAAGTTAAATCTTTTCTGCTGGGTTTGCTGGGCTGACAACTGAAATGGGTTAAAATGTGCACAGTGCGTACGGCGCACAATAGTCTGCCATCGGCATCATCCATTTGTCACAGGAGCCCGATTTGCCCCTTCTGAAATGCTGGCTCTCTGACTGAAGCAGCAAGATACAGGAAGAGAATAACCTTATCGGATTCCAGCACTGGTAGATACTCTGTTCCTGCTTATCACCCTCCAGCAGCTGTCTTCACCTTCTCCCTCCCTTCCCCCACCTGGCTCCATCAGCCTTTTGTTGTTTTGTCTGTTATCCCCCTCCTGCCTCTGTCTCCCACCTCCGTCCCTCCCCCTCCCCTACCTGGTTCCATCTGCCTGTCATCCTTCATCCATCCTCGGTCCGTCTATCACCTACTGGCCGCTGTCACACCACTCCCCCTCTCTTCTCTATACCGGCTATCTTTTCTCTCCACTCCTGGTCCTGATGCAGGATTTCGACCCAAAACATCGACAATTCCTTTCCCCCAACAGATGCTGCTCGGCCCACTGATTACCTCCAGCAGATTGTTTGTTGCAAGAGAATAACCTTGTCGAGTCAACAATGAAGTTCTCTGCCTCATACTTATCTCAATAGAGATAAATATGAGGCAGAGAACTTTACCTGGAAATTATTACTAAATTCAATGGGTAATGCCGGAGGAGCAAGATTCCATGGCTTCTATGTGATTTGACCAGGACAGGCTGTTGATGATGTTCACTCCCAGGAACTTGAAGCTCTCAACCCCCTTGACCTCAGCACCATTGATGTTGACAGGTGCATGTACACCGCCCCCTTTCTTGAAGTCAATGACCAGCTCTTTTGTTGACATTGAGGGAAAGGTTGTTGTCATGACACTATTCCACTAAGCTCTCTGTCTCCTTCTTGTACTCTGACTCATCACTGTTTGAGATACAGCCAACAACGGTGGTATCATCTGCAAACTTGTAGATGGAGTTAGAGCAGAATCTGGCCACACAGTCATGAGTGTAGAGGGAGTAGAGTAGAGGGGCCAAGAAAGCTCACCAGTGCCTCTACTTCCTCAGGAGGCTAAAGAAATTTGGTTTGTCCCCTTTGACTCTCACCAGCTTTTGCAGATGCACCATAGAAAGCATCTTATCTGGATGTATCATGGCTTGGTACAGCAACTGCTCTGCCCAGGACCGCAAGAAACTGCAGAGAGTTGTGGACACAGCCCAGCGCATTGCAGACACCAGCCTCCCCTCCTTGGACTCTGTCTTTACCTCTCATTGTCTTGGTGAAGCAGCCAACATAATCAAAGACCCCACCCACCCGGGACATTCTCTCTTCCATCGGGTAGAAGATACAGGAGACTGAAGGCACATACCACCAGACTTAAGGACAGCTTCTACCCCACTGTGATAAGACTATTGAACAATTCCCTTATGCAATGAGATGGACTATGACCTCACGATCTACCTTGTTGTGACCTTGTACCTTATTGCTCTGCACTTTCTCTGTAGCTGTGACACTTTACTCTGTACTGTTATTGTTTTTACCTGTACTACATCAATGCACTCTGTACTAACCCAATGTAATGGCACTGTGTAATGAATTAACCTGTACGATCAGTTTGTAAGACAAGCTTTTCACTGTACCTCGGTACAAGTGACAATAATAAACCAATACCAGTACCAATACCAATTCAGGACCCACTGCCACACGGAGCATTCATGGTGAAGTATAAAAGCATTTTGGGGGAAGACAGCTGAGTGATTGAAAGAAATTGAGGATTGTGTTGATACAATGAGATGAAAAGCAGTCGGAGGATAGAGCGTCATACACTCATAGGGTCATACAGCATGGAAACAGGCCCTTCAGCCCAACTCATCCATGTCGACCAAGTTGCCTACCTGAGCTACCATTTGTCTGCATTTGGTCAATATCCCTCTAAATCTTTCTTTTCCATGTGCCCGTGTAAATGTCCTTTAAATGTTGTTAATGTACCTGCCTCAACCACTTCCCCTGGCAGCTTGTTCCATAAACGTACCATTCCCTGTGTGAAAAGATTGCCCCTGAGGTTTCTATTCAATCTTTCCCCTCTTATCTTAAACCTATGTCTCTAGTTCTTGAGTCCCCAATGCTGGGAAAGATACTGTGTGCATTGACCCTACCTATGCCCGTCATGATTTTATACACCTCTATAAGATCACCCCACAGTCTCCTCCGCTCCAAGGAATAAAGTTCTAGGATCTGGTTGTATCATAACTATCAGTTTAGACAAGATGGATCAATTAGGCTGAATCTGTGCTGTAAATTCTATGTAAGGGAGGGCATTTGTTTTCATCTGACAAAGGGATAGTTGGTGGAAAAGGGACTTCCAGTTAACTAAGGCTCAGATTCACTCAGAAGAAGTGCAGCAACACTCCTCAATTCATCGGCACAACAATGAAGTCTGTTTTCATCTGACCAAGGGGGGGAAAGGGCCTTCCATTTAACTAAGGTCTAGACTGAATCAGCAGAATTGTAGTTAGACTACTCCATGCATCAGCACAATACAGGAGTCTCCTCACAACTCAGCTATTCCTAGTTTCCTGGGCAATCAGCTCCCTCATCCAGAATAGGCAGTAGCCAGCAGGAATGGCAACACAGCATCAGGAGAGGGCATCTTTCAAACAAAACATCCCTGTAGGACGTTAGCATCACCAGCAGGACACCATTTATTTCCCATCCCTAACTGTCCTTGGAAAGATGTGGTGAGCTGTCTCCGTCAACTGTTGAAGGTTGGTAAATTGGTAAATTTGGTAAATTGGTTTATTATTGTCACACGTACTGAGGTACAGTGAAAAACTTGTCTTGCATACCGTCCATACAGATCAATTCATTACAACAGTGCATTGAAGTAGTACAGGGTAAAACAATAACAGAGTGCAGAATGAAGTGTTACAGTACAGTGCAGGTAGACAGTAAAGTGCAAGGTCACAACGAGATAGATTGTGAGGTTTGACTCAATGATGATGAAGGAATGATGATACAGCTCCCATTTAGAAGGTTTTGTGACTGGAGGGGAAGTTGGGATTGGTGATGTTCCCTTGCACCTTATGCCTATGGTTGGCAGAGGTCATAGGTTTGGGAGGTGCGTTGTAGCAGGCAGACACTGCAATCACTGCGTGCTGGTGGTGAAAGGGATGCAGATGGGGTGCCAGTCACGTGGTCTGCTTTGACTTGAGTGGTGAAATACGCTGAATGTTACTGGAGCTGCACTGACCCAGTCACATGGAGAAGATTCCGTCAAAGTGCTGGATTTTGCGTTGTTGATTGTGGATAGGCTTAGGGGTGGCAGGAGGCTAGTCACTCACCATAGGGTACACAGCCTTTACCTGCTCTCATAGGTGGCCCAGTTAAGTTTCTGGTCAATGGTCAACTCAATAATAATGTTGCTGAATGTCAGGGTGAAGTGTCAGATGGCCTTTTGTTGGAGATGATCATTGCCTAGCAAGTGTGAGTTGCAAATCCCCTGCTTAAATGTTATGTAGGTCCTACAACACATGGCGCGGACTGCTTCATTTTCTAAGGAGCTGCTGACAGAACTGAATCAGCAACAAACACCCCCACCTCAGAGCTCATGAGGAAGGAAGGTCATTGATGGAGCAGTGAAAGCTGGCTCTTCACTGCCCTCAGGAACTGGCACAACATTCTGAGACCGACGCCATCAGTCCCCGACAGCCCCAAATAGTTTCCCTTGTGGAATGTGTGATTTCTGACAGTGAGGAGTTTTCCTCTGAGTGCACACTGTCCTTGATGGTATGTTTAGTCAAACACAGTCACCTTTGGCCAAACGCTGCTGATGTCAAAGACATTCCTTTTTACTTGTGGCTGGTGTCTTTTCCATGCCCTTGGCCATTCAGCGGGTACAGGTGATGGGTTTGGGAGGTGCTGCCCATTTGCCCCTGCTATTTTGCTGATGCGGCATACCTGGGCTATGTCCCACTTTGCTGGATAGTGCCAATGTTGTAACGGTGTTGGAACAGCTGGGCCAGAGGGACAGCTGGTTCTGGAGTGCAAGTCTTCCGGGACTTTGCTGTGTCCGATATCCTCAACTGTTCTGTCTGACCGAGTGGAGTGAATTGAGTTGGCAGAACACAGTGTTCTGTGAGACCACAGAAGGAGGCCGAGATGAATCATTCTGGCTGAAGGTGGTTACTACCAGTTAACCCTTGTCTGTTACACTCAGGTGCTGGGTCTCAGTCCATGTACTGAGGGTGGCAATGTTCATGCAGACTTCTCATTGAATTTTTCACCACCATTCACATCTGGGTGTGGCAACACTGCAGGCTTTGATCTGATCTACTGATATCTATCCATACTGGTTCTATCCACAATATACTTCTATTTGGCAGCCTGCTTGACTTATCTGATACTTACAATGACAGAGAAGGAGGCCATTCAGCCCATTGGTTCCACGATAGCTCCCAGGGGGCTATCCCATTAGTCCCATTCCCCCTCTCATTTCCCTGTATCTCTGAAACATATTCTCTCTCACACATAGCGATCAATACGCATTTGATCCCTTTTTATCATTAACCTATATTATGGGGTCATTCACAGTGGCAAGTCAACCTACCAGCACATCTTTAGGATGTGGGAGAGAACTCGAGCACACAGCGGAAACACGCATTAGTCACAGGGAGAACATGTGAACTCTGCACAATCCCAGAGGTCAGGGTTGAACTCAACATGCTAAACAGAAGGAGCAACGGACAATAGATCAAACTAAGCAATCCCACGCCAATAGATCAGCTCAAAGTTTGCTGTCCTGCCAAATCCTGGAGCATCATTTCACCATTTTGACAATTCATTTCTGGGTACCCTCATGCTCTTCCACATTCCAATTAAAGGAGGGAGATTTGTTGGTAAGGTTACAGTGAGGGTGACACTAGGCTTAGGAAACTTCGAGTAAGTCCCCTTGTTCCTGCTTTCCGCCACCAGAGCATGTAGTTCATCCAGCTCTCTATTCCATAAATCCCTTCTCATGTTTTGAACAACAGCAAATCATCCCTCAATTTTCTCAACTCACAAGTGCGAACCAACTTTCTGTAACCTGTCCTTATCATTTAACCCTCTAAGTGCTGACCATTCTGGTGAATCCATGCTGTACCCCCTCCAGGATTCTGATCTCGGGTGGCAACCAAAACTGAATACAGTATTCCAAGTTGGCTGAACCATTGCATTCACCTCTCTGACTGCCCCTTGCTCCTGTCGGCTAGCTTTGTGACTCTCTGCTCCTCCACGACCCCTGCCTTCTCCCTATTGAACAAATAGAACATAGAACACTACAGCACAGTACAGGCCCTTCGGCCCACAGTGTTGTGTTGACATTTTACCCTGCTCTAAGATCTATCTAACCCTTCCCTCCCACATAGCCCCCTATTTTTCTACCATTCATGTGTCTATCTAAGAGTCTCTTAAATGTCCCTAATGTATCTGCCCCACAAACCCTCCTTGCATTTATCTTATTTTTAAAGCAGGTGACTTTGAACCTGTTCACATCTGCCACAGATTTGCACACTCACTCACTGAAAAATAGGGACTCACGGTTCTGAAGCCCAGACTTCATGCAGTGTGTCTGATTGAAGAGGCATCGCTAGGGAACTGTGCGCCACTCAGCTGGAAACCCCAGCACTAGAAAGCAGATGGAGGGATCTGATTAGCAGAGCAACTGATAATCACTAATAAGATTTCATTAGCAAAGTGCAAGCAAATTGACTGCAGATGACAAGTGGACTGCCAGAAGCTCACAACATCTCCATCTGTCCTGTGTGGCTGGAAATTGTTTCCAAAAATAGGAATGTGGGTGTAATCTTTTTGAAAATATTGAAGATTTTCTGGACTGAACTTACAGTGAAGATTTCAGTTATGACATTTGCATTAAGATGAATGCAATGAATTAGAAAATAGAAAGGAAGGCAGGATCTCCAATATCCCCCACATTGTCCTTTGGGGTCTCTCTTGGGATGCCTCATTCAAACAAGTGAGAGGATTGGTTTTAGATGTAAAATTTAAAACATGCTGGAAACAGTCAGCAGGTCAGGCAGCATTTGTGGAAAGAGAAACAGCATTAACTTTACAGGTCGAAGACCCTTCATAACGTTCTCTTCTTCTAATCTAGCGTATTGCATTTGGTGTTCACAATGTGGTCTCTCCTACACTGGAGAAACCAAATACAGATTGGGTGATCATCCTGCAGCACACTTGAACTTTTGGTTGCCTGCCGCTTTAATTCTCCATCCCACGCCCACCCTGACTCTTCTGTCTGTGACCTTCTGTACTGTTACAATGATGCCCAATACAAGTTCGAGGAGCAACACCTCTTCTTCCATCTGGGTACTTTGCAGCCTTCCAATATCGAATTCACTTCAGGTAGGAGTTTGTACGTTCTCCCCATGACTGCCTGGGTTTCCTCAGGGTGCTCCAGTTTCCTCCCACATTCCAAGGATGTACAGGTTAGGAAGTTGGCGCTGGAAGCGTGGCGACACTTGCGGGCTGCCCCCAGAACACTCTACACAAAAAGATGCATTTCACTGTGTATTTCGATGTGCATGTGACTGATAAAGATATCTTGCATTATCTAACTCACTTTCTCTGTTTGTATCAGAACTGGCTACTTCTTCCGTACATCATCCATCAGTGATTTTGGCTCCAGTTTTCTCTCCCCATTAGAACAATCTGACCTGCTGAGCATGTCCCGCAGCCCTTCATTAACAACACATAACACAGACAAAAAAGCACAGTCATTATCTAACTGCCCCATTCACCCATTGGCCCTGGTCTCACCCGAGCACAAATATTCCCTCTGTTCTCCAGCTGCCTTCTCTGCAAGTTAAAACTACCTTTTCAATCTCTCTTTCTCTGTTCCGACAAAGAGGCTTTGAGCTGAATCATTAACTGTTGCTCTGTCCACAGATGCAGCCTGACCTGCTGAGTGTTTTCAGTGTCTTCTGTTTTTATTTCAGATTTCTAGTATCTGCAGTTTTTTTTATTTTCACTTACTGTTGGTTTTAGATGTGACTCCTCCAGGTTGGGGTCTACCCTCTCTTTACAGTATTCCGCTGCTCTGCCATCAGGAAGCCCAAGAGATGAACACCCTTCCTGGTATTACTTGGTGTGGTGAATCTCTGTTCCCCGCTGAGATATAAATGCCACCTTAATATTGATGGATTGTTACTGCATTGAGAGTCTCTGTCACGTGCTTATATTTTGTTAAACTGTTTGTTCCATTCTTCCTGCTCAGTTGGAGGTGGAGAACCACAAATAAACATCGAACAAAGAACAGTACAGAAACAGGCCCTTCGGCCCACGATGTTATGCCGAACTAATTAAATTTATGATGCCTAATTAAGCTAATCCTCTCTGCCTGCACATGGTCCATATCCCTCCATTCTCCACATATCCCTATGCCTATCTGAGAATCTCTTAAACGCCTCGATTGTATCTGCCTCCACCACCACCCCAGGCAGCGCATTCCACGCACCCACCACTCTCTGTGTCAAAAACTTGCCCCGCACATCTCCTTTGAACTTACCCCTCTCACCTTAAATGCATGCCCTCTCGTATCAGACCCTGGGAAAAAGATACCGGCTGTCTACTCTGTCTATGCCTCTCATCATTTTATAAACTTCTATCAAGTCTCGCCTCAGCCTCCGTCGCTCCAGAGAAAACAACCCAAGTTTGTCCAACCTCTGTTTATAGCACATGCCCTCTAATCCAGGCAGCATCCTGGTAAACCTCTTCTGCACCCTCTCCAAAGCCTCCACATCCTTCCTATAATGAGGTGACCATAATTGAATGCAATGGAATAAAGGTTACACTTACTTGATGCTGTTGATGTAGTTAGTTTTTGTAAACCTTTACTATAGAATAAAAGACGAAGCCACTGTGTTCTACACTTTACTTTGAAAACAGTGGAAATTGTATTACCTGGATCCCTGGGTTTTGAATTTTGAATTCCCCCAGATGTTGATGTTGATTTTCTGGACAGAAACTGTTGCAGCTGTAGATGTTATGGATATTAGTAAGGATGATGTTGGGGAGTAGGGTATACTACCTGTAAAATGCGTTGCAGAAATTCACCAAGACTGCTTCAGCAGCACTTCTCAAACCTGCCCAGAAGGATAAAGGCAGAAAGCACATGGAAACACCACTGCTTGCAAGTTCCCCTTCAGGACACACCCCACCCTGATTGGGAAAGGCATCACCTTCCTTCATTGTCACTGCTCAATAACACTGTGAGAGCATTTTCACCACACAGACAGCAGCTCACCACCATCTTCTCAATGGCAGCAGTCACAGCAGTGCCCAGAAGAGAGGGGACCCAATCTGCTGCTATTGAGCAAGTGGAATAAAAAGATATAGAATAGCTTTTGCGTGTTAGCTCCACAGTGGCTTTTAATCAATGATGATGCCTGTTTGGTCAAAAATCAATCATGGCCATTTCTTCTTCCTCCCCTGTCCCTCTCCTCCTCTGAACAGTGAAGTTCCTCATTCCACCCTTCCAACTGAATGGGTTTTTTCTCCAGTCCAGTGATGCAACTGTGCAGATAAAAAACATCATTCATATCTTTCTATAGCCATAGCATGAAAGTTGAACCATCCCAGATGTTTGAAAACATAGAAAGGTGAAAGACAGAAAAATATCAGCAGGTGTGGCAATCTTTGCTCTTCTAGTCTCCCCCACCATTCAATACGATCATGGCTAACCTCCTAACTTAGTCATGGATTCCTCCTCTCTCCACATGTTCACTCATGCCTTCTTTTGTGTTTAGAAATCTATCTTTCTTATTCTTGAATATATTCATCAACCTGACCTCCATGATTTCACTCTGTGAGGAAAGAAATTTCTCCTCATCTCAGTCCTAAATGTCTTACTCCGTTTTTTTTATTTACAGCATGGTAACAGGCCCTTCCGGCCAAACGAGTCCGCGCCGCCCATTTTAAACCCATATTAACCTACCCGTACGTCTTTTGGAATGTGGGAGGAAACCGGAGCACCCGGAGGAAACCCACGCAGACACGGGAGAACGTACAAACTCCTTACAGACAGCGACGGGAATCGAACCCTGATCGCTGGCGCTGTAATAGCATCGCGCTAACCGCTACGCTACCGTGCCACCCCAAATATCTGAGTCTGTGACCCCTTGTTTCAGACCTATATCCGCAGCCAGGGGAAACATCCTCACTACATCCAGCCCTGTCAGAAATTTGTACATTTCAATGAGAACACCTCTCATTCCTCTAAACGCTATGAATACAGGCCTACACAGGAATATAATGCTGCTCCAACACTCCCCTGTGACAGTTTGTCACATGTTCATCCAAAGGCTGGTGTCAGTAACCAGGGCAATGAGCGGGGTTTGATCCTAACCTCAGTGCTGTCTGTGTGGAGTTTTCCTGTGACCATGTGGGTTACCCCAGGTTGCTCTGGTTTCCTCCCACATTCCAAAGGTCTGCCAGTAGGTTAATAAATTGCCCCTTAGGTAAATGGCAAAAAGAATCAAGGAGAGTTGGCGACAGAGAATAAATTGCAGGGGTGCAGGGAAATAATGAGAGGGGGAATACAGTGAATGGAATCACCCTCCTAGGAGCGAGCATCGACCTGATGGGCTTACTGACCTCCTTCTGTGGCCTAATAATAAGTAAGGATGAAATTTCCTGCTGCGTGTCATCACACTCCAGAGAAGTGTGTTTTTGCTTATTTGAATTTAAGATTGTTTTAAAGATGGGATGATAAATATGAAGCAATGGTAGGAGCCCAGGTCACAATACAACATCCTCCTCTCATGTGGTAGAACATTCACAGGTCAAGACAGACTCCTTGGCTGTGCTGAACAATGCTGGAGTGAGAAGTACACATTAACTCAGTGTAGTTAAAGTGAAAAACCTCTTGCACTGCAGCTGCTATTACCCAGCCATTCCACTAGAGAGCAAGAGGGAACAACACCAACTGCACATCGGAAGTAGTTTGCTCTCCAAACTCCTGGAAGGTCCTAAAGCACTTCAGAACCAACTACTTCTGAGTTTGTCCATTAACCTTTCCAATGGCACAATGTCAGTTAATTTGTGCACAGTAAGGTCCAAGATACAACAAGTGTTCTCATTATCTAAAGCGTCAATTTAGATTACGCTCTCAAAGGTTCCAAAATGTGAATCTCCAGTGCTGTTGTCTATCTCTTATTGAAGTATACAGTAACTATTATCCTCATTGCATCAGTTAACTTTTTTTTACAGGATTACCTGGATCAGCTACAGTGCTAATATATTCTGAGTCAGTACTTAATCCTTCCGGTCTGTTTTAGTTTATATTTCTGCACACCAAGGCATGACATCATTTTAACCATTTCATTGCAGGTTAACCAGTTTTCTGCCGCAGCAGCCCACAGCAACAGGGAGGGATGGGGTTCACACCAGGTTTCTGGCACAGCACCTCTGTCAGTAACATACTTCCACATATAAAATGATGACTCTTTTTAGCATTGCTTTCATTAGCGAGCTGGTTCCTGGGAACACATCATGAGCACTAAGAGGTTAATTAGTAAGTAACTTAGTAAATTTGCAGATGAGACTAAATAGGTGGTGTCATTGACAGTGAAGCTAGTTATCAGGATTTACAGAGGGACCTTGATCAGCTGGGTAAGTGGGCCGAGGAATGGCAAACGGGAAGAGGTCCTGTGCAGTGAATATAGGGAGTTAGGAAAGAGGCTGAAGAGCAGGACCTCCAAGGTAGTTATCTCTGGATTACTCCCGGTGCCACGTGCTAGTCAGGGCAGGAATAGGATGATAGAACAGACGAATGAGTGGCTGAGGAACTGGTGCAGGGGGCAGGGTTTCAGGTTCTTGGATCACTGGAACCTCTTCTGGGTCAGGGGTGACCTGTAAAAGAAGGATGGGTTGCACCTCAACTGGAGGGGAACCAATATCCTGGCCGGGAGGTTTGCTGGTGCTGCTCAGGAGGGTTTAAACTAGATGGGAACCAGAGCACTGGGTCAGAAAGTGGAGGGATTGAGAGGAAGGGAGATGTCAGGGCCAGTAAAAGCAGGGAGGGGCAAAGTAATAGACACGATGGGATGGACAGTTTGAAGTGCGTGTATTTGAATGCTAGGAGTATTATGGGTAAGGGTGATGAACTTAGAGCATGGATCGGTACATGGAACTATGACGTTGTGGCCATAACAGAGACTGGGTTGAGAGAGGGACAGGAATGGGTGCTTAATGTTCCAGGGTTTCGATGTTTTAGAAAGGATAGAGAGAGAGGTAAAAGGCGGGGGGGGGGGGTGGGTGGTGGGGGGGAGGGAGTTGCACGACTAATCAGGGACAATATCACAGCTGCACTCAGAGGGTACATAATGGAGGGCTCGTCCACTGAGTCTATATGAGTAGAACTCAAAGATAAGAAAGGTGCAATCACTCTGATGGGATTGTACTACAGACCCCCCAATAGCCATCGGGACATTGAGGAACAGATATGCCAGCAGATTAGGGAAAGGTGTAAAACTAATAGGTTTGTTGTTGTGGGGGACTTCAACTTCCCTAATATAAACTGGGACCTCCTTAGTGTAAGAGGTTTAGATGTGGCAGAATTTGTTAGGTGCAAGGGTTTCTTAAATCAATATGTAGATAGTGCAACGAGAGGAGGGGCCGTACTGGACCTGGTGTTGGGTAATGAGCATGGCCAGGTGACTGACCTTTCAGTGGGAGAATAGTTAGTGAACATTGACCACAATTCCTTAAATTTTAAGATAGATATAGATAAGGATAAGTATGGACCTTGCGGGAGAGTATTAAATTGGAGCAGGGTCCATACTTATCCTTATCTATAGCAATCTTAAAACTTAAGGAGTTGTGGTCTTATGAGAGCATTAGGCAGGAACTTGGGAGAATTAATTGGGAACAGCTGTTTTTGGGCAAGTCCACATTTGACATGTGGAGGGTGTTTAAAGACCAACTGCGCAGAGTACAGGACAGGTATGTTCCGGTAAGAAGGAAGGACAAGGATGGCGAGGCAGGAGAATCTTGGATGTCGAGAGAGGTGGTGAATTTAGTCAAGAAGAAAAAGGAAAAGTATCTAAAGCTTAGGAAGCTAGGATCAAGGAGAATTATAAAGAAGTGAGAAAGAAACTCAAGAAGGGAATTAGGAAATCCAGGAGGGGCCATGAAAAGTCCTTGTCACGTAGGATTGAAGAGAATCCGAAGGCATTGAAGACATACATCAGGAGCAAGAAGATAACTAGGGAGAGGGTAGGACCACTCAAGGATAAAGGAGGGAAGCGGACGATGTGGGTGAGGTCCCTAATGAGTACTTTGCATCGGTATTTACCGGAGAAAAAGAACGTGGAGGACAGGGAGATGTGTGGAGCTTACACTAGGGCATTTCAAGATAATGGAGGTAGTGTTGGCTCTCTTAAGAGCATTAAGGTGGATAAGTCCCCAGGGCCCGATGGATATACCCTAGGTTATGAGAGAGGCAAGAGATGACATTGCTGGAGCCTTGACCAATATCTTCATGTCCTCTCTAGCTACAGGTGAGGTCCCGGAGGACTGGCGAGTAGCTAGTAATGTTCCATTATTCAAGAAGGAAAATAGGGATAATTCTGGTTACTATAGACCAGTGAGTCTCACATCAGTGGTAGGGAAGTTACTTGAGAGGATTCTTAGGGATAGGATTTATGAGCATTTGGAAAACCATGGCCTAATTAGGGACAGTCATCATGGCTTTGTGCAGGGCAAGTCGTGCCTTACAAACTTGATTGAGTTTTTTGATGAGGTGACGAGGGTGATTGATGAAGGTAGAGCTATGGATGTCGTCTACATGGATTTTAGTAAGGCGTTTGACAAGGTCCCCCATAAGAGGCTCACCCAGAAGACTAAAATGCATGGGATCCACGGTGAATTGGCTGTTTGGATTCAGAACTGGCTTGCCCATAGAAAACAGAGGGTAGTGGTTGATGGGACTTATTCTTGCTGGAGGTCTGTGACCAGTGGTGTTCCTCAAGGATCCGTACTGGGACCTCTGCTGTTTGTGATGTATAGAAATGACCTGGATGAAAATGTACATGGGTGGGTTAGTCAGTCTGCAGATGATGCAAAGATTGGTGGTGTTGTGAATAGCGTAGAAGACCGGCAAAGGATACAGCAGGATATAGATCAGTTGCAAACATGGCCTGAGAAATGACAGATGGAGTTTCACCCAGCCAAATGTGAAGTGTTTCACCTTGGAAGATCAAATATGAAGAGGCAGTACACTGTTAATGACAAGATCCTTAACAGTATGCATGAGCAGAGGGATCTTGGGGTCAAGTTCATAGCTCTCTGAAAGTGGCTACACAGGCTGATAGGGTGGTAAAGAAGGCATATGTTCAAGTCGAGTTCAAGAGTCAGGAAGTTATGCTGCAGCTTTATAAAACTTTAGTTAGGTCGCATCTGAAGAATTGCATTCAGTTCTGGTCGCCCCATTATAGGAAGGATGTCGAGGCTTTGGAGAGGGTGCAGAAGAGATTTACCAGGATGCTACCTGGATTAGAGCATATGTGCTATAAGGAGAGGTTGGACAAACTTGGGTTGTTTTCTCTGGAGTGACAGAGGCTGAGGGGAGATCTGATAGAGGTTTATAAGATTATGAGAGGCATAGATAGAGTAGACAGTAGACAGGGTTGAAAATGTCTAATGCCAGAGGGCATGCATTTAAGGTGATCAGGGGTAAGTTCAAAGGAGATGTGTGGGGCAAATGTTTTACACAGAGAGCGGTGGGTGCCTGGAATGCGCTGCCTGGGGTGGCGACGGAGGCAAATACGATAGGGGTGTTCAAGAGGCTCTTAAATAGGCACATGAATGTGAGGGAAGTGGTAGGATACGGACATCGTGTAGGCAGAAGGGATTAGTTTAGTTGGGCATTTTATTACTAATGTAATTGGTTCAGCACAACATTGTGGGCCGAAGGGCCTGTTCCTGTGCTGTACTGTTCTGTGTTCTATGTTCTAAATGGAGTTTAATTTGGATAAATGCGAGGTCTTGCACTTTGAGAAGGCAAATCAGGGTAGGACATTCACCAGGAGTGGTAAGGCCCTGGGGAGAATTGTAGAATAGAGGGACATAGGAGTACAAGTACATGGTTCCCCAAAAGTGGCGTTGCAGGTAGACAGGGTGGTGAAGAAGTCTTTTGACATGCTGGCCTTCATCATTCAGGGCATTGAGTATAGAAGTTAGGATGTTATGTTCAAATTCAAAGTCGAGTTTATTGTCACATGCACAAGTGCATGTGTTCACGGGTGTAATGAAAAACTTCCTTGCAGCAGCATCTCAGGCACATAGCATCATATAAGCAGCATTCGCAAGAAAAACATAAATTAAAAATAAATTACTCAGAATTATTGCAATTGTACAAGTCATTGATGTTCAGTTTTGGTCACCCTATAGGAAAGATGCCATCAAGCTGGAAAGTGTGCAGAGGAGATTTACAAGGATGTTGCCAGGACTTGGAGACTGAGCTATGGAGAGAGATTGAGCAGGTTGGAACTTTTTTCACTGGAGCACAGGAGAATGAGGGGTGATCTTATAGAGGTGTATAAAATCATGAGGGGCATAGAAAGGGTCAATGCGCACAGTCTTTTTCCCAGGGTTGGGGAACCAAGAACCAGAGGGCATAGGCTTAAGTGAGAGGGGAAAGATTTAATAGGAACCTGAGGGGTAACTTTATTACCCAGAGAGTGGTCTGTATATGGAATGAGCTGCCAGAGGAAGCGGTTGAGGCAGGTACATTAATGATACTTAAAAGGAACTTGGACAGGTAGATGGATAGGAAAGGTTTAGAGGAATATGAGCCTACTACGGGGCTAGTTTAGATGGGAATCTTGGTCGGGATAGGCCTGTTGGGCTGAAGGGCCTGTTTCCATGCTGCGTGGCTCTATGACTCTAATCTACAAAGTCACAGATTCACTGAGGTGGTAAATTAGTAGAAGCCTCCACAAGGACCTAAGAAATTTTCTGACCATTGGCCCTGGTATCAGGATCCAATCAATGGCAGTGGATAATCCAAGCTTCTGGAGGATGGTCACAAGAACATAAAGACTAATCAGAGAGTCATAGAAGCAGCAAAGAAACAGTCCCTCCGGCCCATCCAGTCTGCACTGAGAATCAACCATCCATTTTACATCAATCCTACATTAATCCATTTTTTAATTCTCCCCACATCCTCTTCAACTCCCCTGTAGCTCAGCATAGCATGCAAACAATGGACTGAATCAGTCCACAAAGGGTAAACACAGTCTTTTTCAAAAGGATTCATTCTTATGACCCATTTCCTTGGCAAATGCTCATTCAAATCTGACAATCTGATTTTCTCCTTCGTAAGTCTTGAAGGTGAATCATTCCATGGTTACAAGAGAAGCCAAGGGTTTAAAAAATGGGATAAGATCCAGAGGGGCGGTGAGGAGGTCTTATTATGCAGCAAGTAGTTACAGTCAGCAGCTGGAGGAGTGATGGAAGCTAATTCGATCATAAATTTTATAGGGATATTAAATAAGTGATTGAAAAGTAAAGAATTTTCAGGGCTACGGAGAGAGAACTGGAGAAAGGAACTCGTTGAATAGATCAGGCACAGACCATGACTGTCCAGGTAGTTTCTGGTGCTGTGTGATTCTGGGATTCACCCTCAACTTGAAAGCATTTGCTTGAACTTGAAACTAGTTGCCAAAGCTTTGCTTTTATCCCAAGAGCTTTCATGTAAAGCCAGTTTTTTGAAGCCTATAAAGAACAAGGGATGTTAGCAGGTTTTATGCCTTGATATCGATATGGTTCTTGAAGACTGAGCTTTACACCTGACCATGTAGGTTTCAACTTTCTTTACTTTATGTAAAAAAATCGCAACATCTGTCCAACCGGATATATGGGTATTTCAAACAAAGGTTGTTGCACTCACCAAAGTAACTTCACTTAATCTGAGGCAGTGCCCTGTTGTTGGGAGGCTGATGGTTAGAAGAAAAAGGGAAACTTCAACTTGACTTTAACTGTTTGTAAAGAACATTTTTTTTCTTTGTCACAACTGGTGCTTTCTTGTTTTTATGAAATCAGTGCAATTATCCCTATTCTCTTCCTCTTCTCTTTCTCTGCCTCTCTTTTGTTCAGTTGCTCTGATCCTTCCCCATTGATCTGTGTCAATTTATCTGTCCCCCTTTCAGTGTTACTCTCTCCTTAGGTCTCTGTTACTGTCCCTATTTCTGTTTCTGTCCTTCCTTCCTTCCTTCCCTTCCTTCCTTCCTTCCTTCCGTCCCACTAAATCTTTTGTGGTTCTTCTGATACTGTTTAGTTATCCCTTTATTTATTCCTACTTTTCCCTTCATACCCTCTTTTCCTCTCTCCTTCTCTGCAATTCTCTCTCACTCCCTAAGAATTACAGTACTGCACCACACTAATGCTAGTAAATTAACAGCTTGCTAAATTTATGTAAGGCACAATCAGATTTCTGACCTGTCATTATTTTAATAAAATATCTTTGAGAATATGATTCATTTTATCATAAGCTTAAGGAGAACACCAACGACTTGATAGATACTGATAATGGACATGTGTTTAAATCTGCTGGTTCATTATTCTCAACAGCTCCGCATCAGCTGGGCTCCACTTTATCACAGGATAAACGTCCACAGTAAAAGCCACATAAGATTAGATTCCTTCTGTAAGTTAACAGCTTTCAGTATTAAGTGATTTCAATTCTATTTTACCATCACATTGAGATAGCACTAATTATAGCTTTATCCTTGAATGTTGGCCAGAATACAAAGAAACATACCTCCCTCTCATGGTTGCTCATATTCACCTTGGGACACTAGCAAGCTTTGCCACAATCTATACCTTGAGTCCTTTTTCCTTTGCTCTCAAGCCTTGATTCTCATAAGCAGTTAAAGTGGTTCCCACAACTGACTGGATTTCCTAAACTTGAAAAATCTACTCAGTGTCTCTTGGTTTGGAATCTTGCCTTTTGAGGTATTCCAAACTGACAGACTTGTCCAAATTGTGGGAGTGGTGGGGAAGATGGAGGAAACATTTTGACATTGGATGGGAGTGTTTCAGGAGTGATTCTAACAGTGGCTGGGTCTTCACTGGATTTGGAGCAAGGCCCCAAATCCAAGCTCTCCTGACCTTACTGTTCAACACCTGCTCTCACAATTCCATAGCATTTCCTTCCATCCACTTTGGGTGTGAGTAATCCTCTCTCTTTAAGACTTTATAAAATAAAACCACTTTCCCCATTCATTTGCTGGCTGGGTTTAAAATGGCTCTTTGTTATTGGCAGATTTGCATCTTCCTAACCTGAATTGGGCATACTCTCTTACTGCAACACTTTATAGTTCTAGCTACTGGTCAGCTGTCTCATGAGCAATCAAAGTACATCTAGTCACAGCGAAGGAAACTACTGGATCTATTAAGCAACTTGACTGTCCAAACTGCTGTGGTTTAACTCCAGCTGTTAACGCAACACCAGCAAATTATAAAGTCCTTTTTCTAGAAGCATGATCTGGCTAAACTTGATTTTCCATAGCCTGTGTATATTGTAGAACCCCATGCAAAGGCCACGTTGACGAACAGGAAGCTCTGCTCTCAGGATCATGGTAGATCTTCCCCCTTCTTAACATAAGAAACTAAGGCCATCTGTACTGTCTATTTTATATAATGGACAGTGTAGTGAGGACATTAACTTAACCAGGAGTGATGGAAGCTAATTCGATCATAAATTTTATAGGGATATTAAATAAGTGATTGAAAAGTAAAGAATTTTCAGGGCTACGGAGAGAGAACTGGAGAAAGGAACTCGTTGAATAGATCAGGCACAGACCATGACTGTCCAGGTAGTTTCTGGTGCTGTGTGATTCTGGGATTCACCCTCAACTTGAAAGCATTTGCTTGAACTTGAAACTAGTTGCCAAAGCTGTGCTTTTATCCCAAGAGCTCTCTTTCATGTAAAGCCATGAAAGTGGCTTTAAAGCCATGAAAGGACATTTACCAGTTAATGTCCTCAGGTCACATCTGAACTCTGGTAATTCAATCACTTCTTAATTTATTAGATTTTCCAGTTTAAGGTTGAGAGGCCTGGAGACAGAAATGTTAATTGCAATGAATCCAATCAGAAGTTTGAAAGTTCTAAACTTGTTTGTAACCCTCTGTGCTATGGTACCATACAGCATAGAAACAAATCCCTCAGCACACCAAGTCCACACTCACCATTGACCACTCATTTACATTAATTCCATTTTATTCTCTCCACACTTCCACCAACTCCCCTGACGTTCTACCGCTCACCTATACTAGTGGCAATTTACAGTGGCTAATTAACCTATCAACCTGCACGTATTCAGGAGCTGGGAGGAAACCGGAGTCACTGGGGAAATCCAAGGGATCACAGGGATGTTTTCACTTTCTGTGCCACATGACTATATGGTGGATTGGCTGGTGTATGGGTGTGGAGAACACCTTATAATCACCCCCAATGAGGCTTGAAGGTACCAGTGAGTGGCTGGTCTATTCCTGACCAGTTGATGGTGATGAAAATAGCTACCCATAACTCGAAATAAATCAGAATAATGAGCTCATGGGCTTGTAGTTGGCTCTAGTTGGCACCATCTGGGACAAAGCAGCCCAACTGACATGCACCCTGTATTCACTCTAAACATTCACTTCCATTGCAACATGACAGCTGTATACATCATCTATAAAATGTACCACAGAATGCACCATGCCCTCATTGATAGTAACTCCCAAACCCACATCACTTGCTGCCTGAAAGAAAAGGGTATCAGCTGCATGGTAATCCTACAACTTGCAAGTTACCGGCTAAGTCACACATTATCCTGACTTTAACATGCATGGCTGTTTATTAAGGATAAGTGCATCTAAGTGCTGGACTCCACCCAACAGCACATTGAGAGTACCTTCACTACATGGACTGCAATGGTTCAAAATGTAATGCTGAAAATCACCTTCTCAATGGTAAATTGGTGAATTGGTTAATTATTGTCACATGTACGGAGGTACAGTGAAAAACTTGTCTTGCATACCGATCATACAGATCAGTTTATTACACAGTGCATTGAAGTAGTATGAGGTAGAACAATAAAAGAATGCAGAATAAAGTGTTACATTTACAGAGAAAGTGCAGTGCAGGTGAGGCAATAAGGTGCAAGGTCATACAGAGGTAGATTGTGATATAGATATCTATTTATTAGTCACATGTACATCGAAACACACAGCGAAATGCATCTTTTTGCGTTATTGAGAATGTGCTGGGGGGCAGCCCGCAAGTGTCGCCACTCTTCTGGCGCCAACATAGCATGCCCACAGCTCCTAACCTGTACATCTTTGGAATGTAGGGGAAAACCGGAGCACCCAGAGGAAACCAATGCCAACATGGGGAGAACATACAAACTCCTTACGGTAAGCGGCAGAATTGAACTGGGGTTGCTGGCGCTGTAATAGCGTTACGGTAACCACTATACCACCATGTGCCCACTCTTGTGAGGTCAAGAGTCCATGTTATCGTACTAGGGAACCGTTCAATAGTCTTATAACAGCAGGATAAAAGCTGTCCTTGAGCCTGGTGGTACATGCTTTCAGGCTTTTGTATCTTCTGCCCGATGGGAGAGGGGAGAAGAGAGAATGTCCAGGTGGGGTGGGGTCTTTGATTATTCTGGCTGCTTCACCAAGGCAGCGAGAAGTATAGACAGAGTCCATGGAGGGGAGGCTGGTTTCCGTGATGTGCTGAGCTATGTCCACAACTCTCTGCAGTTTCTTGTGGTCATTGCCGTACCAAGCTGTGATGCACCTGGATAGGATGCTTTCTATGATACATTGATAAAAATTGGTGAGAGTCAAAGGGGACATGCCAACTTTCTTTGGCATTTAGGCACAGTCATTAAATCCTGCCCTTTGCCAACAATGCTTACATTCTACAAATGAACAATAAAATATAGCCTGGAGGTTTTAACAGTAATATGAAGCATTAGATTACGAACTAGATAAAGAGTCCAAGGTAATGGAAGTGTTGCTCATGCGCTCTGTTGCCAAGAGATTGGTCATACCCTACACCTTCACAGTCTTTATTAGAGGCCAGGGGAATGAGTGTCGGGAGACACAAGAGACTTCAGATGCTGGAATCTGGAGCAGCAAACAATCTGCTGGAGGAACTCAGCGGGTCGAGCAGCATCTGTGGGAGGAAAGGAATTGTCGACGTTACAGGTTGAAACCCTGCATCGTGGGTTTTGACCTGAAACGTCAACAACCTCTTTACCCCCAGAGATGCTGCTTGACCCGCTGAGTTCCTCCAGCAGATTGTTTGTTGCAATGAGTGTCAGGTGTATGTGACGTCTACAGATGACACCAAAATCTATAGCAGGGTTGAGGAGCACAATCAAAGCCACCGAGATTTAAATGCAATTGGGGATTGGGCCTCTCATTTGCAAATGGAATTTTCTTTAGAAAACTATAATGAGATGCACGTTAGTAGGATGAAAATAGAATGGACAAGTTATTTCACAGAAGTACTGAAAGAGCGTGAATGAGATGGAGATTGATGTTACTGTACCCTGACAACTGAAGGGCCGTTACCGATGTAGAGAATCTATAGCAGAGCTAACAACAAAGTATGGTGTTTTATTAATATTGTTTCAATCAAAGAATGGCATTTTGACCATACTGGCTATTACCCAAGCAACATCTGGAGTCCCATACTTAGCCTTGGTGTCTCCATATGCTGAGTGATATGTGGCCTGGCCTTGGAAAAGATCCAAAGAGCATTATTTGAATAATTGCCAACTTAAAGAACCATGGGAATGGTATTTAGCAATAGTGGACCATCTATCATGGTATGGAACTGGAATAACCCTGTCTTTCAATTTTATATGTTTGGAAAATAAGGAGGAAAGGAGAAAGGTGAGAGGGAGGAAGAGAGAGAGAAAGACAGGGATAAAGAGAGATAGGACCAGAGAGAGAGAGCCACACACACACACGCATACACTCAGAAAGAATAGCAGAGAGACGGTGAGTGGCAAGAGAGGGAGACACACACACCTATTGAGAGAGGAAAGAGAGAGATAGACAGATAAACAGAGAGAGAGAGAGAGAGAGAGAGAGTGGGGGAGAGAGAGCAAGAGAGAGAGAGAGAGTGGGGGAGAGAGAGAGAGAGAGTGGGGGAGAGAGAGAGAGAGAGTGGGGGAGAGAGAGAGAGAGAGTGGGGGGAGAGAGAGAGTGGGGGAGAGAGAGAGACAGAGAAGTACCTGCGTTTCAATTAAATCTTTCAGGACCTGAGGACATCCCAAATTACTTAATAATCAGTGCAAAGAGCAGTCATTGTTGCAATGCAAGAAATACAATAACCAATTGATATATTGCAAGTCCCTACAAACTACAATAAGATAATAACTTGGCAGAAGTCAGATGGCAGCTCTTGGGCACCTCCTCATACCTACCCCTGGATTATGAACCTACCAATGAACATTAGGCCACTGTCTCCCACACTGACACAGATCTCATCAGACCTGGAGATCTCTCCTCCACAGCCTCCAAACCTGATAGAGCACCAAACCCGCACTTCCCACTTCTATCTCTTACCCAAGATCCACACGCAGGACTGTCCTGGTAGGCCCATTGTTTCTGCCTGATCTTGCCCCACTGAACCTACCCCTCATACCTTGAGCCTATCCTGTCTCCCCTTGTCCAGTCCCTTCCCACCTACATCTGGAACACCTCGCATGCCCTCTACTATTTGCATCTTCCCTCTCCAATCTCAGTCCTGATGTATGGTCTCAACCCGATATATCAACAATTCCTTTCCCCCCCACAGATACCTGCTCGACCCACTGAGTTCCTCCAGCAAATTGTTTGTTGCTCCAGATTCCCAGCATCTGCAGTCTCTTGTGTCTCCAATAACCAATGTAATCTGTTTTTAGTTATGTCATTTGAGGAATAAACATTGTTCATATTTTCCAGATATTGGACAATGCTCTTCTTTGAAACAAGATCTCTTAACTTCTGCTCTTTTGATGCAGCACTGAAGTGCCAATCTAATATTTATGCATAAGTTCCCAGAAGAACGTTTAACCTTGCAGCCTTGTGGCTTGGTGGCAATAGTGGTAATAACTGAGTCAGCTGTTGTTGGATACCACAAGAAACCCAGCCAATTCCTTTGGGTCTTTTCCATTAGTGGGCCTCCTCAGTGTAGGTTACAGCTTCTCAGATACCATTGAATGAATACAGAACAACAGCCATCTAAAACACGAACGCCCATGGAGGTCAGGGTCAAAGACTAATCTAAAGAAATAGAGTGGTTACAGGGGTACAGAGGTTACGGAGTGGAGGGGTTACAGGGGTAGAGGGGTTACAGGGGTAGAGAGGTTACAGGGGTAGAGGCTACAGGAGTAGATGGGTTACAGGGGTAGAGGGGTTACAGGGGTAGAGAGGTTACAGGGATAGATGGGTTACAGGGGGTAGAGAGGTTACGGGGTAGAGAGCTGCAGGCAATAGGTGAGGAGAGAGAGTGCTTTGACCGGAGCTCACCTCCACGCCACTTTGCACTATCATCAGTCTCATGGGCCAGATACACCTCAGCACTACCACAGTGCTGAAGAGTCTGTCAAGTCTTTTGCTGATATTTCTTATCATCAGGGCACTTGAAGACTCCCACCTCTTCATTTCCATTGGCCACCGACGTCAGGACCCCATAGACCTCCAGCTCTTCTTCCTGTGCAGCTGGCTAAGTGCGGATCGGCGGAGGATCATCCCTCCCGTTCTTTGCTGCCTCCTCCTGCAACACAGCGAGTTCTGCCCTGAGAGCAACCATGAGCGCACATCTACCACCAAAGGCCGTCATCCATTTGGTGAGAGAGAGTGTGGGCAGAAGCCGGAAACTGCCTCAAGATCAGGGAGAGACTCAGCGGTGGATGGAGAGGTGGGGATTAAAAAGAGAGAGGTAGGTTTGGGGGGTCAATAAATATGATGGGAGTGGTGTCAGTGTGGGGCGGGGAAGGGGGGGGGGTTTCATGGCGTGGTGTGCACGGCAGGATGCAGCGAATGACCATTGACTGATCTGGTTCAACCGTTAAAGCACCTCCTGCTTGAAATCCAGATGTGTGACTGCTGCTCTCTAGTTCTTGGCGACCCTTTGAATGCTCTGGTTGAGATGAGGGTCCGCACTCCAGCTGCCCTCCAGTGCCAAACCCGGCACTAATATTATTGTCAGGTGGCTTTGCTCTGCTGTCTTGTTCTAAGTGAAGTCAAAGGGGCCATGTTAACGTAACTTACACAGGTCCAGTGGAGCACCAATTTTACACCTCTGCCCAATGTTAGTCTTCACTGGGTTGACTGGAGAGTAAAATCAGAGCCTTGCACCTGATCCTTTCAGTCTTCTAACAAGTTTCAAAGTGGCTTATGTCAGGTGTCAGATGCATTGATTTAACATAAACGTGTAGCCGAGCCTGGGCACAGAGACTGAGGAGGACAGGTATGTTTAGTGGGGTTACCATGTCCGACTGGATATCCCAGTAGGAGGTAGGCTTGTCTTCTCTGAAAGGGCAAGATTATAGGCTGTCATGCCTGAAGAAAATGAACAGATGTTTGACTGAAATGGAGGACTTTGGAGCATCAAAAGAAGAATTTTCTCAAGCCTCTGATGTTACTTAAGTATTACACAGGACTAACAGCATAGAAACAGAACATTTAACGCAAAAGGTCCTTGCAGTATTTCTGCTCCACACATGCTACCTCCCACCTAATCCAGTCCATACATGCTTTCTCCCTCATAAAGAAATCCGTGCAGGACGATGTTAAGACAGGACTTTAACTATTCCCTGCGGTAACAAGTGTCTTATTTTTGCCGTTCTTTCGTTAAAGGAGTTTCTCTTGCATTGCTTATTAGAGTAATGCTGATAATTGTACACATATGAATCCTAATTTGGATTCTCTGCAAATGGCCATAGTGACATGAAGTATCCATTGGACCACTTTATAATCAGGGTGGTACAGTGATAGAGCTGCTGCCTCGCACCTCCAGCAACCCAGGTTCAATCCCGACCTCTGGTGCTGTCTGTGCAGAGTTTGCATGTTCTCCCTGGGTTTCCTCCCAGTGCTCTGGTTTCCTCACACATCCCAAAAATGTATGAGTTGGTAGGTTAATTGTCCACTATAAATTGCCCCTGTTGTGTAGGTGGGTGGTAGAATCTGGGGGTTGTGTGGGGTGGATTTGATGGGAATGTGGGGAGAAGAAAGTGGGTTAGGGTAGGATTAGGGTAAATGGGGGATGGTGGTAGGCGTGGACGTGGTGAACCAAAGGGCCTGTTCCTGGGCTGTGTCTCTCTATCATTCTGTGCAATGGGATACAGTGTAGCAGTTAGCGTAACACTATTACAGCACCAGAGACCTGGGTTCAATTCCGGCCACTGTCTGTAAGGAGTTTGTACATTCTCCCCATGTCTGCGTGGGTTTCCTCTGGGTGCTCCGGTTTCCTCCCATATTCCAAAGACGTACGGGTTGGGAAGTTGTGGGCATGCTATGTTGGCGCCAGAAGAGTGACGACACTTGCAGGCTGCCCCCAGAACACTCTACGCAAAAGATGTACTTCACTGTGTGTTTCGACGTACAAGTGACTAATAAAGAGATCTTATCTTATATTAATGATGGAAATTAAAAATAAGTGCTGGAAATATATCACTGATAAGTTTATTGTATCAGATTTCTTTGTCAGAATTGAAAAATGTTTCCATCTGCACTTTAGTCAGATGAAGGTACTTTTATTTCACATTTTCACCAATTTTTATATCCCTTATGACTGAACTAGCTCACCTCTCCTGAAATTATTTAGCTTGTATTTAATTTAACAGTTTCAGAACTTACACCCATGAGAATGTGTGTGAAGAGTTTAACAATGAAGGAAAGCAAGATTCTGCCTCAGAGGACAAGAGACAGACTGCTGTGCTGTGCTGTGTAGTTTTGGGCATCAAAATAACAATCAAAGTCTAGTTAGGATCTTCATTCTGCTTTTCCTTCTGTGCTACCTTGGTGAATGGACCTTCCAGGAAAGTGCATGATTTAAAGTTACTCCTTGGTGTATCGACCTCCCTCACGGAGATAACCTTTGTCGATGATTGTGACCTCATGTTTCACATAGATCTAATGGCTTTGGGTCATGTACCAACCATTCTTCATGCAAGAAGACCTTGAGTCTTTGATGGTGTGAGCTATGCCAGACAACACTGTCTTCATCACATTGGGCTTAAGTCTCCACATTCGTAATACGAATTTTGGTTAAAGTTGTCTACAGTGTGAATCGTCTGATGGCACTGAAGTTTTGAATAAAACACTTTCTCAGGTGATTATGTTAATGAGCTGTCTGATTAGTGAAGTATTTAAAATCAATAGCAGAGAACAGTTATTTCTGCCTCAGGAGACCGTCTGTCTGGATAACAAGCTGCTGCTGCATCTGTCTGTGTTTGTCCATAACACAACAGGCAGAAAAAATTGTTGCAAAATCTCTTCAGGAGCCTGAAGGATAAAGGAAATTAACAAGTAAAAGAGTTCATGTGCGTCAGTACTGAAGTTGATAAATACCAAACCATTTAATAATCTGCTGTTCACCATCATGACCAGCAGAGTGTGCTTCACACATGTATGATTCCAACAGTGCAGCTGGCTACACCTTAAGAGCCCTTTGCTGGCTGCAAAGCTCTTTGAGAGAGTCTGCTGTTGTGAAAACTGCTTTTAACATGCAAGTCTTCCCTCCTTATCCCTCCCCTCCCCTCCATTTCCCTCCCCTCCCCTCCACTTCCCTCCCTTTCCCTCCCTTCCCTTCCCTTTCATCTCCCTTCCATCACCTCCCCTTCCTGTCCCATTCTGCCCCATCCTGTTCCTTTCCTCTGTCTACAGCTGATGCCTTTCCATCATTCCACTGGTCTCCTTGCATCCAGCGAACTGCCGAGGACGTGTGAATGGATCCATAGGAGGTGGTCTGAGAAAAGGTCATTGACCTGATTCTCTCCACAGCTGCTGCCTGGCCTGCTGAACAGTGCCAGCATTTTCTGTTCTTATATGAGGGTTTATACATTCCTAATACCATCTGTTCTCTTTCCTTCCTCAGGGCAATGGACAGAGCTGACATTATTTTTAAAATGGTGCAGACATTGCTCAGACGAATGCTTGACATCTGCAGATAAATATTTACAGAGCTATCTATATTTTTAAATTGAATTGTATTGTTACAGCACATTGATGCAAAGAGTTTCTCAAACAGTTCAGTCCAAGTGCATGGTTTTATTACTGTAGAATTCATTTCAAAGTGGATGGCAGCAGTGAGCTAGCATATTTCCACTCTTACTGTTATTGAGACAAAATGGAGCATATTAGATCTGCTTTATCGGTTACTCGAGCACAAGCGCACAATGGCTGCAGTGGATCTACCTATCCATTACTTAGTCTCAGTCGCACATGGCACAGGCTTATTTCTTCATATAGATAGACATGAGTCTGAAAACAAAATAGAAAATACTGGAAAAACTCAGGCAGCATCTGTGGAAAGAGAAACAGTCAATGTTTTGGATCTAAGCTAGGAAAGAGAGAGCTGCAAGTTAGTTTACTGTATGAGAGAAGGTGAGGGACGGATGTGTAGAACAAAGGGAATGTCTGTGATAGAATGAGTCAAAATGGCTAAATGGCAGTAGTTACCAGCACATTGCTCTGAGCACTGAGTAGTTAATGTTAAGGTGGTGAGACCTGCCTAGCAGGCTAGAATTATACAAGTAGAAAAGAAAAGCTGAGCCAACATGATATAAAAATAGAAAATAGAAAATGCTGGAAAAATGAAGCAGGTCAGGCAGAATCAGTGGAAAGAGAAGCGATTAACGCTTCAGCTTAGGGATTCTTCATCAGACCTGAGAAAGAGAGAAATAATTTTGTCTATGGAGCAGCAAGATGTGGGTGAAAGCTAGGACATTCTTCTGATTGACTAAAGACATGTGTCAGGTGGGAAAAGGTTAAGTACTATTGCTGTGTAATTTGTTGCTGATGTGGTTCTGGCATACTGGGATATGTTCAGAGGCCAGTCTATACACAGAGAAGAAAAGAGAAAAAGGTTGGCAGTGAATAATGTTTCTTATGTAGACAGGAAGAAGGAGCATGTTATCGAAAGTTAGAGAATTCAGTAGTAAGTCTGGAAGACTGCAACGTGCCCAGACAGATGAGGTGAAACATGGCATGGGTGGAAATGGGGGGAGAGATGGGGTTCGAGTGAAGGGTAGGGAGAGAAAATCCCTGCGTATGAAAACCCACACATGCATTCACTCATATACATGCATGTACAAACAAGGACACACATGCTAATGTACACATTTGGACAGGGACTAACATACATGCACACACTTTCACAAGCATCCTGACTTGGGAACATATTGTGTTCCTTCATCATCTGTAGGTTAGAATCCCGGAATTCCCTATCCAAATATACCCTGGGAGTACCTTCGCCAAATGGACTTCCATGGTTTAAAATGGCAGCTCCCCACCACCCACAACAAGCAATTAGGACGGGCAATGTTGGTTTTGTTAACAATGCCATGAGAGAAAAAAATAATACGCTTGTTTGTCCACACACAAACACACACACATGCGCGCACGCACACCCACACGCACACATCCACACACACACACACACGCACACCCACAAGCACACATCCACACACACATACACACATATATGCACACACACACGCACGCACACACATGCACATGCACATGTGCGCACGCACACACACACACACACAAACGTGCGCACACGCGCACACACACACACACACACACACACACACACACACACACACACACACACACTTACTATGACACAGAAAGAGGCTACCTGGGCCATCAGGCCCATGCTGTCAGCCAACAGTGCAATATACCATCAGTCCTATTCCCCGTCTTTATTTCCCTGCAGTCCTGCAAAATATTCTCTCTCATTTTCCATCAACTCTCTTTTGATTCCAATGCCACTGATGCAAGGGGCAATTTACAGTGGCCAACTGATCTACCAGCTTATCTCTGGGATGTTGGAGGAAATCAGCACCCAACAGAAACGCAGGTGGCCACAGGGAATATGCAAACCACATTGGTGCCACACAGAGAGTTCAGTTTCTAAAGTTAGGAAACTTTATACAAGTGGTGGTAGGATTTCACAGAAAATCCTTCTGACTTTATAACTCTGACAAAATCTGGAAGAGTTGACGCAGCCCTCCATTTCTGCCATCACCCACGGTCTCCACCGATCACGCAGTGGTTCATCCAGGAGACTCTGTCCCAAACTTTGTGATGTCTTAGCTCGAAGAGCTGCATCTCTTCCCCTGGGCTCAGGAGGTTGTATGACTGAACATCACAGCTGGAGTTTGAGCTTGTAATCTCAGCCAGGACTCCAAGGCCATTGAATGGAGCCTCCATGATTAACTGAAGCTGTCTGCCTGCTTGGGTGGTGTGGGGGATATTAAGGATCCCATGGCACTGTTCAAAGAGGAACAAGGAGTTCTCCTAATATCATGGCCAACATTCCTCACACAAACCAACAAACACAGATCATTTCATCACTCATCCCATTGCATCCTGTCAGATCTTGCATGCAAAATACATGGCACATTTCATATTTTCCATTTTCCAGATGTGTGCATAACTGGCAGCCCCAGGGCTCCTGAGAAGATGTTGTTGAGCTTTTCAAACTGAATGTCTTGTTGACTGTAGGTTTCTGTGGACTTGTCCGGGTAATGTTACCAGATTTCTTTCCTCAAAACGCGTTACTGAACCAGTTGGATTCATGGACAATCCAACTGCATCACAGTCACTTCCACCATTTGTCCGTTTAAATATGCAGACTTTGTTACAAACTGAATTCAAATCATCAAAGATACGTAAAGGGATTTGAACAGTACTCGTCCAGCTAGTTATCTATGCCGTCTTGCACCTGTGCCTAGGTAACTGCAGCTACTCTTCTTTGAAGTAAATCAAAGCAATGTGAATGTGCCAATTGTGTAGAAATCCTTTTTATGCATCATTGAAAGGAATAATAACATTTACAGTTTGCTGATCCCAAAATGACTTGAATCATTGTGCCACACCCTCCCCACTATATTGAAATTAAGAAGATTAACTTGAAACAGAAAAGGTTGGGAATGTTTGGTAAATCATTTGGCATGAGCACTAGTTTGCCCAAACACTCTGGTGCAACGATCTGAATCTCACATCTCAAAGGCAATTGCTCATCACTGTTCTTCATGGAGAATCCCAAGGAAGAAAAGAGGGGTGAAAACAACAAGTGAGGAGGAAGAAAGGAAGGGAATTTGCCAGAGAAAAGGTTTTCCTTGCCTATAGTCCTTTGTCTGCTGAGACTGCAGACCCTTGACCCGAGGGCATAGGTTCAGTGTGTGGGGAGATTGGAGGAGGTGGGTTTGTTCTCCATGGACCAGAAAAAGTTAAGGACAGCTTCAATAGGAAGAATCAAAATTATATTGAGATAGAATAGAAAGACAGAAAATGTTTCCATTCTCAACACTATAAGTGACCAGAGGACAAAGAAAGAAGGCAATCTGCAAAACAGCCCGAATCAAATGAAAGTTTTCTAATTGGTAATTGGTTTATTATTGTCACATGTACCAAGATACAGAGAAAATTTTTGTTTTGCATGTCATCCAGACAGATCACTCCAAACATGAGTACATCAAGGTAGTACAAAGGGCAAAACAATAGCAGAATCAGAATCAGAACCAGGTTTATTATCACTGACATATGTCGTGAAATTTGTTGTTTTGAAGCAGCAGTACAGTGTAAGACAGAAAGATTACTATAAGTTACAAAAATAAACAAATAGTGCAAAAGAGGAATAACAAGGTGGTGTTCATGGGTTCATGGACCGTTCAGAAAGCTAATGACAGAGGGGAAGAAGCTGTTCCTAAAATATTGAGCGTGGGTCTTCAGGCTCCTGTACCTCCTCCCCGATGGTAGTAACATGTAGAGGGCATGCAGAATATAGTGTTACAGTTACAGAGAAAGTGCAGTGCAGGCAGGCAGATACATTAGGGACATTTAAGGGACTCTTAGATAGCCAGATGAATGATAGAAAAATGGGGGCGATGTGAGAGGGAAGAGTTGGATAGATATAAAATGTCGGCACAACATCATGGGCCCAAGGGCCGGTACTGTGCTGTAATGTTCTATGTTCTATATGGTATAATTTATGTTTAATTTACATTCTGTGTGTTGTCTGTGCCTACATGCCTGTGATCCTGCTGCAAGTTTTTCATTGTACCTGTACCTCACTGTACTTATGCACATGACAATAAAATTCAACTTGACTTGACTATTGTCCATCCCTAGTTGCCCCTGAGAAGGTAACAGAGAGCTTTCTTCTCAGTCACTGCTATTCCGCTGGTGAGGGTACTCCCTTGCACTTGACTTTGTTGCTGTGGATTCAGTAGGCTGAAAGGCTGTGCTGTATACCTATCTATAAATTAAGAGGATACTTTGGTAGACTGCAAATAGAGGTTGGAGGGTCAACTGAGTGCAGTGCTGCAGTCCCTATGGCAAACTGAAGAAGTGGCCTATTATTAAACTGATGACCATAGTTTCTCCTGCAGTTACAGAAATGAATGACAGTGAGTATGTTGAAGACAGATTCTGCTGAAAACTGACACTGACTCAGCAATGTAGGAAATGTCAGAGAATCCCAAAGGTAAAATATTTTGAGTAGGCAGATGCTGAATAAAGAATGTTATTGTAAACTGTAGTAAGTCAGCACACTGTCCTCACAGACAGTGGGATTAAAACCAACCACGATTAATGGGTTTAAAGCCCTTTGGTGTTTGCTGTGAGGATCTAATTTGGCCAGTGTCCAACTAAGTCTGACTTAGCACAAGTGAAAGGATTGCTTCTCATACTGCACAATGTCACCTGAAGTGAAGTCACTCGGTCTATTGTGGTGAATGAAAAACAGTGATTCAGAGGAGAAAATAGAATAGTCAGTAATTTCTGCTTTAAGCATCCTGTTATTTGTTCAGCTGTGTGATTAATGCTACCTCATGTGAAGTGCCCACCGTTGGAACAAACAGCAAGCTGTGATTCATGGCCAGCTATTTCACTTCCAATGCACTGTGGTTATGTATCTGGAATTCAGACGTGCAACCAACATAACATCAACAAGTTACTTTTATAACACATTTCTGACAATATAGTATTCCAAAATGTTTCAGAGAGGCATTATCTGAAAAAACTTTACACCAAATCAAAGAATAAGACATTAAACGAGGTAACCAAATCCTTGCTCAGAGGTAGATTCTGAAATACATGTGTCATATGTAATGTTAGTGGATAATACCTGTTCCTGTAATGCTGTGTAGTATGATGCAGAAACTTTGTAATTCATAGCTACACAGCATGGAAACAGGCCCTTTGCCCAAGATGCCCCATCCAAACCAGTCCCATTTGCCTGTGTTTGCCCCATATCCCTCTAAATCTTTCCTATCCATGTACCTGTCCAACTGTCTTTTAAAAGTTGTTATTGTACCTGGCTCAACCACTTCCCCTGGCAGCTCATTCCATAATAGATACTACCCTTTGTGTAATAAACCTGCTCCTCAATTCCTATTAAATCTTTCCCCCTCACCTGAAACCTATGCCCTCAACCAACGCTGGGAAAAAGACTGAGTGCCTTCGCCCTATCTATACCCCTCATGATTTTATACACCTCTATAAGATGACCTATGGTTTAGAATGATGATATTATATATTCTATTTAGTTTATCAATACTTTGTGAAATGTGCAACCAACACTGTTAAAACCCACGGTGGTAATTATTAATGTGTTAAGCAGCTTAATTAAAGCTTGTTCACTATGGTGATTTGTCATGTGACAGGAATGAGTTGTCACATGACAAGTTGTAGTTTGATCGTGTGTATCAAAGAAGGAGATCTTGAGATTGGTAATGAGAACATTTTTTTAATTTGAGTTGGAAGTGGCTTCAAGGATTAAAACTGAGAAGATGCGTGTACATTTGCTGTTGCTAGGGCTGTGAAACAGGAGAAGAGATGTGAGAGCTTTGTTTCCTCTTGAGAAATGTTTGTTTTCTCAACTAATTGAGCAGACTTTGTCTCCAACTATAGTTTTACTTGAGTGGTGTTAAGGGCAATTGAAGACTCTTGCTTGCTGTTGCTAGAATGAGCAGATGGGGACTTCGTCTACTTGAATCGTGCATATTGTTTATAATGAAACTTTCTTGAACATTGGATCAGAACCATATTGTAATAAACCAGCACCTTGCAATGTGTTGTCACACTTTATGGAGTGTCTCTTGTGACTGCTAGTTAGTGTGGCAACAGGTGTTAAGTGTAGAAAGTTTCAGAAGCAGTCTGCTTGAAGGGATCAGTGAAACAAATGTGATGGAGCTTGTACTGCCTGCCAATAAAGTATCCTTATGCTAGTTTAAAATCATGATAATTTCCTGCATCTTGGAATGAATGATGGAGATACAGAGATATTGTCAGAAGTGCTGGTTGATGAATCAGAATGATTCCTGAGTTGGAATTGCATATACCAGATAAAATCTTTCCCAAGTGAGAAACATTTCTGTATAATCAACAGATAATGGGTTGTGTGACTCAATTGAGAGGGGACATGATGGAACAAGTCTGCCCAAGCTGTTGGATTTGAGGGGAAGTAACTTGCCTAAAGAAAGCAGAAGGAAAAGTTTCAATTATACATTGAATCTGCTGTGGTACACTAGCCAGAGCAGACAAGTGAGGACATTATTGCATCTTGGTTAGAAGAGGCTACATTTGCAGCAAACCATAAAACCCTCAAGTGAGACCTTGGAGAATGGAATAGATGCACTAACAGCACACTGTGGCCCACCCAGAAATGAAAGTTGATTGCTACCAGTTCATAAGTAACCAGGGCAGAAAGAATGCTTTGATACTCTCAACAGAGTAAAGATTGCCAGTAGATCAAGGCAATTTTGTAAGGTTGAAGGACTCTCATTAGAGATCAGATTATTTGTGACCTCTAGTGGTGCAGCAGAGGGAATGGCTACTGCTCAAGACTGAGTTGACTCTAGACAAGTTGTATATAAACATGTAAAGCTAAGAATCCATCGCCAAAACCTGGCTAGAAATATTAGAGGGCCAATAGAAAGTAGATACAGTGATCAGTGAGACAACAGGCCAAATACAGCCAAAATAAAGACAGGGAAGGAGATGCTAAGCTCCATGAATCTTTGGAATGCAACACTTCCTGAGTATTGTCATCCATCTGAGTAGGTTCCTGCTCCATCAGAGTGAGATTTTAAGGATGTACTTGCTGTGCTCTTTGGGATTCTGGAGAAGCTTTTATGTGCTTACAGGAGAATGATCTAGGAGCAGTGTTCACAAACCACATGAGATCTTGCAGTTAAGCCCTCTATTGAACACCAAAGGGGTTGTAGAGAATGTTTGAGGATACTGATGTGCCATATAAAAAATTATTTCTGCCCAGGCAGAGATCTGCATGTAGCTGATACATTTAACCAAGCTCGTATGAAGTGCAGAAAAGGTTATGGATACTGAGCTTCAGACAACTGACAGTGACATTTTCTGGTCTCTCAGCCCTTGATGCAGGAGATTGAAGAGGCCACTAGACAAGATGAGAACCTGAAATAAGAGATTCAGACAAGATGCTTATTTAATATCCTGTGAGATTTTGTGAGAAATGAACTGGGCACTCTTGGTGATCCTTCAGAAAGGAAAGGATAATTCTTCCCAAGTCACAAAAAAGTGACACAATCAAAGGCATTCACTTCTCGAGCTGATGGCTGCCTTCACAAGGGCAGGACGTATGGGGAGATCAGGAACGATTTACAGAAATGCAAGACCTGCAGATCTCTAGAAAGGAACCAGATGTGATGGTGCTGAATTTGCTGGCAACACATGAGTTGAGTTGGCAAAGATCTGGCAAATGGCATATATGTGGTTAATATGAGATTGTCCAATTTGGCAGGGAAAATATAAAAGAAAAAAGCTCTCACTCAGTAGTGAGAGATGTAAAGTGATCTGGGTGCCCTACCCATAACTTGCAAACAGTTAATTTGTATGTAAAGAAATTAATTAGAAAAGCAAAAAAAATTATCATTCATTGCTAGGGTGAGACCGTTTCTGGAGTATTGTGTACAATATTGGTCTTACTTAAGAGAAAATATTAAAACATTGAAAGTTGTTCAAGGAAGTGGAACATTTTACTAGGCAATGCCTAGAATGGGCAGGTTACCTTGTAAAGAAAGGAGGGACGGGCTTGGTTTGTATCTGCTAGTTTAGAGTGAGGGTAACTTGATAGAAACATTTAATTGATCCTGAGGGGTGCTGATAGTGGATATGGAAAAATCTCTTCCTCCTCTGGAAGAATCCATAACCAGAGGTAATTGTTTAAAAATAAAGGCTTACCCATTTGAAACAAAGATGAGACTTTTTTTTCTCTTGGGGCTGAGGTCTTTAGAACTCTCCTCCTCAAAGGGCAATGTAAGCAGAGCCTTTGAATATTTTTAGCAAGAAGTAGATTAATACTCTAAGCAAGGAGATGAGAAGGTACCACAGGTAGACAGGAATGCAGAGATGAGTTTACAATCTGATCAGCCATTTTGTAGGATGGCAAGCAGGATCAAAGAGGCAACTGGCCCACAGCTGCTCCTAATTCACATATTTGTATTAAACACTTGAATTTGTATTAAATTCAAATTTAACTCTTGAACAGAGCTATCCAATTAATCCTCACCCCTTTTTCCTTTTTCTCCCCAGGCCTACAAAGTTCCCTTTTCAAACGTCCAATTCCAGTTGGAAAATCATTATGGAATATGCTTCTATCATCCCTTGACTCTAGGTCCTAACTCATTGCACTAACTCCCCGAGTTTCTTTCAGTCAATATTTACTCCAGTGATGGGGGAAGGGATTATGGAAGCTGACAACGTCCACAACCGCAATACAATCAATGATCTGTTCTGTATTCATTACTCATCCTTTCCACAATCAAGGTGTCGGGACACAATGTTCTAGACGTTTCTTGAGAATGATAAATGGTAAACAAGGACACCAATATTTGTAGCCAATTAGTTGCCTGGTCTTTTCATACAAGTTGAGCTCTGTTGATTGGGCATTTGAAAATGTACTTGAGCAAAATGCTATACACACTGTTACAAAATAGTCTTCTGTGCACTGATTTGGAACAGCTGTTACTAACATTCATGGTTTCAACAAAACCAGAATTATAAATGACAAACAAACATTCAGAAATAGTCAAGAGGACAAAGGAATTGAGTTCCTTTTGGAGGATTAGGTTTGAAGAAAAGGTCTTGCTGGTGTCACTTGTTTGGAGTTTTCTTGCTGTATAAATAAGATGCATTACTCCAAAATGTTACTCTTTAGTGTGCTTGCTTAGGCAAGGTCTACCACCACCTGTAGGCAAGGTCTACCACCACCTGTAGGCAAGGTCTACCACCACCTGTAGGCAAGATCTACCACCACCTGTAGGCAAGGTCTACCACCACCTGTAGGCAAGATCTACCACCACCTGTAGGCAAGGTCTACCACCACCTGTAGGCAAGATCTACCACCACCTGTAGGCAAGGTCTACCACCACCTGTAGGCAAGATCTACCACCACCTGTAGGCAAGGTCTACCACCACCTGTAGGCAAGATCTACCACCACCTGTAGGCAAGGTCTACCACCACCTGTAGGCAAGATCTACCACCACCTGTAGGCAAGGTCTACCACCACCTGTAGGCAAGATCTACCACCACCTGTAGGCAAGGTCTACCACCACCTGTAGGCAAGGTCTACCACCACCTGTAGGCAAGATCTACCACCACCTGTAGGCAAGGTCTACCACCACCTGTAGGCAAGGTCTACCACCACCTGTAGGCAAGATCTACCACCACCTGTAGGCAAGGTCTACCACCACCTGTAGGCAAGGTCTACCACCACCTGTAGGCAAGATCTACCACCACCTGTAGGCAAGGTCTACCACCACCTGTAGGCAAGATCTACCACCACCTGTAGGCAAGGTCTACCACCACCTGTAGGCAAGGTCTACCACCACCTGTAGGCAAGATCTACCACCACCTGTAGGCAAGGTCTACCACCACCTGTAGGCAAGGTCTACCACCACCTGTAGGCAAGATCTACCACCACCTGTAGGCAAGGATCTACCACCACCTGTAGGCAAGGTCTACCACCACCTGTAGGCAAGATCTACCACCACCTGTAGGCAAGGTCTACCACCACCTGTAGGCAAGATCTACCACCACCTGTAGGCAAGGTCTACCACCACCTGTAGGCAAGATCTACCACCACCTGTAGGCAAGGTCTACCACCACCTGTAGGCAAGATCTACCACCACCTGTAGGCAAGATCTACCACCACCTGTAGGCAAGGTCTACCACCACCTGTAGGCAAGATCTACCACCACCTGTAGGCAAGGTCTACCACCACCTGTAGGCAAGATCTACCACCACCTGTAGGCAAGGTCTACCACCACCTGTAGCTATAGCTGCAGCCTCAGCAAGGATCCCATTGCCAGTGGCTAATCAGGTGGCTGTGCCAATTGGATTCTATGCATTGGTCTCCTTCAAGCTAGGGGTGGAGTTTGCACCCCACTGTTGCAGCAGGATGTGACTGCTGCTCTGTTCTGAGACCCTGAGGTGTATTAAGTATGCAAATGAATTGCACATACAAGTGATGTAATGACATGTGATGTGAGCACACATTCAGCCATCTACAATAGTGTACACCAATTTTTTTGAGACACAAGAGAATGCAGATGTTGCTGGAGTCTGGAGCAACACCAGAAATCCTGGAGGAACTCACAGGTCAGGCAGCATTTATGGAGGGAAATTGGCAGTCAATGTTTCAGGTCGAGACCCTTCATCTGGACTGGACCCTTCATGATCCTGGACCCTTCATGATCCTTCATGACCCTTCATGATTCCTGATGAGGGGTCTCAACCCAAAATGTCAACTATCCATTTCCCTCCGTAGATGCTGCCTGACCCACTGGGTTCCTCCAGAGCTTTGTGTTGCACTATTTTTTTGTTTGAAACTCCTGGTATCTCCTAGGAATTATTACAAATTTGTACTAGCCAGCATTACAAGTTTGGCCTGCAAACTATCTCCAAGTACTTGGCAAAAGCATTGTTTGAATTTCAGAGTACCTTGACAAAGAACAGGCAGCATGCAGCTTAGCAACCACTTTGTTTGCCTGTGATACAGGATGCCATTTACTGCATGTGGTCCCCATTGTAGGTGCTAAGATGTATCACACCCTGTGAGCATTAAATTAACCTCTACTTTCACCACCTTGATTGTTTTTTATATATAAAACCACACACTTGCAGTCCTTCACTACCTGGATAAAGATTGGGGAGGGGGAAATAAAGGGCAAATTGTAAATCCAACAGATAGTAGGATCAGAGGAATGGGAGGATACTGTTGCCTCCTGTTTGAGCTGCGTGTCCTCACCAATGACCTCTAAAATGCCCAGTGCTAACAAGTCCACAAGGTCCCACAGCTCTACCTGGTCCCCAGAAAGGTAGCTGTTACTGCCTCCCATTGCTCTTCAAGAGCAGCAGCTTGTATATCAACGACATGGCTGCAATGTGTAAACGGTGTCTGTGTGGAACATGACGACAGTGGTGGGTTAATTGTCTGAGGTAAACCTACAAATGGTTGGAGGTTTGTTGGTGGGTTGGGTGCTGAGTTAGTGGTGCATTCAATGGTATCTGAGGATAGTGGTGTGGTTGATGGGATATGTCAATTGAAGGCTCGTTCACTGACCTTGACTGCTGTGTAGGTTCATTGAGCTGTGCCCATGGCCTTGTTGCTCAACTCCCATTGCCTTCAGAGTTTGAAGGCTGTGTGTGGATAACCACACCTCTCCTCTGCTCTGTCTCCTGTATCAAAGCTTCCAGAGGAGTAATTCATAAGTCTTTGATCCTGTAGCTCAAAATATCACAGCCCACACTGAGCCTTAATCTCTCCACAATTTTGTTCAGCTACAAAACTATTCCCCTCAGAGTAAAGACTGATTCTAAGTAACATGGACACTCTTACTACAAGCACCCTGGTCCATGAATATCCTTCTGGTTGATGGTGGCACAGTGGTGCAGCAATTAGTGCTTCTACCTGAAACTCCAGTGGCTGGGTTTCAATCCTGACCTTTGCTGCTGTCTGTGTGGAGTTTGCATGTTCTCCCTATGACTGGGTGAGATTTCACCCCCCCCACCTGGGTTCTGTGGTTTCCTCTTGCATCTCAAAGTGCTGCTTGGTAGGTTGATTGGTGATGGTAAATTGCCCCTAATGTTAGGTGAGTGGCAGGAGAATTGGGTGGACGTGAATGGCGTGAGACTGGGGTTGCAGGGGAATAATTGGGTGGTGGGATTGAGATATGAGCCAGTATAGACTCAATGGGATGAATGGCCTTCTACTATACCATAATAAATCAAATCTGCCATACTAACCCAGCCTTCATATGCTGTCAGATTGTGTACAGGGAAGAGTCTGCAGTCTCAAGTGCCCTCTCAGTTTTGGGGGTGATTGGGAACAGCCACCTCCCGTGCATGGATACACTTTTAAAACCTATTCTGGTATGGGAGCAGGCTGGGAATCTCCTTGGCCAAGTGACCTCACCTCATCCGTTGCTAACAAAACCAATCTGTCAGTCATATTTACTGCAAAACTCAATAGTTGGTACTTAAATATACCACATCTTCGTCCCTTCCTCAGGCCAAAAATTCCTGGTCTGAAAATTCTACCATGCATTTTGTTTTTAAAGCATCTGGCAAAAGATTTGATGTCACTGAATGGCATCCATATCCCTGAGGCTTGACCCCTACTGTCTTCCAAGTTGGCTGAAGAGTCCTTGTGTGCACTGAAATTGCATTAATTTCGTGTCTTGAGCATAATGTGTCTGTATGGTGACGATGTGCAGCAGAGACATGAATCTATGTACAATACACATTTGATGTTACTGCACAAGTGGACAAATGTTGTGGGCTTTGAATTGTACAGCAGGCCATGGAGAAAGAAGGCATGCCTGGTTGTGCGCTATAGGGACACTCTTTTGCTGTGCTGTTGTCAGGAATTCCAGTACTGAATATGGTCATGGAATTTTCAACAAAGAAAATGCATCTCTGTTGCAAGGAAGGCATTCTGCTCTTGTTGGGGCTTGGTGGGAGAGCCAGTAATTCCAATGAATCCATTGGGCAGCCACTTTCAAAACTACCCTGTCGATCATGGACCAGTGATCTCTGTGTCTGTAACTGTGCTCCCAATGAAAGCAATTGGAATCCAAACCACCGCTGAAGAAGTGGCTGCCTCCAAGTGTCCACTTTGGGAGCTTCCACTGTGGCAGAAGATTGTTCTTGCAAATTCACACAATTTTCTAAATGGCTTATGGCTGTTGACCATAATTGTGCTAAGGATTTGTGGTGATTATACACAACACTGCATGTCCCATGGCCTTGCAAGAAAACTTGCAGGTCCCATGCACAAAGGGATTTGAGCATGCATTTCGAAGGGCTTTGGAGCTTCCAGGCCCCCTTTGAATCTTCTTAATCCTTGTGTCACTGCCAAACCTACTTGCAAGTTGAGGCTACAATACTCACTAGTTTAGGGATCACAGTCATAGAGATACAGCACAGGAACAGGCTCTAGTCCATGCTGAACATAAAATGCCTATCTACTCTAATCTACATCAATCCCAATGTTTTTATTATCCCCACACTTCTACCAACTTTCTCCTCCCACTTACCTACATACTAGGGGCAATTTACAGTGGCCAATTGGCCTATGAGCTCTGAGTGATACTTGACTCATTCCAGGCTGGAACTGAACAAGGGATAGTTTGACACCAATGCAAGGTTTTGAGTCAATTGCCAGAAATCTGAACTTCAATCATACTGAGTGGGAGCAGTATCAATGCACGGTACACATCTGTATGGTGATCACTGGACTTTTCTTGGTCAGTCCCCTGGGTCCAAGGATGGGTACTGCCACTCTACTTATGTGGGAACTGCAGATTCTTCTGCTGATGGGCAGGTCAGGTGGCGGCTGAGAGGTGATTCTGCTGCTTATGCAGGGCCCCGGGTGCTCTGGATACATGACCTTTTAACTTATAACCCACCCACCTGCAGAAGGAACACTGTAAATTTCCTTGTGGTAGTTTAAGGATCTGAATTCATTCCTGAAAATCACTGGAAATAAAAACTGCTTCAGTCAACTAAGCAGTCAACAAACTGTGTGGTTTCACTATGGTAATCCCCTCTTTATCCTCTGTCGGATTATACATGACCTGATCTCACACCACGGTTGAGCCCGAGCTGTCCCTAAAATTGCCTGACACATTTATTAAGTGGTTCAAAGACCTTCTTGAGACATCAAAACTCAAATCCCAAACCTGATTAATGAAACGCAGAGATATACAAGGCTGCTGATGCTGGAATCTGGAGCAAAAAAGCAAAAATCCAGATGAAGGATCTCTGCTGAAAATGTCAATTGTCCATTTCCCTCCACAGATGCTGCCTGACCCACTGACTTCCTCCAGCATTTTGTTGCTAATTAAGGAAGGAGGTATTTTTCAGCCCAAAAGGCAAAAGCCTTTGTTTAAGATAAGAGTAAGCTGCAACAGTTTTCATATATACCCACATTTTCCAATCGTACATCCCCACAGCAATTTTTCCTTTCCCAATAACCTCAGCCTTTACGTCATAGTCAGGCCTATTTGCCAAGCAAACTATTTTTTCCTACGTTCTTGCTGGTGTATCTCTGAGGTTTGCTACGGTCACATCTCCTAATTTTGGGTCCTTCATATGGAAGCACTTATTCCACTGAGTATGTTTCAAATTAACATGATTGAAATCTGTAATTTGGCATATGTGAATCTGGGTCAAGGAACAAGGGGAAGGGAAATTAATGCAGGCATGTTAAAACTTTGTACTTACAACAAGCCAATGCTTCCAACAGAGACTCCAAGTCCCATAATCACATGTTTGTGTGTAAATCTAGATTTCAGTTTTGAGGTTATCAATTACTTTTATCAAATAATAAACTCTCAAACCACTCAGAACAATTGCATTTGCCTTTCCGATCTGGAGGGAAACTTTGCTTGGGTCACTATGTGCTAATTAAGTTTGATAGAAGAGGCGTAGGGGGATGAAGAAGAGGGCTTTGCTAAGCATTGATTTGTTTGGTATCAGAGAGGCGGAGGTCAGAAGGGATGGTGAAAACAAGGCAGGGGGTGGGAGAGATGAGGTCAGGAAAGTGAAGGGGGAGAAAATTCAGGATGGGTATTGGAATCCAAGATCTGTTGAAGTTTGCGAACTTTGACAAATGAAAGGATTGATAAAAGGAGGTCTGCTGCAGCACTGATGCGGCAGGGAATAAATCAGATTAGACAGTCCTCTGCCTGTTTGCAGACCAGATGTTTGAGAAGAATGTCTGTAAAGGGAGGCAGTGGTCTTTATCGAGGTTTGTCTCAAGCAGCTGCTTAACACAGAGCTTTGTGCTCTGGGCTGTTCCCAGGGATATGCACCTGTATTAAGATAAACGTGGACTGCTGCTGAAAGATCATCAACTCAGTGAAAGGTGTACTTTGGCCTGCCCGAAACCCATTGTTCTTCCAGTCCAGGGAGAGGTCCACAAGCAATGTCCAATGTACAGGAGCACACACTGAGAGTGTGCTGAAGCTTGGTGCAGCCACCAAAAAAGGCTCTGGGGAAAGACCACAGTGTCAGAGACCTGCTGCCACTGGGGCGCTGGGCTCCGAGTAACAGCATCTCAAAGACTTCAGTGAGGCAATGATTAAGGAGGAAACATTAGTGGTGTTGATGCATTGTAAGGGAATGTCTTGAATTGCTGGTACAACGAATATAGATGATGACATGTCCCATTTGTAGTTACTGTAGATATTATGAATAAAGTATATCCTTGAGGAAAAACTTTATAGAGAATGCAGTAACTCACAATTAATGGATAGAATGCTTGTTAACTTAACAAACTGTTAAGTTAGCTCTTACTGAATTATTTTCGTTGCACTTTCATTGGACTACAGCCAGTGAAAGTGAAGGCAATAGACTGTTCTATATTGGAGATGTAAGAGCCATCCTTGGCCTTCTCCACGGAGGCCCAACGCAAACTAGAGGAACAACACCTTGTATTCCACCTGGGTAGTCTACCACCCAATGGTATGAGCATCGAATTTTCCAGTTTTTCCAATTTCAGGTAATCCTTACCTCTGGTGTATTTTCTTTCACCACCCGTCCCCTCCCCCCCCCCCATCCTTCCAGTCATCTAATTTTTGACCCCTTGCCCACATCCCCCCCCACCCATTTTTGTCCCCCTCCCCTCCTGGTTCCGTCCACCTACTACCCACATATTTCACCTACCGGTTCTCTTCCACCACCACCCCCCTACCCTCCTCAACTATTTGGTTCCAGTTCTATCTGTCCTTCCCCTCTCCCCTAATGGTTCCCATTATCACCTTCTTTATTGATCAGATTCCAGCACTGGTAGCCTTTGTGTTCCTGCTCAGCACCGTCACCGTCCCCTCACCCCCCTGGCTTCATGTGCCTCTCTTTCTCGTTTTGCCGCCACTTATCATCCACCTGCCTCCATCTCCCAACTCCACCTCTCTCCCCCCCCCTCCCCCCCCTCCCCTACCTGGCTCAATCTGCCTGTAATCCTTCACCCCCTCTTCAGTCCACCCATCACCTTGGGCTCCTGCCCCACCACTCCCCCATCTTTATACTGGCTGTCTTCCCTCTCCGCTCTCAGTCCTGATGCAGGGTTTTGACCCAAAACATCAAGAATTCCTCCTCCCCTCCCTCCCCACCCCACAGATGCTGCTCGAACTGCTGAGCTCCCCTAGCAGACCATTTTGTTCATTCAACCATCCTATATTCCTAGAGTCTAGTCTGCAATCAAAATAATGACATCCACTGCACGTGCAGGGGAATCATTTGATAGAAGAATTTTGTGATAATGCTTCTGACAGTTTTCAGTATGAAACAAGATTTTTTTATTAAGAAACCTACACAGTACTCAAGCATGAATTAAAAACAGAAGTTTCTCAGATATTTCACCATCCACAGTTACTTCTTGGAGTTCCATTGGCCCTGCCAGTGAGGACATTCTTTGCAGGTACACTGAAAAGGGATGCACTGCAGCCACTGCAAAGGCTCTGTGGGGAATGACCACAGTCTAAGACCCTGCCACGATTGGACGGTGAGGGATGGATCCCTCGGGAGGGAACTTGGGCACGCCTGTAGGAAGGATGGGGGCAGTGATGGAGAAACTAGCCTGTTTATAAAGAACAGTTCTTAAGAAGCCTGATCCTCTATCATGGAATGAACGACACAAGGGAAAGACTGTTCACCTCATTCAGAAGGTTACTCTTTTACTCCAGGGAGGGTCATCTTGAGACTGAATTCTTTGTAAAGTTGATGCAGAAAGTTACACCAGAACTACAGAACCTAATCTCATGCCTGTTTGTTCACTTCATTCAAGGACTAATATCAAAAACCAGAGGAGGAGGAGGATTATTATGTTTATTTGTGGTTGATTCTGGAATGCTCAGAGTTAGGAAAAATATTTTCACTCAAGATTATGAAGATCTACTATGGCTTCCTGGGGAGTCTGCAACTAACAGCTCTCATTGTACTTGTGGAAATCTCCAGCTATAATGATCTTTTTGTTCCTTTTTTTTGGCAGAAAATAGCTCCTTGCACTCTTAAAATGGGGCACTGTTCGGCACAGTATTGCTGGGATGCAACTTGGGGCCTACTTAGATACCAAATGTTTCATTCTTCAGACTCGCACATCTCCCCTTCATGCTGCTTCTCTTGTTTTTTTTTCTTCAGGCGAATCCTCTTCCACATCTTTAAATATATCGCTTTCTTTCTTCCTGGAAGATTTGCCATTTCTTCCCTGCAAAATAAACAGGGAGTCAGAAGAAGCCATTTAGATTGCATGGACAATCTCCAAATATAGGGCCTTCTTCCCTCAACCCCATAGACATGCGAAAGACTGACAAGTGGCCTGTGAAGCGGCTATTTCTGTTAATGTTCTGAAACCAGGCCGAGGTACAACAAACAATAACTGCAAAAGTTGACCTTCCCTGATCTTTGCTCAAGCAGCACAGCACACTGAGAACCTGTGAAGAAGGGAGGCACAAATGTCAAACAGTATCCTTCTACCACTCTACAACTAAGCTGGGACCTCCGCACCTTACCTTCATTGCAAAGATTGGGAGCGAAAAAGATGCCTGTATTTATTGAAGTAGGAATGAAGACTCGTCTTCATGTAGTATTACAGGTCCCTTAATGACTACCTGAGGGCAAATAGGAGGTGGTTTAAGTGTTCCGCTGATAGTGCGACATTCTCTCAGTGCTCCAAGGAAGTGTTATGTCGGACTGTATGTTCAAGTCTCTGGAGCTGGGACGTAATCTAGCAGTACAGTGATGCAGCAGCTAGCACTGCTGCCTCCCAACTCCAGCGACCAGTTTCAAACCTGGTGCTTTGTGGAGTTTGCACGTTCTCCCCGTGGCTGTGTGGGTTTCCTCCCACATAACTCTGTTGCAGAAGGTTCACCAACCATTGGTTACCATGAATTACCTCCGGTCTGGATTGGTGGAAGGAGAATCAGAGTTGATGGGCATCTGAGAGAGAAAAGCTTAGAAGGAACATAAATGAGGACTTATAGAAATGCTCTGAGACCCAGCATAGACGCAATGGGCGAAATGGCATCTTCTGTGTCCTAAGCAGAAAGAATGCTATTTACCAAGCCTTGGCTGACATTTGAAAGAATCAAGTAATCCATCACATTTGGACACATTCATAATAATGATGTCTAGAACAGCGAGGTAATCAACACAGCATTAATTCTGCATTACCTTCAACCATGCAGTTCTGAAAACAACCGGCACAACCCTAATCACTACAGAACTATGACCACTTTGATTACTTTGCACTAGAATGGACTTTGTGTTTTTTTTCTTCTAATTTTATTCCTTCTTGTAAAAACTGGGTTTAATTTACGTTAAATTTTTATTCTTATTGTGAATGCTGCTTATAAGATGCTATGTTCCTGTGATGCTGCTGCAAGTAAGCTTTTCATTGCACCTGTGCACATGACAATAAACTCGACTTTGTCAAGAATGACTACACTTCAAAGGTAGGTAACTGACGGTACAAGGGCATTGAAATGTAATGTATAAATCCATGTCTTTCTTTCTTTGATCATTCGCCCTGTCCCCATTTCACACACCTTTAAGTCCCTGTCTGCAAACTTTTGGAACATATTAGCATAAATCTTCTTGTTCCTCTCATGATGCTCCTTCATCCTCTTCCGGCACATGACAAGCTGAGTCTTTGCGGCCTTGTTATCAGGGTTGACCTGAAGCACTTTCTGGAAGTCCGCCTTTGCCAGGTCGAACTCATTAACCGATAGTCTTGCCTCTCCACGTCTGTACAGTGCCTTCTCGTTCACTCTGTCAATCTCTAATGCCTACACATGAATAGAAATGAAGGTTGAGTTTTAAACCTTGCGATATATTTGCAATATTTATTATCACTCAACTTGTGCATTGATTGCATCTCAAGAAAGTATGAAATGCAAAAAAAATGTTTTTTAACTCCAAAAAAGTACATTACCAACAGTCATAACAATTCCCCTCTCTTAAAAATTCCAAGGACACTATTCCATCTAAGTCTGTCCAAGGTTTAAAATCTGCTCCGAAGTCTGGAGCTTTTCTTCCATCAGCTCTGTCACACTGTAGGCCACAGTACAAGAAAAAAACCTTTGTTTAAGAACTCGTGCTGGGGATGTAGAGGCCATGAACATGACTGGCATTTACTGTGCACTTTGAGTTAGCCTTCCAAAGATGGTGGTGGCTCCTCTTCTTGAACACTTCTACTCTTCGCAGTGAATGTACTCCCTATTAGGTAGGGTGTTCCAGGACTTCAGTTCAAATATGTCCAAGGCTGGATGGTGTATAGGTCTACAACAAGAGTAGGCCATTCAGCCCTTCAAGCCTATTTCAACATTCAACACTATCATGTGATGAGTGGTTTAACTCCATCCACCTACCTTTCCTCCATACTCCTTTGAACCAAAGGTAGGAAGAATTCATTGATTTCAGTTTTAAATTATACATTGAGCTAGAATCTACAGCTTTTCATGAGAAGTCAATATTTCCAGCTCTGTTTACATGACCAAACATGTCCCAAATTCTCTCCTGTATGGCAGGCTCTGACTGCCCCCTCTTGTCCTAGACTCCCACACCAAAAGAAAATTCTTGCTACTGACCACACTGTATCTAAAACCCTGAATTAGAGGGTAGCAGGGGTCTGGAATTCACTGCCTGATATGGTGGCACAGGTGATAAACCTTTATACTTATATAAAAAAAAATCCTTGTGAGTGTGTTTGGAGAGCCTGGGTAAAATCCTACAGTCTTTGGAAGAGACGAGTTCATTCCTTCTGCTTGGAAGTTGTACAGTACAACAGAGCAAGACAGGACTGTACAGTGGAGACACAATAGATTGCAGGTGCTGGAATCTGGACCAACAATCTGTTGGAGGAACTCAGTGGGTTGAGCAGCATTTGGGGGGGTTAGGGGGGAAAAGTTGGGGGGAGGAAAGGAATTGTAGATGTTTCAGGCCAAAACCCTACATCAGGACGCAGTTTCCCTTTAGTTGGGGTTGCTGATACTGGAACGCATGGGTGTTTCAGAACCAGACAGAGTAAATTACTCCCTTTTGGAAAACACTACCAGGGCAGATGCATCATGGATTTTATACTGCACTGTTCTATCAAACCCTCCAAGGACAGGTTAGGGATCTCCTTACTGTCCACACTGGTGTTATGACAAACCATGGCCAATGCATAGACAGTTAGAATTGCAAGACTTGTGGTAAAAGACATGGTACAAACTGGGACACTATTGAATCATTCACATATAATTTATCTCCAATAATTGAGCCGGATGGACAAGCAGATGGGTAACAAACTACCAGTTGACAAACTGCCTATTACAACAAGCTATCTATCGCAAGTCATCAGCTGGGCCAAAGGACTCCTGGGACAGGTGAGCTCACTGCCTGGAGGTGGGGAGGTGAGACGGGTCTTCCATCACCTGGGCTTAGAGCACGAGAAGATGCATCAGATGACAACCGGATGAGTGGGCTGGATATTTGCTCACTCATCCAATCTGGCCAGAGTCTGGCCAACACACCTCACTCACTTAAACAAGAAGTACTCCATATTGACTGCCATTTATTCCAGTGCATGAATATGCAGAGAATGGAGGGATATGGACCATGTGCAGGCAGAAGAGATTAGGTGTCATTAGCTTAATTAGTTTGGTACAACATCATGGAATGAGGGCCTGTTCCTATACTGTTCTATGTTCTATGTAATGTGCCATATTCTTCAATAGCTTTTCAGGAATACATTCAACTGTTCTTTTCAATTCACCTTGCCAGGATCAATAATTCTACAACTTGGTTACCTTTTGAGGAGAATTCTGTTATTTGAACTCTGCACTTGCCAGTGTTCATCAGTAGATGAAAAACACGATGATGCTGGAGGAACTCAGCAGGCCAGGCAGCATCCATGGAGAAAAGCAGGCGGTCAACATTTTGGGTCAAGACCCTTCCTCAGGACTGAAGATAGGAAACGGGGAAGCCCAACGTACAGGAGGAGTGATAGGTGGACAAAAGAGGGGAGGCGGGGTGGACACAAGGTGGTGATAGGTAGATGCAGGTAAGAGATAGTGATGGGCAGGTGCGGGGGAGGAGGGGAGAGCAGATCCACCGGGGGGTGGGTCAAAGGTAAGGAGGGAACAAAAAGTGGAGTAGAAAAAAGAGAGAGAGAGGCTAGGAAAGGGAAGAAAAGAAGAAGTGTGGTTGAGGGAATTACTTAAAGTGGGAGAATTCAATGTTCAGTTCATTAGATAGTTCCTGTCTTCAGTCCTGAAGAAGGGTCCTGACCCGAAACGTTGACCACCTGCTTTTCTCCACGGATGCTGCCTGGCCTGCTGGGTTCTTCCAGCATCATGGTGTTTTTCATCTAGATTCCAGCATCTGAAGTCCTTTATTTCTCTTCATTGGTAGATAATGGGTGTCCTCTTTAAAGCTGCTATGGTCTAGTGATGGGTGAATATCACTGTAAACCAGTGTGGCTCAGTGGGCTACAATACCACATTTAATCCTAAACTTATACACACATGCCCCATATGTCACATTTGAAAATTATCGCAATTGAAATAAATGGGCAGGGAGGAAGGAGAACAGATAGAGTCATATGTTTACAGAGGACAGAAACAGGCTCTTTGGTCCAATGGGTCTGAGCTGTCCATCACCCACCCATTTACAGGCACCCAAACAGATTCCACTTATTTTTTGATTCTCCCACATTCCCATCAACTTCCCTGTGGATTCTACCCCTCAGCTACACATTATTCGACTATTTACAGCAGCCACTTAACCCACCAACCTGCGTGTCTCTGGAATGTGGGTGGAAATTGGAGCACCCCACAGGAAACCCGAGTTCACAGGGAGAACATGCAAACTCCACGCAGACAGCACCCAAGGTCAGGATTGAACCTGGGTCTCTGGAGCTGCGAGGCAGCAGCTGTACAAACTGAGCCACAGCACATGCCCATATTTTCAAACTGTGAATCCCACAAGCTATACACTTCCATGTAAAAACACTACCTCACTGAGCATTTATTTAACAACTCCATTAGTTGCAAACAGTTGCACACTCCTCACCTTGTCACAGCTCTCCATAGCCTTCAGAAACTCATTCAGTTTCAGACAGCACATTGCCATGTTGAGATGCGCTGCTAAAACTAGGGCCTTGGCGCTCTGATTGTCCTCTTCCGTCAGGCCATATGCCTGGTCCAGCCACAGCACGATCTTCTTATACTGGATCTGGGCCTGCTCATATTTGCCACGCTGAGCATGAGAGAAAAAAAAAATCCAGGGAATGGGAAACACTTAGAACTATGCACAGCTATGAGGAAACTTGCATCGCTGTATCATGGGTGAGATGTGGCTAAGCTGTTTCCCTTGGTGGGTGAGTTCAGGACTAGAGGGCACAGTCTTAGAATTAGAGGGTACCCATTTAGAACAAATGAGGAGAAATTTCTTTAGCCAGAGGGTCGTGGATATATGGAATTCGTTGCCACGCACAGCTGTGGAGGCCCGATCATTGGGATGTTTAAGGAGGAGATTGATTGGTATCTAGTTAGTCAGGGTGTCAAGGGATATGGGGAAAAGGCTGGGAACTGGGTCTAGATGGGAATAGTTTAGCTCATGGTGAGGTAGCGGAGCAGACTTGATGGACCGAATGGCCTGCTTCTGCTCCTTTGTCTTGTGATCTTGTGATCATCAGAGTCAAGATGCTGAACCAATTTCAACTGCAGTAAAGAATTCTAAATTGCAGATTTTAATAATTTCCAAACAAGGCTGAACTCTTTGTTTGCTTCTTTCAGGAGATCACGTGGTTTTAGCCGAGATATTCTTCTAAAGATGATTCATAGCCACTGCTATTATGTGGGACAGACCCAAGGGACTGGAGTGTGTTTTCCTCACAATGCATAGACTAACAGACACGTGAGAAGACACAAGAGTCTGCAGATGCTGGAACCTGGAGCAACAAGCGATCTGCTGGAGGAACTCAGTAGATCGAGCAGCATCATGGGACGTTCTACACAGATACATGAGGTTTATTCTGGCATTCCCCTATTTTACTGTGGGCTGCCTCAGATGCATGCAATCATTGAAATTCAAAATACTCATGCAGCATGTTTAAGCCAATTTAATCAGAACCTCTCTCCCTTATTTGAGTCTGTTTTATTTTCCCTTGTTGAAAACTGATATTCAGTTCAATCCTTTAATTGCTCGGATAGTGAGAGGTGTTCCCTTAGGTCAAGTCCATAATACCGAACAAATTTTATAACTTGTGCTAGTTTGCCTGGTTAGCCCTGTTTTTCATTCATTAATCACACAATAATCTATTTAATCCAGAGTAGATCACGCAGGCCATTGGAAAATTAGACTATGTCAGGAGTCACACCAGCATCTCCAACTTGTAAGGTTACATAAGATATCTTTATTAGTCACATGTTCATCAAAACACACAGTGAAATGCATCTTTTTGCGTAGAGTGTTATGGGGGTATCAGCCCGCAAGTGTCGCCACGCTTCCGGTGCCAACATGGCATGCCCGCAACTTCCTAACCCGTACGTTTTTGGAATGTGAGAGGAAACCAGAGCACCCGGAGGAAACCCACGCAGACACGGGGAGGACGTACAAACTCCTTACAGACAGCGGCGGGAATTGAACCTGGGTTGCTGGCGCTAACCGTACACTACCGTGCCGTGTAGCAGTGCCAGTCGCAAGTTCACAAGTTCAGCATTGTACCATTCACCCCTCTGCTGACTGAAACTGGACGCTCCACGTTGAGAGAGCAGTCACGTTCAACAATGAGTAGCACAGCTTCTAGAACAGCTACCTCACAGTTCCTGTGATCTGGATTCAATCCTGACCTCCTGTGCTGTCTGTGTGAAGTTTGCACGTTCTCCGTGTGTGGGTTGATAGGTTAAGTGGTAACTATAAATTGCCCCCTACTATGTAGGTGAGGTGTAGAATCTGAGGGGGAGGTGGGAATTGATAGGAAATGGGAGGGAGAATAAAATAGGTTAGGGTAGGATTAGTGTAAGTGGGTGCATGGGATCAGGGGGCAGAGTGACCTGTTTCCCTGCTGTATCTCTTTATGACTCCATGAAAAAACAAGCTAGGCCTACTGAAGTTTGCCAATGTAACCTGAATTAAAAGCTCTCCTTTCCGACATCGATCTATTGCACACAGCTTCTGCTAATGATGTTTTGCAATGATCGAGGTCTGCAAAGGCACTATTGTTTAGTCCATCAATGATTACAGCATTTATATGTTAGGTGCCTTGGTGCAGGAAGCTGCCAACTCTGATTATCCTGCACCTCGCAGAGCATGGGGCTGATAGCAACGTGGGACTCCACCAGGGGAAACAGTTATACAGGGGTGATCCACACACACACACACACACACACACACACACACACACACACACACACACACACACACACACACACACACACACTCTGCATTGGCCCCCTTCCCCTGCATTTTTCTTTCCTCACCTCCATTGCAGCTGGTCTGTGGCTGCTATGGAGATGGGTCCTTCAAAGTTGGGCATTATCAGCTTGGAACAACATGGCATTTGTGAGCATTTCATGCAGTTCCTGAAAGGAAATGCACAGCTTGAGACTGCATCTTCTGAGGTGGGAAATATGTGCTTTCAAAGAAAGTATTGTCCTATTCATTGATTCTTTTGATAGGACAGGAGTTCCTGAACTGGTGCTAACTTTGCACAGATTGATGTTTAAGCCCACCTAACGGGGTCAAATCCAATTTCAAGGCAATTACTTGTTCCCCTGTCAATGTCAACCAACCCATGGGTTACAACAGGCAACTGGAGCCAAACAGAACCAACTTTCAATAAAAGCAGTTAAAATGAATAGATGGTTTTGTCGAGTCCCTGGTTCATTTAGTGTCTGTCGACACAAAAGCCACCTACCAACCCAGAGAAATTAATAAGCTATCAAAACACAGTTTTTAGAAACATTTCATTTCCATCCAGTGGAACTTTTCTGGGAAAGAACTGTTTGAAGTTCTTTCATGGGAAGCTTTCTTTAATTCAGTACTACATATGGAACATAATTTGATTTTCCTTTCTTGGATATCCCACACAGTGGTCTTAGGGCTATGAGGAGGAGCTTCAGGATGTGTTGGGATCTGCTAATGTTATTTGATGGTTGGACACTAGAGGCTGTGAGAGTGTGAGAATGCAGAGTCATTGAGTAATACAGCACAGAGGCCCTTCAGCCCAACTGGTCCATGCCAGCCAAGATGCCCATTTAAACTAGTCCCATTTGCCCACATTTGGCCCACATCCCTCTAAACCTTTCCTTATCCGTGTACCTATCCAAGTGTCTCTTAAATATTGTTATTGTCCCTGTCTCAACCACTTCCTCTGGCAGCTCATTCCAGATATGTACGACCTCTGCATGAAGAAGTTGCCCCTCAGGTCCCTTTTAAATCTTTCCCCTCTCACTTTAAACCTATGCCCTTTAGTTTCCCTGGGAAAAAGTCTGTGTGCATTCACCCTATCGATCCCCTCATGATTTTATATACCTTTACAATATCACCTCTCAGTCTCCAAGGAATGAAGTCCTAGCCTGCCCCAACCTCTCCCTATAACTCAGGCCCTCGAGTCCTGACAAAACTCCTGTAAATCTTCTTTGCACTCTTTTCCTCGTAAATCTTCACGCTCTTTAGGTGGCTAGCCATCCACGCTTATCATCCAGTTGAACAACCATTCAGGTTCATTGGAGTACAGTTGAGATCTCAAGCTAGCTTGAAAGTAATGACTGGTAAGAACCTGCTTTGTTTTTGAATGCTGTAATACCTTCCGTTGCTGTTCTGGTCTGGAGCACTGATCTGATGACACCACAGATTTTATAAGTCTCTGGGCGGAGGGAAGGATGGTGTCGTTAGTGAAGGCAGTTAAGCAGAGCTGCTATTCGGTGAATTCAGCTCATTATTAGTGAGGGCCATGGTTTCCTTACAGATGGACCATTTTCCACAAGTACCTTAAAGTAGGATGTTCCCTTCTCCTTGACAATAGCTGCTTGCTCCAGCTTCTCACGGGTATCCATTTGCCAGGATTCTTTAGCCTGTTTGGTAAAATGGAGCAGTCTAGTGTCCACACAGTTAAAACAAACACACATGCGCGCATAGACCACTTTTGCACCACGATTAATCCATGAGAAAGGAATGTCGCAATTCTACCACCTGTCCATCTCCCCCACCTCCGCCATTGGCAGAAGCAGCACAGACCACAAGAAAGATGTCATCATGCAGAGTTCAGAGCTGCTGTCTTGATGGTGGAAGTCCTGTCACTCTAAAGAAACAAGTCAAATCTGTGCAAGTTGAGAGGTGCACCACAGAATTTCCCAGATAAAACTAGTGTACACCAGTGCAGGGTTGTAATGACACAGTGCTGCGTAAACTTTTTGTTCTATTCACTTTTGGGATCTGGGTGTCCAGCAAGGCCAATATTTATTGCACGTCCCTAATTGCCCTTGAGAAGGTGGTGGTTAGCCAGCTTCTTGAACCGCTGTAGTTCAGCCTCTGTTTAAACGTAGGAGCACTGGTACAACTGACTGGCTTGCTGGGTAACTTCAGAGGATCTTTAAAAGTCAACCAAATGAAGTGGGTCTGGAGTCACACATAAGCCAGACTGGGTAAAGATGGCAGATTCCTCCCCTGAACCAAATGGGTTACTACAACAATCTAATAGCGTTTCATGGTCACTATTACTACGATCTATTGTGCTTTTTCCTCCAAATTCTAGTGTTAACATACTCTAAATTCCACAGCTTCCATGGTTGGATTTGAACTTGTGGCTCTGGACTGTTAGTCCAGACTTCTGGACTAGCAGTCTGGTAACTTCGTCACCACCCTGTTTCGAACATCCATGGTCCTTATTGCCCTGAACGTGCAGGGCTACATCTGAGAGGGCTAATGGAACATTGGCCTTCCTCTCAGTGGATTAGAACATAAAGAGAAGAAAAGTGATGATTCATAAATCCTTAGATCAGACCCCGTCTGGTGTACTACATGCTGCTTTCACCACCACGTGTGAAAGAGGATCAAAATAGAATGACGCCAGGGTTTGAAGGTTAAATGTCAGAGACCAGTTCCACAAGATTGGCTGGTTAGTCCCTTGAAATTTGAATGCTGGGTGGTCTAATTGTCATATTTAAAGTGATGAAGGGATTGGGCCAGATCCAGAAAAGCCAAACACTTTTTTTCCTGATAATTTTGCTGTGAAAATGTTCCGGCTGCAATTCTTATACACAAAGTTGTCACTATTGTTCACATAAATATATCCACTTGAATCCTTTGCAATCAACAATAATAGGTGTTCTGTCAAGCAGCACATCCTGTTTATTCAACAGTAACACCAGGCTAGAGGTGAATCATTCAAGTTTTCTCTTGCTCTCATTTCACAATGATCTTCCTTATCCACTCACCTTTTCAAAGTTCTTCAGCAAGACCTCATAGTCTAGTTCTGAGTTTGGTGGAATGTTGAAGCCTAGTTTCCCGACATCTCCAAATCCATATCTGGAACAAATGATTTAAGACTTTTTTTAAACTTTAATAAGTAACAAGACAATTATGCAGTGGTCTTCCCATGTCTGCTATGAGTCTTACATTTGAGCATTCCTCAAGCCCAATCCTTCATTATCTTGTTAGATGTTGCATAGACTGCTTTCTCATTATTGCAGTACATGGATCAGTGCATGTAAATAGCTGGGTCAGAGAGGAAGGGCTTGCAAGATCCAGTGTGTACAGAATGTTGAGCACTCCCTCTCTCTCACTTCCCTGAAGTAAATATTGTCCCAAGTGTAACAAGTAATTCCTCGCAGCTGGTGAAATTTGGACTCTGTGCTCAGTTTACCTGACAAGAAGTGATGAAAGAAATAACAAACTACATGCCCAAGTGAGGAATTTTTTTAACCAGCTAAAGTTGTTGGTATTTAACTGCCTGATTCAGAATGATCGAGGGGGGAGACTCAGCTGCAAAGCTTCTCCTGTGGTCCAGTTGCAAGTTTGATCAAGGAAAGGGCAGGAGTTGGGGGACTAGCAGAAGGGTGGGGGGTGTGGTTGTGGTGGGAGTAGTAGGAGGGAAAGGAGAAAAGTAAGAGGTAATCAGGAAAAGTGCTGCTGATTCACATTCTAGATTGATAATCATGATTTGGAGTTTTTTATATATATATACGTAGCGACTCACCGTCCGAACAAGCGAACTGGCTCGGCAGTCGGGTTGCGCGCTGTCGGAGCGGCGAGGCCCAAGATGGCTCAGGGCCTTCGTCTTCCCCGAGCGACGGGGAGAACCCGCGTGCGGGAAGAGTTTGATGACGTAGCACATACGTCATTTCCGTTTTCGGTGGGTGGGAACCATCCCTCTTAAAAGGCCCGCACAATGAGTTCTGCAGCTCATTGACTAGTGTCTTACTTTCACATCGCGGTAGCAGCCACTACATATATATATATATATATATAATATATATATATATAATATATATATATATAATATTATATATATATATATATATATATATATATATATATATATATACACACACACACTCTAAATAACTTCCATTCATATAGTGGCTTTATATAGTACTACTAGCAGAAATATTACACAAACCCAGATGCAGTAAGGAGATACTAGGACAGAGAATAAATAGCTTGGTCACTGGAGTAGGAGTTAAGGAGAGTATTAAAGAGAAGTAGAGAGGCAGGAGGATTTCAGGAGGGAATTGTAAACAAAAAATTTGTTGAAACTCTTGCTTTGTGATGAGCAAGAATCTGTGAGTAGAGGAGCACAGAGATCCCAGAGAGATATAGGGCTGGAGGAAATTGTACACACTGGGAGGACGAGTAGGATCAGGGTGGGATGATCCTGGACCAATGAAAACGAAGACAATTTGCTCAGTTGGGAAAAACATTGACCAACAAGTAAAGAGGAGATATATGAACAGAGCTCAATGCAAGATAGGATATAAAGAGAAGGGTCTTAGATGAATTCTTGGTTTTGGAAGGTAGAAAATGCAGGACTAGCTAGGAATGCATTCAATAGTCAAGACTTAGAGTTGACACCTGCATAAACAGGGGCTTGAGCAACAGTTTTGCTGAGGTTAGGGCACAGCCAGGATAAGTTATAGAAGGAAATAGGTGTTCTTATTGACGACACAGTACAAATCTCAACTCAGAGATTTCCCTAAACTCTGGATTTACTCCTCCTTTAAAGCACTTCTCAAAACCCAAGACTTTAGCTAAGCTTTTAGTGTTAATATCTCTCTCTTTCAATAGTTGGCAATTGTGAAGTGAGAAGGGACATTTTACTGTGTAAAAAGGCATTGTGTAACTGCGTGTTGTGCCTGTTGTTGTCAACGTCAGTATGTCCCATTTAGCATTGCTCTTCTGTCTGAGCCAGTACTTGACCTCAGAGACCAGGCCACTGGCTCCAGTACAGTACAGATGTGGTATTGACCTTTGGATGAGGTGGGGAACTAAGGCCCACATGTTTATTCAGATGCATGTTTAAAGAACAGGGAGTTCTGGTTGCTCTGGTCAACCTCCCTCAGTCAAACCCACCTTAAGAAAAGTGTCAAAACAACTCGTGGCTTTTTATGGGATCTTGCTGGTGACTAATAAGTGCTACATTTACAATCATGGAGCTTCAACAAAATACATAATAATAATGCACATTTTCAGTCTGTCTTCTTCCCCCCAGGAGCAAAAGACACAGACACCTCAAGGGGATGAAAACCCTGCCTTTCAGAAACAACGAACTCTGAGAGACTGAACTACATTACGTCTTTCTGACAATGGCACGGCTGGTAGAGCCGCTGCCTCACAGCTCCAGAGACCTGGGTTCAATCCTGACCTCAGGTGCTGTCCGTGTAGAATTTGCACGTTTTCCCCATGACCACATGGGTTTCCTCTGGGTGCTCTGGTTTCCTCCTACATCCCAAATATGTGCAGGTTGGTAGGTTATTTGGCCACTGTAAACTGCCCCTAGTGTTTGGGTGAATGGTAGAACCTGGGGGGCGGGGGGGGGGAGGTGTGGGGTTGGGGTGGAGTTGATGAGAATAATGGATTAATGTAGGACCCAGTGGGCTGAAGTGTCTGTTTTTTTTTACAAAATGTTTATTCATTAAAAACACTACAAAAAAACAACCAACAGCAAATACGCTGCACCTAGTACAGAAAGGAACAACCCGGCCATAACCAATACCCACGCAACACTACGCCCGCTACTGCAACACACACTTCATACCAAAATCGCATCCATCTCGTCCACGACACACGCGATCCCCTGAGGGGCACACCGAGCGCGGAACTCAGCCAGGGAACCCGCTGAAGTGTCCGTTTCTGTGCTGTGCCCCTCAACAGCTCTATGACCATGACATTGCCCTGATCTCCAAAAGATTGGTTGCGCACTTACCTAGGCTTCAGGTGAAGAATGCAATGCTCTCCTCTCTGCATTTTCTCTAAAGCTTTGTCAACTCCTATGGGAATATCTTGATCTTCCCCTTCTCCGACCACAAACTTAACCTCACGCTGGTCAAACAACGCACCGTTGCATCGTCCTTCCACATAAACTGTAGGTAGCAAGAGAATAGATTACAGAAGTAACTTTGCGTATGTTCCTTCTTGTGAATCCTTCACTAAAAGTCTTGTCATTCCAACCAATACGGATTGTTGAGTGATTTTTTTAAAATTCACAGAGATGTTGTGGATTGGGCGGGGCTCCAGTATTTGAGGTTGGGCAGTTAAAGCAACTGGAAGGATAAAAAGAAACTTTTTTGGCCTAATGAATCCTTATTGACTTGAACAATTAAATCCCTTTCTTTCCCCGTGTGCGAGGGTTTCCAGCATCTATGTTTTTATTATGGATTCTTAACATTCTCAGTATTTTGTTTTAAAAGGATATCTTTACAATCTGTAAAAACATGTTTCCTGGAAATTCTCCGATCTCTATGCGGGGGAGAAAGTGAACTGGAAGTTATTTAACCCAAGCAACTAGAGATATGATCAAAGGAAAGGTCTGAAAACGATGATTCAAAATCCAATGACCTCCACCACCTGTAGGTACCCGACAAGTCGTACACCATCCTGACCTTGGCTATACGTTGCTGCTCCTGGGTCTAAACCCAGGTTCTGCCCCCTCAACAGCAGCAGTTCCAGAAGGTGGCTCACAACCACCTTCTCAAGGGCAATTAGGGAAGGACGTTAGACGTTAACATATCCAAAATGAATAAATAAAAAAGTTAAATAGATCATTGTAAATCAAACAGCAATATAGAAACCGATCACCTTAAGAAAAAGAAAACAATCATAAAAATACACACATAAGCTAATTCAGATGCTCATACATACCACACAGGTTCCACATACACACTATTTGTACAGCAACAGACACAATTGCAATAACGCGCACAGCACGTGCATACAGATCCGACCACACACACACAATCACAGTGACACAAATCCTGCTTCTTCTCATGCACTCCTTCAGGATCAAGGATCATTCTGGTTTTGTGGGCTCTGAGGTGGCGAATGAAATAAATGTGGGAACCACAGACTCTTCCACAGCTGCCTGACGGGGTGGGCAGTTGGGTGATTTGTGAAGAGACTCGCTTCTTTCATCACTTACACAGGGACTCTGTGTACTCCTAATGAACTAGAGGTTCTTGTGCACTGTGAGTTGTCGTGGGCCAGAGGTTCCTGGGAGTCAGTGAGCATAAATACACACATTTGGATACACGTGGTTCTACTGTAACATGATAGTTACGCTCCTGAGAACATTATAGCAGAACAGGCTGTAGTTGGCTTCAAAGCACAGAGTTTAACAGGTTTTCCCAATCACAATCACGCTATAACCAATGTGGCCAACGTAATGCAAATAGTGTTCCCTAATCCATCCTAATCGTGTTATAACCAATTCACATTATGGAAACACTCATTATAGCAGAACTACCTGAACTCTCAATGCCACATTCACTCACATGTATGTATTCAAAGTAGCACTCATTTCCATTTCCCATATGTGGATCCCTAAGCTGAGTTACACAAGATAGTAAGAGTGTCGTTGGGAGTTTCTTTTTCTGATAGCACTTTGAAGTAAAAATCTTGGAATGTCTTCAGAACCCGCCCATTCTGGGCACAGAACAGAGACTGCAAAATTGGCTTCCAAGTTGTGAGACCTCAGCATGGATAAAGTAGGTCAAAAGCGAGCTGAGACAGCACTAAATCTGCAGTGTACCTCCCTGTACTTTGCTACAAATTTGATACTCAATTATCACCCACAATCTAGATGGAAACGAAGGAAACCCATTGCTGAGAAATGGAACTTCAGACTGATGATATAAGAGAATTTTGGAAATGGATTTGATGTCCACTTATAACTTAAAGCAACAGAACTAAAAAATTCTTATAGCACACTTCAGAGCATCAGAGTCCCTCAAAGTGCAATGGATTTCTTTTCTAGTGTTGTCACTATTGTTATCCTGAAAGAGTAGCATCCAATCTGTATAGAGTTAGATCCCATCAACATCAATGCGACACATTGGCTTGGAACTTCTGCTGCCACATGCGAAGTTTATGTGTGCCACACAGTGGAATTTCATTTCATCAACAACAAAGATCAAGTTTTTACTGTGTTGGCCAATTTTCCTTCCAGTTGCTCCATGTGAATGTGGTTTTAATGTAGAAAGGTGTCTGGACAGGCAGAATGGTGTCCAACTGCAGGCACTGCAGAGAGTGTGAGCTATTCCTGAAGGAACACGTCTTCCTAAAGAACACAAAGTCTGCTTTGCTCAAACATGAAGGACATGTGCCTAAATAATATTCTCATGGCAACTCTCTCAATCATCCCAAACAACCCCTACTCCTGCCAGTTACAATCCACGCTCTGACCCACAACAGCAGCTGAAAGTGACCTCTGCTGTAATGCCTGACCCAATCCTCAAGGTCCAGACTGGAGCCTAGGTAAGTGACTCAAGCTGAGCAGGGCCAAACTACTTTGGGGTTGGGTCAGGTGTATATTCTGATAGAACATTCAGCTTTGGGATGAGTTAGGCCATGCAAACTTGGCTCAGCACAGCTCAGAGTGTTTCATCCAGGCTAAAGTGGCTTTGTATTGCTGTATGTGTCCTGTACTTGTGTGCTGGCCTTCCACTCCGCTTTTCTCCAAATGCTCTTGGGTTGGATCAGGCCAGCCTTGGAGATAATAAGTACTTGGGCGCAGACAGGTTTGGTCTGGTGACCTATTGGCTCTTTCTTCCTCAAAGGAAAGTTGAAGCCGAGTCTTTGAATCTTTTAAGGCAGAAATAGATCAACACTAGATAAGCAATGGGGTGAAAGGTTGCCGCAGTTAGACCAGTCTATGGAGTTTAGGTTACAATCAGCCATGATCTTAGAGCAGAGTTGAAGGCCTGATTGGCAGCAGTTTGCGCTGCAGCAACTCACCAAGGCTCCTTAGACAGTGCCTACCAAGCCCACTGCCTTTACCAGCTAGAAGGACAACGGCAGCAAATGTATGGGAAAATCACCACCTAGAAGTTGCCCCCCAAGCCACACACCGTCCAGATTTGGAAATATATCGCCGTTCCTTCACTGTTGCTAGGTCAAGATCCTGAATGTCCATCCCTAAGAGCATTGTGGGTACACCCACACCTCAAGGACTGCATCGGTCAAGAAGGCAGCTCACCAAGGGTGACTAGGGTGGGCAATTAAATGGCGGTTCAGCCTGCGAAGCCCACATCCCTTGAATGAACAAAGAATTTCTGGACTAGGGCAGTAAAGGAGCCAAGCTGTTCTTTCCACATAGCATATTTAAGATATCTTTATTAGTCACATGTACATCGAAACACACGGTGAAATGCATCTTTTGCCTAGTGTCCTGGGGACAGCCCGCAAGTGTCGCCACTCTTCCGGCGCCAACATAGCACGCCCACAACTTCCTAACCCGTATGTCTTTGGAATGTGGCAGGAAACTGGAGCACCCAGAGGAAACCCACGCAAACACGGGGAGAACGGACAAACTCCTTACAGACAGCGGCCAGAATTGAACCTGGGTCGCTGGCGCTGTTATAGCGTTACGCTAACCGCTACACTACCGTGCCTGCCCATGCTTCTGTTCTTTTTCCTGAGTAAACACATAAGAGAATGGTGTTCTCACATCAAGGATACACACCAGTCCGTAGTGCCCACCTGTCACAGAAGGCCTCAGGAGACCAGTGGGCACTGGGTGCTCTGTCTCCAGGAGCACCCATGCAGCAACACAACCTTGCAATGAGTTTGGACCCCCTAATGGTCCATTGGCCTGGACCTCTGAATGTCCAGAGCCAGGAGCAATCTAATGGGGGGTTCCTCAGACAACCACCCCTCCACCTCCTCCACACCAGCCGGCCGAAGATCAGGAGCATGTAACCAAAGCAGGGAAAGCCACCCCTTCAAGTACTTGAAGGGAAGCTGCAACATCTCATGATGAGGGACACAGATTCCTCCAGGCCACAAACATTCCAGCTGCCCTGGGAGTCCACGAAACTCTTTAAGATGTGTGGATGGGAGTTTACATATCAGCCATGAATACAGTGAATGGCAGAACCAACTAGAGGCAGAGAATGGACCACCGCTGTTCCTTCCAATTGTAGACGATCGGTGCATTCTGCACACTGAATCCAGAGATTCAGCATTTTAGAAAGCTGCAGATTCAAATAGCCTGTCCTGGTCCAACCACATAGACGCCACAAACAAGAAAGTTCACCAGCGCTTCTACTTCTTCAGGAGGCTAAAGAAATTTGGCATGCCCCCTTTGACTCTCACCAATTTTTAGTGATGCACCGTGGAAAGCATCCTATCCAGATGCATCACAGCTTGGTACAGCAACTGCGCTGCCTGTGACATCAAGAAACTGCAGAGTTGTGGACGCAACTCAGTACATCTCAGAAACCAGCCTCCCCTCCATGGACTATGCCTGCACTTCTCGCTGCCTTGGTAAAGCAACCAGAATAATCAAAGACCCCACCCAAACTGGACATTCTCTTTTTCCCTCCCTCTCATCGGAGGGAGGGAAAAAAGCCTGAAAGCATGCACCACCAGGCTCAAGGACAGCTTCTATCCTGCTGTTATAAGACTATTGAACGGACCCCTAGCATGATAGGATGGATTCTTGACCTCACAATCTACCTCATTATGACCTTGTACCTTACCATCTACTTGCATTCACTTTCTCTGTAACTGTGACACTTTATTCTGTATTCTGTTATTGTTTTACCTTGTATTACCTCAATGCACTGTGTAATGAATTGATCTGTATGAACGGTATGCAAGACAAGTTTTTTCACTCTACTTTGGTACATGTGACAATAATAAACCAATTTACCATCCCAAAAATCCTAAAACCTGACAGATGTTTGAGGGTAACTGTAACATCATTAACACCCTCCCACTTACCCCACCTTCCCTGACACATCTCTTTGGTCCTTGTGCAATTTCCCTAAATGTCACCAATGTAAATGTATTCTCACAGGGAGTACAAGCTTAAACTACACCAGCTGAGAATGATACTGCCAAAAGCCTTGGCATGAACACTAAAAAATAAACTTGGGTCAAATAAAGTTGGAAGAAAAAGCATGTTTTTACATTCTGGCTGCTTCAAAATATCCTGCCAATAGGATCACCTCAGGTTGTCTTCCAAGGAGTTAGTGGGAACATCTGCCCCATAGTTGCAGTGAACAGTAATAAAAAGGCATTTCACAACCATGGCAGCACTGTCACCAGTAGGTTATTGAGCCAATTCTAATGCCAAAGTTTGGAGCACCAATATCCTGGCCAACAGTCCATGCAGTACTGAGGGTCTTTGCAACATCAGAAGGGCTAGCTATTGGATTAGATTTTAAGAAAAGTCATGAATAGAATTGCAGAATCTTTTAATCCCTTCATGTGGATTAAAGGATCCCGACACTCTATTCTAAAAGGACTTCCCTTGAAGGTCAATATTTAAGTTTTAATTCAGGCTTTAAAATTAGTTCTCCTGCTGCTTTAATGGCAGCTGGGAGATCCTTTTGCAATGCACCAACGAATATTGGGTCATGGTAGTAACATACAGCAGAGGCTGAGGCACAAGGATTCAGGTAACACAGGTGGCCTCTTGTATACTTCTCTGTGAGCCTTTAGAAGCCTGCATGAAAATACACCAAGTCCTGCACATGAATCGTCATGGAAGAAAAGGCTATGGACAAAAATTGGATGAGTATAGATAAGTACAATGGTCTGAATGGACACGTTGGGCCGAAGGGCCTGTTTCTGTGCTGTATGATACTGTGAGTCTATGCACAGGCACTGTGCTTGAGGGGTCAGCCTGGAGTGAGGGCCAGTGCTCAGAGACCCAGTCAGGGGCTGGGTGGAAGGACTGCCCAGGGACTGGGACCTTTTGGGTGGATCTACCAGAACTCAAAGAGCATTAGAGGTGTCGGGGTGGGGGGTGCTGGTGGATGCAAGTTCGGGGCCAAGGTCTGGAGTGGAATCACTGAGAGGTGGTGGGAGGGTGGATGGTTGATGGGGGTGGGGTCCGAGGAGGGCTGGTAAGTAACCAAGTTAAAGGGGACCTACCTGAGTCAGCACCCAGCGCTGGGCTGGGACCTGCTCCAAGAGGCGCCCCTTTTAAGTGGTGCTGCTGCAGAGGGGGCAGCATTGTGGAAGTACGGTTGTTCTGGAAGTGCCCAAGGTGTGTTATTATGTGTTATTATGTAGTTATAATAAAGAACTACAGTTCCCAGTGGGCAATGCAAGGGGTCACATGGGAGAACAGGAAGTGGCTGTAAAAAGAGGGAAAGCAAGCCGGTCTGGTGTTGGTTAATAAAAATGTTCAGATGTTAAACCCACGCGAAGTTTGTCTCTTGATGAAGAACAAACATAACACAAGGGGAAACCTAACTTCCAAGGCGGGAACGTTGGAATGGGGAATGAAGCCAGCTCAAGCAAGGCAGACACATAAGAGACGTAAGATGCACAAGGCCAATGTGCTACTCAGATTTCCAAAGAGCCACTTCCATTTTGGAAATAAATGATTTTCAGATCTGCGGAATGGTAGGAAACACCACAGCAAATCCAAATTATAGTAGGGGTAAGGACATTTATCCTGTTGCCAGAGTTCATTGACAGTGCCGGCCCTGCCCGGGTTATGAACAGCTGACTTACAGACCAGTGGGGTGGATGGGGATGGATTTGCCAACTGCTGCGGGGTTGCAGGCATCTTTCGCCGGCTGGGAACAGATCAGGGCATTTCCACGTGTCTTCTCCTTCCACCCACTCCCCCACCCCGGAGCCACAACGATCGGGGGCTGGGCGGAGCCGAGCAGAGCCGGGGGCGCTGAGCAGATTCACGGAGTCAGTGAGGCCGGTTGGTGGCCGCTCGCCCCCCGCGCCTGCCCGCTCTCCCGTCGCCGCTGTTCCCACGATCCTCTCCCCACACACCGTTGTTGTTCACTTCAACCTCCAAGCAGCTCGGGTTACGAACAGCTCTCAGGAACAGAACTGTGCCGTAACCTGGAGACTTGCCTGTAAAACACTTTGGAAAGTGCTGCGGGTGTGAAAAGGGGGTGTGTAAAGGCAAGTATTCTTCAACATTCCTCTCTGCTTTTGTCTCGTGTGCTGCGTCTTTCAGCAGTGATTCAGTGGGCACTGTTCACTTCAGTAAACACCATCACCGATAGGAGGTCAATGCTGGAAGATCAAGTCTGGGAGGTCCTTTCCCACATGAGTGGGGGTGAAGACATCAAATGGTGGAGGAGGGGAGGCGGGGTGACATTGGTGCATTGGGAGTGGGATTGCTGCTTGGTCGTACAAGATACTTAAATTGAAAGCTTCAATAATTTGAGCGTCAGGGAACAGAGCAGTACATGTTAGTACATTGAATGTATCGCCCCTTACTACAAAAGACTACACAGAGCTGAATTTAGCAAAGAAGAAATTAGAACACAGCTTTTATTTTTTACGTGTTTTCTTATCCCCATTTTAGCAAGTTTGTTTAAATTTTGCCTGGAGGTACTTGTCCTGGCCAGAACATACTGTACTGAGGGAGATTGGCAGAGAGTCTGGAATAAAGTGCCTAAACAGAACATTCTGTACATTCTGACTTAAATCACCCACTCCTGTGGACTAAGCAAAATAATATCCTTCAAAGAAACAACAGAAGTCCTGTATTAGCTTCCATTGTTTATATCCCTTAATCTTAATTCAAAAACAAATCATCAATCATTCGACTGACACAGATCTATGATCCCGAAGTATAATTAAAGCAGGGGTCTGTTGCTGTCCTTGTGGTTGAAAAGGGAATCACTTGCAGCAGGGCTTTGAGTTATGCAATCGTGCAACTGAATGTGGACATGGATGATTGGTGCAAGGGTGGAATTTGTTAATTGCATGCTATGTTGATCCTTTATTACACTGAGACATTCTCAGCAGACAGGCAGCACAGACATCATCTCCCTGTAATACAAAATGCTATGAGTCATATTGCGTGGCTGTTCTCCATTCTCCTCCCACTCCCAGAATCAGTCAAGAGCTCAGTGTGCAATTAAATCACAAACCAAACAGGCGCCACTGCACATCAAGAATTAAAATGTTTTGCTGGGGAGAAGGTTGGGCGTGTGGAAGGGGGGGAAGTGGGGTGAAGTGTGGGGGAAGTATTGGGGTAAGTAGGGTGGGAAGTGGGGTGAGGGAAGGTGAGAGTAGTTTTACATAAGGGCTGCTTGGCAGGAAACTTCTTCATCACTCATGACACCACAAATTGGCCTTGTATTTAACATAGAACAGTACAGTACAGGAACAGGCAGGCCCATCGGCCCACAATGTCTGTGCCGAACATGACGTCAAATTAAATTCAATCTCTTCTGCCTGCGTATGTTCCACATCCCTCATGTGACGATCTAAAAGCCTCTTAAACACCAAGCATCTGCCTGCACCACTACCCCTGGCAGTCCATTCCAGGCACCTACCACTGTCTGTGTAAAACAACTTGTCTCCTTTAAACTTTCGCCTTAAATTAGTTTCACCCATGGTTTACAACCTGCCAGAAGGCTTCCAAAGTAAAAAGGGGTTAAATTATCAGAGTGGGTTTACTTAGGCTGGTATTTCATGCCCTTGGGTTTAGCTGATTAAGGAGGTAATCTAGTTGAGGTAATTGGCTTTTGAAAATACAGGCAAGGCAAAACTATTTTACCTAATTGAGGTAAATCATTCTACGCAAAAGATGCATTCCACTGTGTGTTTCGATGTACGTGTGACTAATAAAGAAAGCTTATCTTAAATCAGGAGGCCCCACCTCAAAATTAGAACTGGACTACAGTTCAGGGATGATGTCAGAAAGCACTTCTGTCACACAAATGCGTGTCAGAATCAGGACTCTCTCACCCAGAGAGCTGCTGAAATTAGTGACCAATTGAAAATTTCAAAGCAAAGGTGCAAAGATTGTTGTTAGCCAAGCTGTTACGAGATACAAGCCGAGAAATTTCTTTAGCATTGCCTCGCACACTGACGCTGTTTTAAAAAGTGCCATAAAGATGGTGAATTGTTCCAGGAGCAGGGTTGTCAGGCTTCCCTGCACACCAAGGCACTGACAGTTTCAGAATGCGTTCTTTCGACCTGTTGCTGCCAGCACATAATCTCACAGCTGCGGCCTGCAGAGAATTCTTAAACACACGCAGAATACAAGAAACAAAGTTCCAGCCACTGGAGAGTGTTGAATGTTCCCTTATACGATGAGATAGACTCTGACCTCACAATCTGCCTTGTTGTGACCTTGCACCTTATTGTCTACCTGCACTGCACTTTCTCTGTAGCTGTGACACTTTGCTCTGTACTGCTATTGTTTTTACCTGTACTACCTCAATGCACTCTGTACTAACTCAATGTAACTGCACTGTGTAATGAATTGACCTGTACGACCGGTATGGAAGACAAGTTTTTCACTGTCCCTCAGTACAAGTGACAATAATAAACCAATACCAATACAGCAAGAGTAGTTGCTATGGTGATGGAAGAAAGGAGAGAGAGTGCTATCGGGGTCTCAGAGAGGAATGTGGGCACACTTGGTGGATAACATGACCAACAGGAGGGATGTTCTTCATATAAAGGGTTCCAGTGATCTGCCAGGGGTCTGACTAGGAGTTCCTGGTAGGAGATTCCCAGGGAGGTATCTGTAAGGAATAACACCAAGTGAGGGCAATCTACAGATATCTTGCCTTTGGTGGCGAACACCCCTTCCCAATCCCTTCTGCTCCTGTCCACTGAAGGTGGGTGAAGTCATCTTTCCCCGAGTATGGAACTTGAGCGAGGTCTCTAACGTAGCAGCAAGCGGCGATCCATGAGAGTTGGCACGGATCAGCACCAGTGACCTGGACTGACCTTGAGGCTCGGCTGCTGAGAGTGATGGTGTCTTTAACTTCAGCTGTGAGGGCAGTCCAGGCACATGTGTGAGTTGTATACGAGTTCACAGACCTCACTGAATACATTCACGGTGAAACATAGCCTGCAGAGTCATTGCTCTTTGGAGAAGTCTGGTTATGAGGATGAGCTTTTGGGTGTTCTATTCCTCCTCCCACATGGTCCCCCTGACTGACTACAATGCCTCCAATATTGATAGCCCATCTCTATGCTACCCAAGTGATAAGTAGGTGTAGACAAATTCTACGTAGCTGTTAGCATAACGCTATTACAGCGCCAGCGACCCAGGTTCAATTCCGGCCGCTGTATGTAAGGAGTTTTTATGTTCTCCCTGTGACTGTGTGGGATTCCTCCGGGTCCTCCAGTTTCCTCCCACATTCCAAAGACGTATGGGTTAGGAAGTTTGGGGCATGCTATGGTGGCGCCAGAAGCATGGCGACACTTGCGGGCTGCCCCCAGAACACTCTACGCAAAAGACGCATTTCACTGTGTGTTTCCATGTATGTGACTAATAAAGGTATCTAATCTTATCTTAGCTTATTGGAAGTCAGTTATGAGTGCAGAAAGTTGCTGAAAGGTGAGGGAGGCTCAGTTGCAAGTCATGAAGTCATTGAGGCACACAGTATGGAAACAGGCCCTTCAGCCCACTGAGTCACCCATCAGGCACCCATTTACCCTAATCTTACATTCATCCACTTTGAGTGCAGAAAAGTTATTGAAAGGTGAGGGACATTCTGTTGCAAGTCAGTTGAGTCATACATCACGGAAACAGGCTTTCTGGTCTACAGAGACTGCGACAGCCATCCCCACTTTATTCTCCCCACGTTCCCATTAACTGTCCCCAGGTTCTACCACTCACCTACACCTGAGGGGGCTATTTACAGTGGTCAATTAACCCACCAACCTTCACGCCCTTGGGACATGGGAGAAAACAGGAGAACCTGGAGAAAAGCCGGGGAGAACATGCAAACTCCACATTGTCTGCACCATTGAACCCAGCTGAGGGGAGCGAAGAGGCAGCAGCTCCTCCATCTGTATCATTGCACCACCGAAAGCAGATATGAGCAATGTGTAGAGTGAGCTGTGAGTCTGCAGCCTCGCGGAGTGTTGGCAGTGTCAATAGCACAGTTCCAGGAGAAAGACGACTAGTAAAAGCTGACTGCGCTGCAAACTAATAAGATCTGTACATTATTAGACCAGGGAGACTAAAAACTACAGTGGAGGTGCAATTTGATCGTTACACCATTGCTGAGGAAGCTGGGGGAGTTCCAGCACTGCAGCCTTGCTTCAGTATTAACGAGATTCCACCGAGGGTTAAGAGACCTTGAAGTGAGCACACCTTTCCCTTACACAGGGGTTAGTTCCTTTTGCAACTGCACAGTACTGCTTTTTGTGACCAGGAATTTCTAGGCCAAGGTATCAAGAATACAACTCACAATCCAATTGAATGGTAGAACAGGTTTGAGGGGCTGAATGGCCCACTGTGTTCATATGGTAGTGTTCAGTGGTAAAATAATCCTTGATCTGTCATTCACACACCTTCAGAAAATTGTACTTCTTTTCTTTATTACAAGGTCAGAGTCAGAGTCATGCAGCATGGAAACAGGCCATTCAGTCTACCACAGCCATGCTGACCAATGGGCACCCATCCATATTAAACCCATCTTCCAGCACTTGGTCCATAGTTTTCTATGCCTAGGTGATTTAAGTACAGATACAGTAGACCGCAGGAAATCTTTCCCCTAATCAGAGGTACGTAAAGTCGAGAACATGGATTTAGGGTAAGGTGTAAGAGATTTAGAGGGGATCTGAGTTCATCTAGACACTTCAGTGAACTCTGCTTCCACCACTCTCTTCAGCAGTGTGTTCCAGGTACTCACCTCCGTCTGGGTGAGAAGCAACACCCTCAGATCCCCTCTAAATCTCTTACACCTTACCCTAAATCCATGCTCTCGACTTTACGTACCTCTGATTAGGGGAAAGATTTCCTGCGGTCTACTGTATCTGTACCCCTCATAATTTTATATCCCTCAGTCATGTCCTTTCTCAACCTCCTCCGCTCCACAGAAAACAGACCCAGCCTCTCCAGTCTATCCTCATAACTGAAGCACTCCATCCCAGGCAACACCCTGGTGAATCTCCTCTGCACCCTCTCCAGCACTATCACACCCTTCCCACAGTGTGGTGACCAGAACTGCATGCAGTCCTCCAGCTGAGGTCTGACCAATGTTTTATAAAGTTGGAGCATAACCTCCCAGTTCTTGATTCAGTGCCCCAACTAACGGTCAGTATCCCATATACCTTCTTAACCACATTATCTATCTGCACTGCCATCTTCAAGGATCTTTGGACTTGCACGCCAAGGTCTCTCTGCACCTTAATACTCCCTGGGACCTGACCATTCATGGTGTGCGTCCTAGCCTCTTTAGTGCTCCCAAAATGCATCACCTCACATTTATCAGGATTAAACTCCATCTGCCATTTCTCAGCCCATTTTACCAACACATCGATATCACCCTGTGGTCTAAGACTACCCTCCTCACTGTCAACAGCTCCTCTAATCTTTATGCCATCTGCAAACTTAATGATCATGCTTCCTACATCCACATCCAAATCATTCATGTATATTGCAAACTGCAGGGGTCCCAGCACCCTTCCCTTCTGTCCTGGTCCTGTATTAATACGACAGTAAAAATCCAATAATCTGGCACCCTGGGGACGTTGGTGGTGCCAGAAAAGTGGATTGTCCGGACTGTTGGATGTTATTTCTATTAATAGGCCAACCACTTGTTTCAGGTGTCGCACAGTATTATAATACATTTTCCAATGAACCAAGAGAGAGCTGGAACTGAGGCTCCTGTGAGCAGGAAAGGAATCTCCACTTTTCATGTTTCACCCCTCCTCCAGTCCACCAACCACCTCAGACTCCTGTCTCACCTAACTCTTCATACTGGCCATCTCCCCACTCCACTCTCAGTCCCAATGCAGGGTTTGGACCCGAAACGTTGACAATTCCTTTCCCTCCCACAGATGCTGCCCGACCCGCTGAGTTCCTCCAGTAGATAGTGTGTCGCTCCAGATTCCAGCGTCTGCAGTCTCTTGTGTCTCCACCTCCACTCTCGTCATTTATTCATCTGCAACTTAACCTTTGTGAACGGTGAGAATTATGCAACGTCAGCACCTTCAGAACTCAGTTTTTCCCTTTCTGTATTTGATACGTTTGTGTAAGCTGTTCAGTATCAGAGAGAAGGAAAGGGTAAGCTGAAAACCTGGCTAAAATGATCCCATTAGTTTAGACTTTACCTTCCACTGTAGCTCCTTCATTGGGGGTGGAATAGCCTTGCCCTTTCTTTTTAATCCGACGGATGATGCCTCCGTCTTCCCGGTCTGTTAAATCCTCCCCCTTGAAGTCTATTAGTTCAATCTGGAATTTAAAAAAGTCTCCATTAAAGCTGAAACAAAGCAGGATTTTTCAGCGGCTGTGAGCATCATGATACCCGGGTTTAAAGTCAAATAAAAAGCATATACAAAGATATATATATAAAGGCCAGCTGTTCCACTGAACCCATCTTCCAGTAACCTTCGTATAATACTGTCGCCCTTCATCCTCCAGCCTTCTACCAGCCCCAGGATCTCCTGGAGGAGGCAAAAAAAAAGAGGAAAATGAACCATGGGCCACTTTAGGAAAGGACATAAAAACATGCGAAATGGCATCAGGAATAGGCCTCCAGACCCCTCGAGCCTAGTCTCATATTCATCGGGATAGAGTCCAGAATCCTTGAGAGGTACAGCATGGAAAAAGGACCACTGAGTCCGCACTGACCATCAAACACTCATTTACGTCAATCCTACCCTCAACCATTTTATTCTCCCCACATTCCCATCACAACTGCCCCCTAGATTCTACCACACATCCACAAGTTATGAGGGATAATTTACAGTGGTCAATTAACCAACCAGCTTGTATGTTCCTGGAATGTGGGAGGAAACTGGAGCGATCAAAGGAAACCTCACACAGTAACGGAGAACATGCAAACTCCACACAGACAGCCCCAGAGGTCAGGATCAAACCCAGGCCGCAGGAACTGTGAGGCAGCAGCTCTGCTAGTTGCATTACTGTGACCCCAAGATCTTGGCTGATCTTTTAACTCAATGCTGTTTTCCAGCACTATCCCCATACCCCTGGATTCCTCCTCACCACCCCTGGAGATGACCAATCTTGCTCCAGCAGACTGCAGTGACTGAGAGAAGTATCCTATGCCAGCCACCTACACCAACAGTTATTGGCCTTTCTCATTAACCACGTCTATAATCCTTCCACAGGCCAGCAACTTGCTCCACAGGTTCTTGGAAAAGAAATAGCTTCAGACTTCCAACATAATTCTCTGCACCTATAACTTTTCTTCCTTCAACTATCCATCTGGTCTGAATTTAGTCCTTCTAATTTACTAAAAAACACAATCAAATCTCATAAAGAGGTGTACAAATCCTCCCCAGCTTATGAATGCCTGACTTATGTACAGCCCATGCATACAGACAAGCATTTGGGAGACCGGCGGGGTGGAGTTGCCGGCTGCTAAGGGGCTGCAGGCATCTTCTGCCGTGTGGGAACTTAGTTCCTAGCCGCAATTCCGACGTGAACTGTTCGAGTTAGAGTCATAGAGCTCTCCAGCCAAATTCATCCATGCCAACCAAGTTGCCTAGCTGAGCTAGTCCCGTTGCATTTGGCCCATATCCCTCTAAATCCTTCCTATCCCATGTACTTGTACAAGCGTCTTTTAAACGTCACAATTGTACCCGTCTCTACCATTTTCTCTGGCAGCTCGGTCCACATATGCACAAACCTCTGGGTGAAAAAGTTGCCCCCTCAGGTCCCTTTTAAATCTTTCCCCTCTCACTCTAGTTTCCCCTACGCCGGGAAAAAGACTGTGGCTATTCAACTTACGTATGTCACTCATGATTTTATAAACCTCTGTAGGGTGACGAACATGAACAGACTCCTGCTGTGACCTGGGGAGGACCTGTATTTTCCTGTCGTAAAGTGCCACAGTTCTCTAAGCCTGCCCTGGTACCTACGAACCGTATGACCTTTTTCTGAACCATTTCCATGACTTTACCATACGAGGTGATCCAAGATAACGCCCAGTCAAAGCCTTCTGCAAGGACATTGCAGTATTTTTCATTCTTCATTTAAGCCTCCCAACAATATTTGCTTTGTTGCTTTTTGCAATAAACCTCACAACAACTGTTACCATTCAAGTTTAGTAACATCTAGGTCTTCGACTTAACAGCTTTGGTTGCAAAATGTTTGGGAGATTGAAGGTTTAGGGACCAGTCTGAGGATTTGGTAGGTTGGATATAAAGAAAATATTTCCACTACGGGGGAATGCACAACTAATTACACAACAGCAAGTCGTTAATAATGCCAATAATCCAAAGTGAACTTCTTTACCTTGAAGATTAAGTGGAATTTGGAACATGTTGCTACAAGGAGTGGTTGATGCAAAGGACATAGACGTTTACAAGGAAAAGCTATGAGTATATGATGGGTGTGTACAAGATTTCATATTTGTTTTTTTGGGAGGGGAACGCATTTTCAATGGTCGGAAGCAAACATGCATACATCTGCCCAGAACTACAAGTTAATCATAATTTTGGTTGGATTATTGGGGTAGCCCCTATGCCCCTGCTTACCAGCTGGACCGCCCTTCACCCCATTCTTGGGCATATCCCAAGGTGAGGTGTCGAAAACGGAAGGAAGTGCTCCATTAAGCCAAGCCATTGGGACCATGATTTCATGTTTCTGAGTTACTGCCTCACAAAACCTTGGCACTTCCTGGGCAACAATCTAGTCCTTAGAGACAAATCAAACAAGCTGCTATATAAGAACAATGAACATACGAACTAGGCATCTGAACAGCAAACGCATCCACCCAGTTCCTCCTCCACACACCCGACACAACCCTCATCACCCAGTTTCTTTCCCCTCCTCCACCTACTCCATTTGCTCATTACCCACACACTCCTCTCACTGGGTCCCCTCCCCCTACTGTTCCCATCTGCCCTCCCCACCTCCCTTATTTGGTTCCATGCTCCCTTTCCTATCAGATCCCATCATCTGCAGCCCTTTGTTGCCTCCACCTGTCACCTCCCAGCCTCTGTTGCTATTTCCACCCTTCCCTCCCCCATCTGCCTATCACCCCTCCTCACCTGGATCCACCTATCGCTTGCCAGCTCTTGCTGCAGCCCTTCCCCTCACCTCTTTATACTGGCTGCCTCCCCTCTATCTTTCAGTCCGGATGACAGGTCTTGACCCAAAACATTGACTGTCCATTTCCCTGCACAGATGCTGCCTGACCCGCTGAGTTCCTCCTCCGGAATTGTTGATTTTTGTGTCAACAATTCCATTTCTTTCATTATTAGAACTCTGACAAATTCAACAACACAAGATCCTTTTAGCTAAGCTCATGTGTCCATTTTAATCCAAAGTAGTAAATGAAAATCAAAAGAAAAACTGCAGACATTGGAAATCTGAAATAAAAACAGAAAATGCTGGAAACACTCAGCAGGTTAGGAAACATCTGTGGAGAGACAGACAGTTAACATATCAGACTTGAAGGGGGCAGAGTGAACAAAACTGAGACTTCTGTTGAGTTGATGCAGATGGAGGGGATGAAATTGTGATCTTATATAAATTTTATGTAAAATGAAATTGCAAAAAATAATTTTTAAAAAACTGAAAAATTAACTGTTTCTCTTTTCGTAGATGCTGCCTGAACTACTGAACTTTTCCAGGATTTTCTGTTTTTACCTAATCCAAAGCTGATTTTGCATCAGAAGATTGAAAACAAGGGTGAGTGTAAAATTTGTCTCCTGTTTCAGCCAGTGGGGTATCCTAATTAGATAAGATATCTTTATTAGTAACACGTACATCAAAACACACAGTGAAATGCATCTTTTGTGTAGAGTGTTCTAGGGGGCAGCCCACAAGTGTCGTCACACTTCTGGTGCCAACATAGCATGCCCACAACTTCCTAACCCGTACATCTTTGGAATGTGGGAAGAAACCGGAGCACCCGGAAGAAACCCACTCAGTCACAGGGAGAACGTACAAACTCCTTACAGACAGCGGCGGGAATTGAACCCGGGTCACTGGCGCTGTAATAGCATTATGCTAACCGCTACACTACCGTGCCTGCCTTCTGAAAAGATCATTGTGTTTCAGGAGAGATGGAACTTTCTAAGGGGACTCACGCAGGAGAGAAGAGAATGGGTAGAAGTGGCCCTTGGAAGAGACTAGGGTTGGGAAGCAGTGCTCAGAAGGAACAAAATGCCAAGGGTACAACATAGCGGCACATCTCACCATCACTGCCAGCTCTCCAGAGCCTGGTGTAGCCATACAACATGGCTGAAGTCTGACGTTCACCATTCCTGTTTCAGAAGTGCAGCAAACTGGATGACTTATTTTGCTGATTTTTTTTTCTCTCTTATAATTCTGGGGATGGATATCACTGTTGGAGAACGGAATGTTTTCTGACACTGTTGTCGAGTGTTGAGTTAAATGTCAGATGTCAAAACAGGTCCTGCAGACAATGCCCCCTGTGAGTGTCCATGCCAAATTCCCAAAAGCTGATGGAACAGTTTCCAAGCTCAGAGACACCAATCTTTAAAAAAAACCGACCAGACCAAATAGACTTAAATATTGGCACAAAATGTGGAAAATTCAAATTTTCAAAGAAACTATTGACTTTGGTCCCAGATATTAGATAGAAATTTACAGCTAATGGGTGTAATAATATACATTAGTGGTTTGACAATCCTTTACATCATGAGATAAGGAATAGGAAGAAATAGAACACGATGAATCTGATACATGTTCATGTAAAGGGCTGAGATTCCTCAATAAATTACCTCTAAGTGAACTATGGAAATTTTTGATCCACTTTAATTAGCAGTTTAGGTAGGATTTTTCACAAGACAAATCGCTAGTTCAACGTTAAATGAAAATCAAGAAAACTTGCCGGAAATCTGAAATAAAAACAGAAAGTGCAGGACGCACTGAGCAGGCCTGGCAGCATCTGTGGAGGCAGGAACAAAGTTAACATTTCAGGCCAAACATTTTCTGTTTTCATTCTGTTTCTCCCATGGCCCTTTACCTCTGTCGTGTCCCTATTTCTGTCTCATTTCCCCCTTTCTCCCCCTTCCGCTCCTCTTTCTCTCCGCCATCCTTCATTCTGTCTTTTTATCGGCAAGTTATTTTTTCCCCTCTGCTTTCAACAACAATTTGACCAGGACTTTTAACATCGTAAAACTCCTGGATGAGGCAGATTTGAACAGACTGGTCCAGTCTTGGATATTTGCACGAGAGATTTGCTTAGGCACCACAAAATAAGTTTATGGCAGAGATCTTATTTAACTAGAGAAATCATCTGATCATCCAGGACCTAAAGCCGGACAAATGGCTTGACCATTTGGGCATTTTAGCAATACCTTTGGCATGTCCCAGATGTCACACTGGCCAACATTGTACAAGACCATGAGGTCCAAGGGAAAGTGGCAAATCAGATCCAAAATTGACTCAGCGGCAAGACAAAGAATAGTCAACAGGTATTTTAGTGTGTGAGGGATGTTTGCATTGAACTTTAATGCCAAACATTCAGCTTCTTGCAGTATATGTCAATGACATAAATGCGTGAGCTACGTTTAGGAGGTTTGCAGATGAAAAAGAAATGGCCGTGTATTTATAAGATAAGATAAGATATCTTTATTAGTCACATGTACATTGAAACCAACAGTGAAATGCATCTTTTGCGTAGAGTGTTCGGAGGGCAGCCCACAAATGTCGCCACACGGCGTCAACATACCATGCCCACAGCTCCTAACCCATACGTCTTTGGAATGTGGGAGGAAACCGGAGCACCCAGGGGAAACCCACGCAGACACGGGGAGAACGTACAAACTCCTTACAGACAGTGGCCGGAATTAAACCCGGGTCACTGGCGCTGTAATAGTGTCGCGCTAACCGTTAGTGGAGAAGGAAGTTGCCGACTGCAACAAGATAGTAATGGACTGGTAAATGAGCAGGAAGGTGGCAAATGAGACAAGGGAATACGTGATACTGGAAAGTGTAGGGGAACAGAGGGGCCTTAGAGTGCATGTTTACAGACCCCAGAAAGTAACAGGGGAGGTAAATGGGTAAGATGATACCTGAGATAATTATATTGAATAAATAATACAGGTGGCACAATGGTGTAGCAGTTAAAGCTGCTGCCTCACAGTTCCACCAGTCTAGGTTCAGTCCTGACCTCTGATGCTGTCTGCGTGGAGCTTGCACATTCCCCCTGTGACTGCGCGGATGCTCCTGTTTCCAGCCACAGCCTAAAAACATGGGTAGGTTAATTGTGTTGGATTCAACTGTTTGAAGTAGTTTTTTAACATGTATAGTGCTTAATACAGCTCAAGTGGCTGCACCAGGAATGGCCGCTTCCGAGCTTATTGGTTTGTCCATCAGGTGAATACGTGTTTTCTCATTGGTTGGTTTGGCCACAGGTGTCTAATAGGTTTTCTGATTGGACTATTGTTAGCTAAGGAGGACCTCTTATCTCAGGTGTAAAAGGTGTCATTTTTTGTTAATCTCTCTCTTGCCTCTATCTCTCTCTTGCTCTCTTCCCCCTCCCCACCACCCCCCAGCCCCAGCCCATCTTTAGTTCCTTTTGTCTTGGCTCATCTCCCAATAGTAAAGCTAGTGCCACGTGCTCTGTGACTGTTTCTTTGTTTTAAACTTTTCCAATAACACTTGGTGAACCGCCAAGTTGTTTTCAACTCATTCTTGCATTCCTGAAAGAACCTGCGGGTTCGAAAGTAACCGAATCCGACAACCGGCTACTGTGAATTGCTCCTACTGTGCAGGTGAGTGGTAGAATCCGGGGGGAGTTGACAGCAGTGTGGGGAGAATAAAATGGATGAGTGTAATTAGGTGCTTGATGGTTGGCACTGACTCAGAGTTGCTTGCATGCTGTATGCTGAGAAGATAGTGGAAGGCCTTTCTAATTGTAGCAACTGGATGTCAAGGTTGAGATTGTATGAACCGGCAAAATAAGGCACACCTACCTCAAAGAGTAACGTAGAGTTTGAAGGGACTTCAGGTGGACTGCCAGCAGTCCCATAGGCATAGTTTGGCTTACAGATCAACTGACAGATCTCCCCCTTCTTCATTGAAGCCACTCCCAGGTCCCATGCTTTTAACACTTGGCCTATAAAAAAAAATATAGCTCTGCATGCACAGTATTTAAGAATATAAAAGCAAAGGCTCATTTTTCCAGCAGAGAGAGAACTAAATAATTTAGAGAAAGCTACAAATAGTTGTCTTTTAAATCAGAGGTGCATAGGAATTTCTTCTCCCAGAGCATGGTGAATCTTTAGAATTCTCTACCTTGGAGGGTTGTGGAGGACAAATTATTGAGGGTATTTAAAGGGGAAGCAGATAACTTATTTAAAGATCAGGGAATTGAGGGCTATGGGAAACTGGCAAGGAAGAGATGGCTGAGGAAGATCAGCCATGATCATTATTGCGTGGTGGGGCAGGCTTGAGGGTGGGCGGGGTGAGTGACCTACTTCTTCATTTATTTTCTTGTGTTCTAAGCATCAAATTGGTTGAGATTTTAACATTATGAGTGGCCTTAATGGAAGTTTAAAATAAGCTATATTACTGCAAGGTCGTCACTGGTAAAACCAATGGGGAATTCAGGTGAAAGTTCATTGACAGAGGATGTCTTAAATGTGAACTCATAATCACAAGCAGCAGTTGAAGCAAATAACACAGAAGCATTTACAAGGCAGCTCAAGGGGAAAAGAAATTAGAAAGTATGCTGTTAAGGTTAGCTGAAATACGATGGGAGTAGACTTGTGTAGACACTGACATCAACCACTTAAGACAAACTAAAACCCAAATAAACTGCAGATGGGGGAATATTAAACTAAAACAGAATATACTGGAAACACTCAGCAGGTCAGGCAACATCAGAACTGAGGTCCTCAACCTGAAATGTTAACCCTGTTTCTCTGTCCACAGATGCTGCCTGATTCCCCGGATGTTACTGGCATTTTCTGTTTTTATTTCACATTTTCCATCAGAAAATACTTAAAGGGAACATCAGTCAGAATCCCAGTGATGAGCATATCCCCCGATTGTCTCCCCCAGCCTTGAACACTATTCACAGCTGAGAGTCAGACATAAATAGGTCTATCCTTAATTTTCTCTTACAATGTTGTTCTACTTTCCTTAATATCATCAAAATCCTTCTAAGTTAACATTTTCAACATTCCTCAGAGTTATAAACTGTCAAGAATAATCTTGTCCTTTTTTGAAAAGTAACAGTCTCTTAACTATTTGGTTATGCAAGTGTTCAAACACATAACCCTTAAATCAGCTGTGTGCCTCGAAGGATCATCTATTGCCTGAGGTAAAATGTCATGGGTTAAAGTCCCAGTCAGAGATCAGAACACATTATCTAGGGGACAATGTCAGTGGAACTGAACACTGTTCTATCCTCAAGGGATGAAGGAGGGATGGTCATTGATGAAGAAGCTGGAGATAGTCTGGGCCTAAAACTCTGTTCTGATGTACTCCCAAACCAATATTCTGAGGCTGAGATGACTTGCCTTCATTAAACACAATCATCTTCCTTGGTGCAGGGTACAATCCATATAAGAGTTTTTGCCGTGATTCCCATTGACTTCAATATTACCAGGACTGTTTACTGCCTTCATATCAATTTTTAGACAGGCACTTGAATAGGCAAGGCAGAAAAGGATACAGTCCTAATGCAGGCAAATGGGATTAGTGTAGATGGGCAAAAGGTCAGCATGGACGTGGTGGGCCGAAGGGTCTGTTTCAGTGCTCTGTGACTCTATGACCCTCTTACTCTATAACAATCACTCTCACCTCATCAATGTCAGAATTCAGGTCTTTGCTTCACGTTTTGACTAGGTTGTAATGAGGTTAGGAGATGAGTGTTCCCAGTGGAACCCAAACTGAGCACCAGTGAGCTGGCAGTTTGTAATTGCCATCATTGATAAGCTCCTCCTTTGCAGGATTATTGATGACTCCTTCCATTACTTTACTGATGATAGTGAGTGGAGTGCTGGTGGTTGCTCAGATTGGAATTTTCCTGGGTTTTGTGGTTAGGACATACCTGGAGAACTTTCCACACTATTGGACATTTGTATGAGGACACCTTGATTACAGGTGCAGCATTTCCTGGCCTGCAGTCTTCAGCTCTACAGCACTGTAGCTGGGACCTTGTCAGGCTCCATAGCTTTCAGTGGATCCAGTTTTCTCAGTTAGATCAAATGAAGCAAAAGAAAGTGACTGAAAATTGGTTTCTGTGACATTGGGAACCTCAGGAGGTTACATGATTATAGCACATCAAATTTGGACTTAATTATGGTGTTAATTATGTTTAAAGATTGAGCTATTGTCTTCTGTTCAACAGCAATGAATGGGTAACATGTGGTCTGAATTTAAAGTATTTTAGATACCATGACATAGTTGACTGCTGCTCAAAGTCTGAATTTCAGTTTGTTTCAGTCTATTTCTTAACAAAACATATTCTTTGTGAAACAATGTCGTATATTTGAGGAGGTGATTTTGCTGTCTATATGGAAAATATTGATCAATTGATGTTCAGAAGACGTTGAGACTCAAATGTTGAGCCCACAGTCCCTTCGTGTGATTCCTGAATGGGAGTTTGAAGCTACTGTATCACCCATTCATTGTCCATCCACTTTACCACCAGCCTCATTCCTTCATACACTTTTTTTTCTAAATAGTTGAATCACAAAGCAATGGGTCTTGTTGGAGTTTTCCCTTCATTTTCCAATCACATCTGTTATTGGATAATGTAAGCAAACTGGTCTATCCATTTGAATCCCCATTTCCCTTCCAAAATCCTGTACAATTAAGATTAGAGCATTTGCTTGAGCCACATTTGTGTATCAATAGTACAGCTGCACATTAGGTGCAAGATCCCCGCAACGTGGAACCAAATGTAGAGGCCTTCAGTGGTCAGTATGCATGGTAGCACCATGGTGCAGCAGTTAGCACTGCAGCTCCAGGGACCCCAGTTCGATCCTGACCTTGGGTGCTTTCTGTGTAGAGTACATGTTCTCCTTTAGACATCACCTGTTTTTTTTTCCCCGGTTTCCTCCTCAATCCTAAAGACATGCCAGCAGGGTAATTGGCTACTGTGAATTACCCCGGCTGTAAGTAAATGCAAAGAATCAGAGGGGAGTTGGTGGGCATGTGTGGGAGAAATCAGTGGCTGAGTGACAGGAAAATAAGGATGAGGGAAAGGGACTGATGGGATTGTTCTGCAAGGAGCTGGCATGGACCTGATAGGCCAAATGGCCTTCTGTATCATTGTAAATAAGTGACAATCTAAGCTCTGTAGCACCCGCTGCACAGTAACACTGTTAAGGACACATACATTCAGAGTACCTAAAGTTGTGCTGCAGACCTGCTGATATAAAATAAGATATTTCCTGCTGAGCCATTGTTCTTAAAGGAGCACTCACATTTTTCCATACTACCTACTTCACTGCTTCTCTGCTTTTTCTTAAATTAATTTGGAAGCATCGAGCTTGCCATGCTTATTTCACCAAGGGAACTCTGACAGCACATCATCTTTATACACTCTTGGTATTTCACAGGGCAACATGGCTTCTCCACAGCAGACTGCCAAAGAAAGCAGGCCAGATGATAACTAAAGGCCAGATGTTGCATGACCAACTGACCATGCTTAGACACATAAGCCTTGGAGATGGTGCAGAGGAGATTTATTAGAATTGTAACCATGATGGAGGAAGCCAGTTGTGTGGAGGTGTTGAGCTGGACATTATGTCATACCTGCAAGAGCACACAAAAGCAGTATGCCCGGATTGGGGCGATGGGAATCAATGGCAGTCTTTTAAGGAGTCTCTTGACCGTTCCCCGCAGTGGAAACGCATTGCACACCATGGACAAGGTGTCATTTACAACAGAAGAAAAGGTCTTTGGTCTGCCAGCTTTTGCCGTTGGGCTTGAGCCGTGGATTATCAGGAGGTGGGTGGGTAATAAATGGGAGTGTAGTGAGGGGGTGGTGGGTGTGACAGGATTCAGGTCGTCGGGCAAACTGGACTGGGGTCAGGGGTCATTCCGAAGGGCAATCAGGGCCTTGAGGATGTCCCAGGACAGGGAGGTGTCAGGGAAGAAGCCACTTGAAAGACACCAAAAAACAGAAAATGCTGGAGAAACTCAGCAGGTCAGACAACATCTTTGGAAAGAGAAACAATCAATGTTTTGGTTCTGGGTTTTCTCATCTGATGACCCTTCTCTCCATCTGCAGTTTTTTTGATTGTCATTTGAAAGACAAGCTGCCCGAAAGATGATCTACTCCCCGGACTCCCCGGCAGTGAACTCGATAAGCTCAGGGCCACTGTGGCTAATTCCCCTCGAGCAGAGAAGGTTAAGGGAAATTTAATGTAAGTGTTTGATACTATCAAGGGTTTGAATAAAGAAGAGACTCTTTCCAGTGACAGGAGAATCAGCAGAGTTAGGAAGATTGCCAAAAGGTTGTTGCAGCTTTATAACACTCTGGTTAGGCCACATCTGAAGCATTGGATTCAATTACAGGAAGCATGTGCAGGCTATGGAGAGGGTGCCGAAGAGGTTTACCAGGATGCTGCCTGGATTAGAGGACATGTGCTACAAGGATAGGTTGGACAAACTTGGATTGTTTTCTCTGGAGCGGCAGAGGCTGAGGGGAGACCTGATAGAAGTTTATAAGATTATGAGAGGCACAGATAGAGTAGACAGGCGGTATGTTTTTCCCAGGGTCAAAATGTCTAATACTAGAGGGCATGCATTTAAGGTGAGAGGGGGAAAGTTCAAGGGAGATGTGCGGGGCAAGTTTTTTTACGTAGAGAGTGGTATGTGTCTGGAATGCACTGCCAGGGGTGATAGTAGAGGCAAATACGATAGAGGTGTTTAAGAAGCTCTTAGAAGGGCACATGAATATGCAGCGAATGGAGGGATATGGACATTGTGCAGGCAGAAGGGATTAGGTGTTGTGAGCTTAATTAGTTCGGTACAACATCGTGGGCTGAAGGGCCTTTTCCTGTTCTATGTTCTATGAGAGGGGCAACTGGGAATATTTTTTTATTCATCAAGTGGTCATGATCTGGAAAGCACTGCTGATGGGCTCGTGGAATCAAATTCAATTGTGACATGCAAAAAGGAATTGAATAAATATTGAAAAGGAATTATTTATAGGATTTTATAGAAGGAACAGTGGAATTTGGATATCACTGTCAAAGCTCACACTGACATGTCAGTCCACAGCCTCCTCTACTGCCACATTGAGGCCAGATGCAGGAGCAACACCTCATACTCCACCTTGGCAGTCTCCAACCTGACGGCCTCAACATTGTTTTCTCGAACTTCTGGTCACCACTCCCCTCTGTTTTCCTCCCCACTGGCCTTTGTTTTCCCTCATTCCTGTGGCCCCTTCACCCCTTCTCTTTCCCCTCCCCGGCCCTCACGAGCTGCCCACCTCCTCCCCTTTATTCCATGGACCACTGTCCCATCCTATCAGATTCCTTCTTTTTCAGCCCTTTGCCGCTTCCACCCATCACCTCCCAGCTTCTCACACCATTCCCTTTTACCCCCCATCCCCCACCCATTTATCTTCCCCCCTCACCGATCACCTGCCAACTTGTGCTCCTTCCTCCTCCCCCCACCCTTTTATTCTGGCTTCTGCCCTTTTCCGTTCCAGTCCTGATGAAGGATCTCAGCCCAAAACGTCAACTGTTCATTTCCCTCCATAGATGCTGCCTGACCTGCTGAGTTCCTCCGGCATTTTGTGTGCATTAGGCCAAATAACCTCCTGCACTCAGTGACTCAAACTCCAAAGGAACAAGATGTGGAGATAATCACTACAAAAGGAATCGAGCCATCCCAGGAATGTGCAGCTTTCCGTAGTTTGGTCTGGAAACCCACTCCCACACAGGTACAGTTCTGTCAGTAAGTAATGCTATTGGAGAATGCTCATTTATAGAACATAGAAAACTACGGCACAGTACAGGCCCTTCAGCCCACAATGTTGTGCCGACATTTTATCCTGCTCTATGTTCTACCTAACCCTTCCATCCCACATAGCCCCCTATTTTTCTATCATTCATGTGTCTATCTAAGAGTCTCTTAAATGTCCCCAGTGTACCTGCTCCCACAACCTCCGCTGGCAGTGCATTCCACACACCCACCACTCTCTGTGTAAAAAAAACTTACCCCTGACATCCCCCTTATACCTTCCTCCAATCACCTTAAGATTATGTCTCCTCATGTTAGCCATTGTTGCCCTGGGAAAAAGTCTCTGACTGTCCATTCGATCTATGCCTCTTATCATCTTGTACACCTCTATCAAGTCACCTCTCATCCTCCTTCTCTCCAAAGAGAAAAGCCCGAGCTCACTCAACCTATCCTCATAAGACATGCTCTCCAATCCAGGGAACATCCTGGTAAATCTCCTCTGCACCCCCTCTAAAGCTTCCACATCCTTCCTATAATGAGGTGACCAGAACCGAACACAATACTCCAAGTGTGGTCTGACCAGAGTTCTATAGAGCTGCACCATCATCTCGCGGCTCTTGAACTCAATCCCCCGACTAATGAAGGCCAACACTTCATACGCCTTCTTAACAACCCTATCGACCTGCGTGGCAACCTTGAGGGATCTGTGGACGTGGACCCCAAGACTTCTTACCACCATTCTTCTGGACTCACATCAATGACTTATCAGTTGCTTCTTGAACCAACTTGCACAAACCTGATCACTACTTCAGTCTAGCAACACCACGACCACTTTGCACTACAATGGACTTCATTCCTTTTTTGTTCTGATTGAGTCCTTTCTTGTAAAAATTGCTTATGATTAATGTTTAATTTATGTTTTCCTTGCGAATGTTGTGTCTCTGATGCCATGTGCCTGTGATGCTGCTGCAATTTAAGTTTTTCATTGCACCTGTGCATACATGTACTTGTGTATATGATAACCTTGCTTTGACTTTGACAATGCTGGGTCTTGAAAGATAATCAGATCCCTGACCTTGCTCCAATATGTGGCCGTACACTGGAACATGGATTTCCATTCCCTCAAATAAATTCCCCATTTTCGTTCAAATATTTACCCTCTTTTACTATGATCAACCCTGTCTGTGGTTTGACATGCAGGAGGTTTGAAATTTGCGTATCCATTTTTGCTCTGAGCACTCTTTGAATGCCTAGAGAAACAGGACGAAAAAAAACACGATGATGCTGGAGGAACTCAGCAGGCCAGGCAGCCATCTGTGGAGAAAAGCAGGCGGTCAACGTTTTGGGTCAGGACCCTTCTTCAGGACCTCCCACTTCTCTTACACCGAGTTACCATTAAGCAACAGTTTCCAATCCACTCTTGCTAAATCATAACTTTAGCTTCACAAAATTAGTCTTTCCACAGATGGGAACTTTTACTCCTGCTCCATCCTTGTCCATCTCACAAGTCTGTCATTGATCCATTGAACCATTGATCAGTACCACTAAAACCGTGCCCAGCATCCTTCCCTAAAACCCATCTCAGGCTTTCTACACGCTGGCTAAACAAAAATTCCCTGAATCCATTTTGAGAATTTGCACTTCAAACATTTTTAAACTGATCCTATCCCAGTTAATGTTGGAGGGGTGTGGAATTTACAACTATTATGCCTCTTTTTATGGTACTTCTCACAAGTTTGCCTGCATATTTTGCCCTCACTTTTACTTGTTAGCTGTTTGTAGTGCATTCTCAACTATGTGATTGGCCCTTTTCTGTCGCTAAGTTCAGCCCGAATGACATACCCTTCCTTCACAACTGTAATTGTTTCCTTATCCAATACTACACCCCTTCCCTCCTTTTGTTTTTAACCATCCCCCCCACCACCCATTTAAAAGTGGAGTTGCATTTCTGTCATTCTTTAAGTCATTTTTCAATAATAGTTGTATCATATTTCCATGTATCCACCTCTACCCTCAGCTCATCTGCCTTCTTCACAAGACTCCTTGTATCTTTCCAGACATCCAAACTCCTTTGATATCTACTTTCCAACCTTTGTTCCTTCTGCCTTCCAGACTCTGAGTCTTCCTCAGATTTCCAGCTTTGTTTCTCTTCCTTCGGAACCAGTGTTCAGATTGCCATGGCCTACAGGCCCACTAAAACCTTGCACAAGGGCATAGTAATTGGACAAGCAATGGTGATGAGCAACTTCAAGAAAAGTCTCTCCTTTCTCCGACAGCAAGGAATTGTGGGTGAACACAGCAAAAATGATCTTGTGTTAAATGCTAACTTTTTAACTGATTCACATTGGATTAGGAAAGGAAAACACCTGGGCAAAGGGGTCAATACACTAATTGTAGATGTTTAACCAAAGGCTGTAAACAAGGAATGTGTAAGACCAGCCTCGCTATTAAGCTTGCAGCCTAACAGCATGAATATTGAATTCTCCCACCTTAGGTAGTCGCCACCCACCTTCCCCACAACACCCCCTTCCCCCTCGCTTCTTCCCTTCTTCCCCTTCCTAGCTCTTTTTCTCCTTTCTCTCCTTACCTTTGACCCATCCCCCGGTGGATCTGCTCTCCCCTCCTCCCCCGCACCTGCCTATCACTATCTCTTACCTGCATCTACCTATCACCACCTTGTGCCCACCCCACATCCCCTCTTTTGTCCACCTTTCACTATTCTGCTTTTCCCTCCTATATATTGGGCTTCCCCTTTTCCTATCTTCAGTCCTGAAGAAGGGTCCTGACCTGAAACATTGACTGCCTGCTTTTCTCCACGGATGCTGCCTGGCCTGTTGTGTTCCCCCAGCATCATCGTGTTTTTCAGTTTTGCTATTAAAGATCTCCCTCCCATTGTGTTGGAAAGTCTCCTATCCCTTTCTGGCTGAGAATAGGTAGAGTATAGAGAACGGGGCACAGGCAGTCAATCTGGTCCAGGTAAAGTTATGACAGGAGCTGGATCTTGTAATCAAAAGCCGCATGCAGAAACTTTCCTGTGGAGGGTTAGAGTTGATTGAACTAAAATTAGTGAGATCACAAAATGTGTCACCTGATCGCCATAGAAAACAGCTGATATTCTCATTGAGGGGAAGAATCATACAGCCCAGAAACAAGCCCTTCAGCCCACCCTGTCCATACCGACCGTCAGATACCCATCTATCCTAATCCCATTTGCCAGCACTTGGTGTGAGGCCTTCTCTGCCTCAGCTTGTACAGATACTTCTGAAACCCTGTGGGAGCCTCTGCCTCAACTACCCTCTCAAGCAGTGCATTCCAAATTCCAACACTGGGTGAAAAAATTCTACCTTATATCCCCTCTAAATCTCTTACCTCTGCAGTTACAGACACGTCGGTTTATTACAGTCCACCCTCGCTATGCCCCTCATAATCTTGTATTGCCCCATCAGGTCCTCCCTCACCCTTCTCCACTCCAAGGAAAGCAAACCCAGCCAATCCATATACTCCTCACCATCCATCCCAGGCAATGTCCTGATGAATCTCCTCTGCACCCTCTCCAGAGCTACCACCTCTTTTCTAGACTGTGCTGTTCTGTTCTATGGACATCAATGAGACTGGGTAAAACCAATACAATACCTGCTGTTTTACAATTGAATGGCCCACACCAATGGTTTCTGCCTCAATTAAACTTCCAACCACGTAGCCGCCACAACCAAGAAAGCTCACCAGCTCCTCTACTTCCTCAGGAGGCTAAAGAAATTTGGCATGTCCCCTTTGACCCTCACCATTTTTTTTATAGATGCACCATAGAAAGCATCATACCCAGATGCATCAAGGCTTGGTATGACAACCACTCTTCCCAAGACCGCAAGAAACTACAGAGAGTTGTGCACACAGCTCAGCACATAACAGAAACCAGACTCCCTCTGTGGACTCTGTCTATACTTCTTGCTGCTTCAGTAAAGCAGCTAACATAATCAAAGTCCCCTCCCACCCTAGAATTCTCTCTTCTCCCCCTCTCATCGAGCAGAAGATACAAAAGCCTGAAAGCACGTACCACCAGGCTCAAAAACAGCTTCTATCCCACTGTTATAAGACTATTGAATGGTCCCCTAGTGCAATAAGATGGACTCTTGACCTCACAATCTACCTCGTCATGGCCTTGCATCTTATTGTCTACCGCACTGCACTTTCTCTGTAACTGTAACAATTTATTCTGCATTCTGTTATTGTTTTTCCTCATACTACCTCAATGTACTGTTGTAATTAAATGATCTGTACGGATGGCATGCAAAACATAGTTTTTCACTGTACCTTGGTATATGTGACAATAATAAACCAATTTACCCCTCCTAGCACTTTCGTTCCTTGGAGTGCATTGCAAGCACTAGGCAAGGTAGCTGTGATGTTAAGTCTGATGGAATAGAGCAAGGTTTCACTAGCAGATAACTCAGGCAGAGGCAAACACAAGTGAATTTTAGGAAGCGGAAGTACTGGTGATAGAGCAAATAACGGTTGGAAGTTCAAGTCCATATACCATTGTGGTGAAGGGTTTGGCTTCAGACAGATGCCAGGAACGCAGGGGTGATTGGCAGGCAGGGAACAAAGACTGCAGAGTACAACAGGAGCAGTTTGGCTTCATCCTTCCCAACATTTAGTTGAACGGATTTTCTACTCATTCAGCACTGGATCCATGACAAATGATATGCCATATCAGCATCAGTTAGCAAGGAGAGTCATGTGTCATCAGTATTCATGGGGAATCTGATGTGGGATTTTGTGGGACACACCAGTGAGGAGGCCAAGAATAGATTCTCAGGAAGCACCAGAGGAAACTGTGCATGATCGGGAAGAGAAACCACTGCTATCAATTCTGGAGGTATGATTTAATTCTACTGCATTTCCAATGTTTTAGGGTGAAGTTGGACAGACACAAGCTTTGTTTTCATTTGACTACAAATTGCAAATATTAAATCATGCTTTCACGCTTGAATCTCCATTTAGGTTTTCCAGCAGGGACCAGTCTGCCAGCAATCACTTACCTTTCCCCAGATCAAAGACAAATTGTTCATTTCTGTCTCTACTTGAATCGAATTTTCTTCCATCCAGCAGGGTCCCAGTGTAATGGACAAACACTTTATCTCCAATCATAGGAGACTCGCCATCAGCTCCTGCCTTCTTGACAACCTGGGAAGGCAACAGAAAACATGAGAAGACGGCAAAAACGATAACAAGCTATTACCCAGTATCCCACAACAAAGAAGGAGGCCATTTGGCCCACTGAGTCTGTGCTGGCACTCAGAGCATTCCCATCACTTCCATTACTTCCTTCTAACATAACCTCTCTCAAATGCTCACCTCCACCCCCCCAACCCGATTCTCTTACCACCCGCCTACACTGGGGTTAATTTACAGTAGCCAATTAACCTCTTTTGCCTCCATTTAAATTGTTATTTTGGTTTTAAATCATGTCCTCCTCTGTCTCACTTCCCACGTTTGTTGGCCCCTTTTGCCTTTGATAACAAAGCTGCTGTGAGTTCTGGGAAGAAAACCAGGAGCGACACAAAAGTAGCTGGTAAACTCCCAGTCCCAGCAGCCCTCAAGAAATTTGCTATCACCAAGGACCAAGCAGCCCTTCTGATTGTCACCCCCCTCCCCCCCCAAGACATTCCTTGCCCCCATCATCAGCACACTGTAATAGCAGCAGAGTGTACACCAACCTACAAAAAGCACGTTTCCAACTCACCAAGGCTTCTTTGCCTCACTGGTCATACACCTGATCTAGAAGACCACCAGCACCTGCAGAATGAAAACTAAAAAAAAGAAATCTGCAGATGCTGGAAATCTGAAATCAAAACCGAAAATGCTGGAGTAGCATTTTCCAGTAGGTTTTCCTCCAGGGCATACATCGGGTCAACTTTGAAATATTTCTGGGTCTGAACAGAGGGACAGTGCAGTGGCACAGTAAGTAGAGCTGCTATCTCACAGCTCCAGAGATCTGGATGCTTATAGTTTACTGGAGAGCAGTTTGCTTTGACTGACACTTTGAAAATCCCTTTGAACACAAGGCTTCTCAGGCCCCTGTGGGTTGAAGATGTCTCCCCTCACTGCTTTGCCAAACAAGATGGCCACTCCTGGATGGTGTCAGCCAGAGTTTCAACAAAACTTTCAAAACCTGTCAGAATTGTTCCCAGCTCTGACTACAGGCTAACTGTACAGCCCCTTCAAAACGGCATGGATTCCATCCGTGTCAACTCGCTTCAGTTGATGGCAGTGCTCACAAAATTGTGATGAACAGAGCATTCGTGCTGATGGATGATGATATTATGGTCAGCATAAATTTTGCAGACCAGATTAAAAAAGGATGGCGGTTAATTCTGCCCTGTGATCTCAGCGTCATTTTCCAGCACCATCCAATCTGCCCACATGGAGTTCAAAGTCAAACTATATACTTTGTCATTGCGTCGCACTGTGCACTTCAAACATCAGGGACCAGCGTCACGCTCTTGACTGAAGGACATGGTTGTGTGCTTGTCTAGTGAGTGGGCAGCTCTACCAATTGGTTCACATCCTCAGCTGATATGAGAAGGTTTTATACATCCCTGGCCAGTATTATCTTTAAGGTCACATTACTGATTTTTTTAAATTCCATATTCATTTGATTAACTAAATTCCCCAGAGGCCATGGTGGATTTGAAGTAATATTTCTGGACCATGAGTGAGAGCCTCTGGATCATCAGTGTGATCATCAGTAACATAACCACAAGGCCACCTTACCCCTGCTTTACCCTAAATTTCACCTGGTCATATAGTTCCTGCTCACGTTAATGCTTCTCTTTTCTTCTTGGTCCTGAACACCAACAGTTCTTCCAGAATTGCAATCCTCAAAGGAAGACAATTTTTTTTGGAGGCAAGAGTTCACTATTCATCTTCATTAGTTTGGTACTCTCCACTGTGGAAACAATGCACTGAAGGGATGTGTGGCGGGGGGTGAAACTGACCCTCACCAATGGTCAATAGTAGTTACTGATCGATGAAGCTGCCTCACTTCTTATCCAAGGTGGAAAACTTGCATGGCTCACAATTCTGCTGACCCCTGTTAACAGTTGTGTAAAGTCATGCCAGGGACTTTGGAGGGGTCTGTGAGAGGTATTATGCTGCCAGGCCTCACCAGTGTGCAGCCTGCCTTGGGAGGGAGTGGCGATCTCCAGGGACGAAGGAGACAGTGCCCCACAGTAGGAGCCCACTGCTTAACTGTGTGCGTGTGTGCGTGTGCGTGTGCGTGTTGAATCTCAGAATTAAGAGTGAGTCCCGTAAATAGAATAAACCCCAGAAATACTCAGAAGCTGGGCTTCCAAGTTGAGCAGACAGGGGCCTTGACGAGATTACTTAGCAACTGCAGTATGCTCTCCCGCACATCTTTGAAGGAGACGAGGCCCAGCTCCAACCAAGTGACACCAGCAAATTGGAATCAACATGTCCTCATAAGGAATCCCATACAAGGAGCAACAGACTGGCCAGGTCACTGAGGGAACATCTTTTAAAGGCTGGCAAGAGAACTAAATATATAACAAGAATCACCAGAGGGGGAACTTGAATGGAAGGTATTTATTATCTTACTATTATTGAATGTGCCACCATCTTTATATTTGCCACTTTGATCGGTGGTGTGGTTTAATGGGAGCTTTGTTGGTATGTTTTTGATACCAGCAAAGCTGTTATGTAACCACACCACAGGTCAAATGTGATGAGTAGTTACATTTATTGAATGATTTAAATGTTCTTCATTGCAGGATAAGGAAGATTGTGACAAGGAGCATTACACAGAGAGCAGGTTAAGGACAAGGGTATGGTTTTCTGTCACTCAGCAAAGTGACTGAGCATTTCCTTAAAAGAACTGGCTGCAAGGTACCAAGTTTGGGGAGTACTTCCATCAGTATCGCTTCTCCTTCTCCCAGGTTGTCTCAGCTGATCCGGCGGCTATGCCCCTCGAATACAATGTTAAAAGTATGGCAACTAGTACAAAGGAAGAAGGGAACCGTTCAAACCCTTGAGTCAATGACACCATCCAATGAGATCCTGACTGATGTGGACCTTAACCCCATTTTCCTCCCTTTGTTCCAAATCACTTGATACCCTTAAAATCATGAAAATATTCCTCAGAAACCAAGATCTTGAGTTGCAGATTTTTAAGCAGGCTTTGTGTGAAGGATGGCATTCTGGTTTGTTTCCAAATATTATGACTGTACTGTGTTGAAGTAGTTTGGCTCCTACTGTTATGACTGTACACTGTTGTTAATTCCTCCACCAGAGGAAATAATTTCTCCATATTTTTCTGTACAAAGTCTTCTCAGATTTAAATTGCTCAATTGTCATCATATAATTAAAGGAAAGCAAGCTGGATTTATGCAAGTTCTTCTTGTGATTTAACCCACTAAACTCTATTGTTAAATTGCTGATGGACCTTTGCTCTATCTCCATCCAAGGCCCAAGTTACAGAACGCACAACAGAGTCCAATAGTTCTGTTGGGATCTGATCAGGTTAATGGGGAGGAGGGCCTTGCACTGAATGCTGAGGGAGGGATAAAGGTTCATTCAGCCCACAGGAAGCTTATCTACCAAATCTAGAAAGCAGCAACAGGGCAGCACAGCTAGTAGACCTACTGCCTCACAGCTCCAGTGATCGGGTTCAATCCTGACCTTGGGTGCTGTCTGTGTGGGGTTTTCACACTGTCCCATTGACTGCATGGGTTTTCCCCACAAGACTGTGTCCTCAGCCCCCTCCTCTACTCCCTTTACACTCATGACTGTGTGGTCAGATTCTGCTCTAACTCCCTCTACAAGTTTGCAGATGATACCACCATAGTGGGCCGGATCTCATATAATGATGAGTCAGAGTACAGGAAGGAGATAGAGAGCTTAGTGACATGGTGTCATGACAACAACCTTTCCCTCAATGTCAGCAAAACAAAAGAGCTGGTCACTGACATGAGGGAGGGGGGCAGTGCACACACTCCTGTTTACATCAAAGGTGCTGAGGTCGAGAGGGTTGAGAGGGTTGAGAGTTTCAAGTTCCTAGGAGTGGACATCACCAACAGCCTGTCCTGGTCCAACCACATAGACACCACGGCCAAAAAAGTGCACCAGCCCCTCTTCTTCTTCAGGAGGCTAAAGAAATTTGGCATGTCCCCTTTGACCCTCATCAATTTTTTATAAATGCACCATAGAAAGCATCATATCTGGATGCATCACGGCTTGGTATGATAACTGCTCTGCCCAAGACCGCAAGAGTTGTGGACACAGCTCAGCACATCATGGAAGCCAGCCTCCCCTTCAAGGGCTCTGTCTACACTTCTTGCTGCCTCAGTAAAGCAGCCAACATAATCAAAGACCTCACCCACCCCATACATTCTCTCTTCTCCCCCCACCTCCTCTCGGGCAGAAGATACAAAAGCCTGATATCACATACCACCAAGCTCAAGGACAGCTTCCAACCACTGTTATAAAACTATTGAATAATCTCCTAGTATGACAAGATGGACTCTTGACCCCATAATCTACCTCATTGCGGCCTTGCACCTTATTGTCAGCCTGCACTGCACTTTCTCTGTAACTGTAACGCTATATTCTGCATTCTGTTATTGTTTTCCCTTGTGCTACCTCAATGTACTGATGTGATGAAATGATCTGTATGGATAGCATGCAAAACAAAGTTTATCACTGTACCTTCGTACATGTGACAATAATAAACCAATTTACCAATTTCCTGTGGGTGCTCCGGTTTCGTCCCACATCCCAAAGACGTGCTGGTGGATTAATCATCTGCTGTAAGTTATTGAAATGTCATCACATGGCAACAAAGTGGAGTTGATGGGCATGAGAGAGAGATTAGGTTGCAGGGATACAGGCAAATAAGGGGGGGGGGGCAATGGGACATGGGATTGTTCTGTGAACTAGCATGAACCTGATTAGCTGTGTCATTCCTGATGCAGGGTCTTGACCCAAAATGTCAACTATCCCTTTACCTCCACAGATACTGCCTGACCTGATGAGGTCCTTCATCTGTTTGACTTTCTTGCTCCAGATTCCAGCGTCTGCCGTCTCCCGTGTCTCGTTCTGTGTCATGTTCACTTGATCTGGTTTTGTGTTAAACTTTGCCTGATAAGAATTCTGCAAGAGGCCTAAGCGTATTTTTATGTTGTAAAGGTGTTCCATAAAAGCAAGGTGTCATTCCGCAGATTGATTCCAAATAGGCGACAAGGCACATCGAGAGTTTTTAAATGCTCACTCCCGCATTCAGGACCAGTGACGTGCTCCTAATACGATATCACCAACAAGGAGACGATGGCAAAAGCTGGCTCCACATTTCCTCTGAAAACCTTTGTGCTGAAATGTTGCAGCACCACTTCAAGTGAGACTACGTAGCCGCTCATGGTCAACACAATCAAAGATACCTCTATCTCTGTAAATGTATGTGTTCCTCCTGGCTGGGAAACTTATTGGAGTTACATCACGTTGCTGATAAATGAGAACCAAGCACTCTGACAGAACATTTCCAGGCTTTCGTTTCATCTTACAACAAAGTGCTGACACAACTTGAGAGATAAAAATGGTTTATTATTGTTTCATGTACCGAGGTACAGTGAAAAACTTTGTTTTGCATGTCATCCATACAGATCATTTCATCAATCAGTTGTCATTGAGTTGTCATCAACCAATCAATCATTGAGGTAGTACAAGGGAAAACAACAACAGAATTCAGAATAAAATGTTCCAATTACAAAGAAAGTGCAGTGCAGGCAGACAATAAGGTGCAAGACCATAATGAGGTAGATTGTGAGGTCAAGAGTCCACCTTATCATACCAGGGGACAGTTCAGTAGTTTTATAGCAGCGGGATAGGTTAATATAAAGGATGCTTACCCATAGCCATTTCACAAATTGTTGAATTCACATTGGTTTCTTCTTTTTATCTAAATAAGCAGCAGCATTCTTCCTTTTTAAAAGATATAATCCCATTAGGAAAACACAAAGGATTCATCACATCAATGCATTGAAGTAGTACAAGGGAAATCAATAACAGAATTCAGAATAAAGTGTTACAGTTACAGAGAAAGTGCAGTGCAGGCAGACAATAAGGTGTAAGGTCATAACGAGGTATATTCTGAGGCCAAGAGTCCATTTTATCGTACTAGGGGACCGTTCAATAGTCTTACAACGGTGGGATAAAAGCTGTCTTTGAGCCTGGTGTGATGTGCTTTCAGGCTTTTTTTTAGGATGTTAAATATTTGAATGCTTCTGACATATGCTAAAATTTCAAAAAAATTAATTGTTGACTCATGTTAAAAGAAGGGTGGAATTTGGGTCATTGCTAATTGATATCAGGTGAATATATTGGTCTAGAATCTGTAAAGTTTATGGACACAAAAGCTAAAATGATGCTGTACAATAAGCCCGTCCTAGTTTCTTCGGGTAACATGGGGGATTTCCTCATGCACTCAGTGGACACAAGCAGCTCCATCCCAAACCTTCAGTGCAGTTCTGCACAGTAACCACAGAGTTTCAAGAGTTCGATGGAAAGCAGCAACATGTTTATGCAGCCTTTCAGCACAGCAAAGCATTTGTTGTGGCAGTTTCCACTCAGAACATCCGATTCAAATGTGTGATCTATCTCTGGAGGGGTGCAGCGACTATGGGAGCGGACACCTTGGTTCTCTGATCTTGGGGCATGTTTTCATTGGAGGTGGTCACCCAATGGAAGCCTTGAATAGTTGGATCACCTCAAAAAAAGCAGAAGGCCTTACTGGGAACAACTGGAACTGTTCCACCAGTTCTACTGTTGCCTTCAGTGTCATTAGCAGAGGCTCAGGTAAGCACAGAAAATCAAACGAAAGTCTGTAACTACTGAAAATCTGAAATAAAAACAGAAGATGCTGGAAATACTCAACAGATTAGGCAGCATCTGTGGAAAAAGAAACAGTTAACATTTCAGATGAGAGACCATTTGTCAGAAATGGCTAGCAGAACTGACAGCGGGTCTTCAACCAGACATAGAACACAGCGCAGGAGGCCATTCGGCCCACAATATTGTGCCAAACTAATTATGCTAATGAGGCCTAATTAAACTAATCCCTTCTGCCATATTCCTGTCATTCTCTGCACATTCATGTGCCCATCTAGGAGCCTCTTAAATGCCTCTATCATATCATGTAGAAGGGTCCTGACCCGAAACGCTGACCGCCTGCTTTTCTCCACGGAAGCTGCCTGGCCTGCTGAGTTCCTCCAGCATCATTGTGGTTTTCATCTAGATTCCAGCATCTGCAGTCCTTTGTTTCTCTATCATATCTGCCTCCACCACCACCCCTGGCATCCACCATTCTCTGTGTGAAATTCTTGCCCCACACATCTCCCTTGAACTTTCCCCCACTCACCTTAAATACATACCCTCTAGTATTACACATTTCGACCCTGGGAAAAAGATACCGGCTGTCTCCTCTATCTATGCCTCTCATAATTTCATAAACTTCTATCAGGTCTCTCCTCAGCCTTCAGAGAAAACAACCCAAGTTTGTCCAACCTCTCCTTATAGCTCATACTCTCTAATCCAGGCAGCATCCTGAGATGTTAATTCTGCTTCTCTCTTACTGAGTGCTTTCAGCATTTTCTGTTTTTATTTCAGGCAGGCACTACTCCATCAACTGACATTTCATCAGCCCACTCTCTAAGGTCTAAAGATGAGATAAGATGTCTTTATTCGTCACAGGTACATTGAAATATACAGTGAAATGCATCTTTTAGCGTTGAGTGTTCTAGGGACAGCCCGCAAGTGTCAGCACGCTTCCGACACCAACATAGCATGCCCACAACTTCATAACCTGTATGTATTTTGGAAACTGGAGCACCCAGAGGAAACCCACACAGACATGGGGAGAACGTACAAACTCCTTACCGGCAGTGGCCAGAATTGAACCCGGGTCACTGGCATTGTAATAGCGGTGCGCTAACCGCTACACTACCATCCTTGCCCTAAAGTCAAGACTCACACCTCTTCTGCCTGTGTCCTCATGTCAATACGATGGAGTGCATCAGCCATACCCTGTACACCAACTGCAGTTTGTCCAGCTGCCGGTGAGTCAATTTCACATCATGTGCTCTGCACGCTTGGAACCGTTGATTGCATTTCATTTTGGTTTTCCACTTGTCACGTAGTGCATGCACTTGAATTTCTAGGTCACAAATGTTAGAAGGGCAGGAACACGTTACCACATAATGGGGAACGTTTACATCTTGATATCCTTTTCTCTTAGTGTTAACAGACTAGCTTATCAAATACTGTGTAGTGTTACAATGTTCTTTACCTTATCTTGTTGCAAAATGCACAGAACGGTATCTATCCTCCTAATTATAGAACTTCCTTTCTAAACACAAGCCACTGTGCCTCCAGATGGATGAAATCCAGACTGTAATTCATAGAGTAACTCTTTAGGCACTCAGAGGAGGAACCCAGCGATGATTTTCCCTGTGGCATGCAGCAGGGAGATTCCCGTTTTTAAATTGGAGTCACATTTACCATCTTGCTTCAAACAGTGTGCTGGAGGAACTCAGTGGGTCAAGCAGAATCTCCTGGGGAGGGAATTGTTGATACTTCAGGTCGAAACCCGGCTGGAGAGGCAAGACGCCTGGTATAAAGAGGAGAGGGGAGCGGTGAGACAGGAGTCTGAGATGATTGGTGAACCAAGCAAGGGTGAAAGGTGACAGGCAGGTTGCTCCAGGTAGGGGAGTTGGGAGACAGTGACAGGTGGATGACAGATGGAGGCACCTCTCCCCATCTCCTCTTTATACTGGCCATCTCTCCTCTCCACATCAACCCCACTCTAGAAACAAGGTCACCTCAATTTCAGTCATTGGGCTACAGCAGGCAGATATTTGCATGTGCACATTTTTGGAGGCTGCGCTCCAAGTTCCCATCAATTCAATCACTGAACCATGTGAGACGATGGGCCTTGCACTCAGCATTTGCAAGACAAAAGGTCCTCGAACAACCTGTCCCATCTTGCACCACACTGACCCCAACACTAAACATCCACAATGAGACTCTGGTAAATGTGGGCCACTTCCTATATCTTAGAAGCTGCCTCTTAGCAAAGGCAGACACTGATGATAAAATGCACCGTGTCCTTTAGTGCACCAGCACAGTCTCTGCCTCTCTGAGAAGAGTATTTGAAGATTAAGACCTCAAATGAAGCACAAAGCTCGCGGTCTTTTAGGAAGCTTTGATCCTTGGCTTGCTCATGGACTACTCACAGAAGGCACATTGAAACACTGGAGGGATGTAACAGATATTGTCTGCACAAAATCCTCCAAATGTGCAGGTAAGTCAGGGTAAAAGAATCTACATAAACATCTTCTCCAAGACCACCATCAAAGACATAGTTACGCTCAGCTGGCTCCAATGGGCTGGCCATGTCATTGGCATGCCAACACCAGACACCCAAAATAGCCACTGTGCCAACAAGAGAATACAGAGGAAACAATTTAAGGATGTTCTCAAAACCTCCTGGAAAGTTTGTAACTTCCCCTGGCCCATGATGGTTTGGAATTTGGGATAGCGTTCTCGCTCCACATCAAATTCCAACTTTTATCAGCTTCTTCCGACTCTGTTTCGCAAACTGATTCATTTATTCTGTTTGTTTTCTCTTTTGTTAACTACCCTTATTTCACAGCTTTTTTGGTTGTTGTGTTGATATCTCTTTCTCTCTTACTTCCCTTATTAATCTATTAACTGGATAACTTCATCTACAACTTATCCCCAGGACAACCCTGGCCTCACCCTATCAGAGATAATTCTCTTGTATCACTATCCTTCCCCCATCCTTTCTGCCTTAAAACTAATTTGTTTTCTCTCTTTCCCAGTCTTGACCTAGGGTTTTCAAACTGAAACAAGAGGATCTATCCTGGGCCCAGCACATAGATGCAACCACGAAGAAGGCACACCAGTGTCGCTACTTCCTTAGAAGTTTAAGGGGATTTGCCACATCATTGAAGACTCTCACAAACCTCTACAGATGTACGGTGGAGAGCATTCTGACTGGTTACATTATGGCCTGGTATGGAAATTCCAGTGCCCAAGAACGCAAGAGGCTGCAGAGAGTGGTGGACTTAGACAGCTTCAACATGGGTACAGCTCGTCCACCATCGAGGACATCTACAAGAGGTGGTGTCTCAGGAAGGCAACATCCATCATTAAGGACTCCCACCATCAGGCAGGAGGTACAGAAGACAGAACCTTGAGATGCAGGTCTTCAACAACAGCTTCTTCCCCACTGCCATTAGGTTCTTGAACTGACCTGAAAAACCCTAATTCTACCTCGGACTATATTTCCCTCAACTTGCACTAATGTTGTTATGCCTATTTTTGTGTATTTTGTTGTGTGAATTAAGTATTATTCATGTTTATTTAAGTTTATGTAACTTTTATTTGTCGTGTTTGTAATGTACTTTGCAGCTGCTGTAAAACGCTCGTTTTCATGGCATTTATACCCTGGGTATGTATGCCCACGATAATAAACTTGAACTTGAAACTTGAATAAAGAAAACAATGGCTCACCAATCAAAGTGCACAAATAAAGTTAACTCCGTTTCTCTTTCCACAGATGCTGCCTGGCCTGTTGAGTATTTCAAGGGTTTTTTTTTATATCAGACTTCTAGTATCTGCAATTTTCTTGATTTTCATTTATTACAAATCCTCTGCTCTGTGAACACAGATTTTTGAATTTTTTTTTCACTGAAACTGGTAACAAAGAGTCAGTCAATATCCAGATTCAATACATGGCTCAAAACCAAACTACTGTGTAAAATAGAACTGCAAGGGAAAAGCAGAAAGTGTTCGAAATGCTCAGCAGGCCAGCCAGCATCTGTGGAGAGAAAAGCAGAACTAACAGTTCAAGACGGAGATACGAAAGGCTGGAGATGCTAGAATCTGGAGCAACAAACAAATCTGCTGGAGGAACTCAGCGGATAAAGCAGCACCTGTGGGAGGAAAGGTGGAGGAAATTCTTGACATTTCTGGTCAAAACCCTGCATCAGGACTGAGAGTGGAGAGGGAAGACAGCCAGTAAAAGGGGGAGGGATGATAGAGGAGCTAGTAGGTGATTAGTAGACTGAGGATGATGGGCAGATGGAGCCAGGTAGGGGAGGTCTATTGATGACCTTCCAATAGACTTGTTTGTCAACCTGCATGTTTAACTCTGTTTCTCTTTGTACAGATGTTGCTGAACCTGTTGAGTATCTCCTGTATTTTATGTATTTATTTCATATCTAGTCAGTATCCAATTACAGTTAATTGACTGCTTAATATCAACTGATTCAACATTTTAAAGCTTCAAAGAAAATTATATTATCAAGAGATTGCTAGATAAGCATATGGAGGAATTTAAAATAGAGGGATATATGGGAGGAAGGGGTTAGATAGTCTTAGGCGTGGTTTAAAGGTCGGCACAATATTGTGGGCCGAAGGGCCTGTATTGTGCTGTACTGTTCTATGATTCTATGAAAATTCAGATTAACGAGATCATTACTAGGTTCCCAAACCAGTGAAATTCTACTCTCACTAAATTCTCACAGGGACTCTGTTCAACAAGCCACACCATTGATAACTATTCCCAGATCTGTGCATAATATACTTGAAACAATCATGTGCAAACACGATAATTTCAAGTGTGGTGCTTACAGGTGTGAACATTTCCAGGTGTGTTAAATATTCAGACAGTTTCCCCATATTCTTATTTCCCTGAGCCCAATGCTAAGTGTAGTTTTCAAATTAAATGTGATAAACAGATCAGCACACACAGGCCTAAGTCAGAGTCCATTTCACAATTGTATGTTTTGTCCTTTATGTGCCCAGTATGAATCCCTATGTCCACATTCATAAATGAATCTGCCTCTATAATGGCATCCTGCACTCTCCCTCTGGTGGTGACAGCAGAAAGCCTTCATTGATTAAAGGGTTTACTTACACTTAATACAGATGTAACTAAGAGCTCCCATTAGCTATGCAGAGATTGGAATGTATATTGGAAGACTGACATACTGTGCATTTGGTCTGCAGATTAATCTGGAAGTTCTGATCTATATGATCATTTCCTGTCTAGGTGGGGACTATCACATAGACTATCATGTAGACTGGAAGGAAACAGTATGGCACAAACTCTCACTCATTCAGATTCCAGGTATGGGCTCAAGACTTCTTTTGTCTTGTTTAATATCTTGTCCTCTCATCTGAATGCTTGCAATCCTGTAAATTAAGACTCGGGAATGTTGTTTTCACTGTGCAGAGGATTGCGACAGTTCTGTCGGAAGACAAACATCCCCTGTTTCAGCAGCTTTATCCTTGATTCAGGACAACTTACATGACCTTTCAAGTTGCTTTATAATGGTAAGCCAAATGAAGATTCTGTTCCTGTCCTTCAACAGCTGACAAGGCTCAGTGACAAGGACAATGACATTATGAACTCAAAATAAAACCTCTCTGTGCAAGGAAAACATCGTGTGTCACTGTATTGCCTAGATAACAAAGACACCAGGAATTCTGCTCCTCTGTGCAATCAGTGAAATGCTACTGAGAGCATAGGAGGCAGAATACATGGAACTTCATGCTTTTCTGCTTTGGACCAGACTTGGATTTTCACCTAAGTAGTGCAGCATTCCTTATACTGGGTACATTGTTTGAGCAGTAATCCAGAAGTGTGGACTAATGACCTGGAGGCACAAGTTCAATTCCCAGCAAGGTTGCTGGAGAATTTATATTCAGTTGACCAAATAAATAGGACTTTTTAAAAGAGCTTGTCTCAGTAATAGTGACCACAAAACTATTAGATTGTCATAAAAGCCTAACAGTTAACTAATATCCTTCAAGGAAGGAGATCTGCCTCCCTTACCCAGACTGGTCCATAATCGAAAAAAGTCAGAGGTCAAGTTTATTGTCATATGCACAAGTACATGCATGGACAGTTGGAATGAAACACTTACTTGCAGCAGCATCACAAGCACATAACATCACATACACAATTTTCACAAGAAAAAACATAAATTATACAAGAAAGAACAAAAAAAGTCCATTGTAGTGCAAAGTGGCCATAGTGTTGTTATACTGAGATAGTGATTTGGGTTGTGCAGATTGGTTCAAGAACCAAATGATTGGAGGGAAGTAGCTGTTCTTGAACCAGGTGGTGTGGGACTTCAGGCTTCTGTACCTCCTGCCCGATGGTAGCTGCGAGAAGATGGCATGGCCCGGATGGTGGAGATCTTTGATGATAGAGATTGTCTTCTTGAGGCAGCGCCTCATGCGACTCCATACCAGACCAATATGGTTATCTCTTAATTATCCTCTGTAAAGCAAGCTATGGTTTAGTTATCAAACTTCCATGCATAAAAACAATTAAAATTAAACTGGCACAAACCTAAACACTGCATTCAGATACAAGAAAAAGCCTCTCAGCTCACTTAGCATTGCAAAAAAATCAGGGCCTGGTACACAAATTGGGAGAGCTCTCCCATAGACCAAAGAAGCAAAGACACACACAGTCGTTGTCACAGAACACACCAGACTCCTTTCTCACAATCTCTGGCTACGCATGTCCCATCAGCGTGACAGAACACTGTCATAGTGACACAGTGGTAAAGAGTTGGAAAGAAGTGACCCTCGTCCCACTGGCACCAAAGCTCATGAAATCTCATGGGATCAAATCACATACAGGCAGCACATACAGACATCCTAGTTATTATCACCAACCACCCTCTCCCACTGATCCTCAATTGGATTAGATAGGAATAGATTCAGAATAGATCCTTAAACTGGGCATCCGTGAGGAAATGTGGACCATTCACAGAAATGTACACCACCACAATGTAAAATCCCATAGTTTGGAATGTTGCCAGAAGCACCAGATAAATGCAATGCACTGAAGTACTGCATGGGTGTGAACCAGTAAAATCAGTGTTCAATAGACAGAGCTAAAGAACCATGCAAACAATGGACTGGAGTTGCAGTCTTGCCATACCAGGCCAGGAATGGTCATAGGGTCATAGAGCAGTGAACCAGGCCTTTCATCCCAACTGGTCCACGTTGACCTAGATGCCCATCCAGGCTAGCCCCATTTGCCCACATTTGGCCCATAACTTTCTGAACCTTTCCTATCCATGCACCTGTCAATCTGTCTTTTAAATGTTGCTATTAACTTTTGGTTGGAAGAATGGTGGTGGACAACGAAACAGATAATAGAAAGAGCAGGGTCCCACGACACTCCCTCCTCAAATGGTGGTGGAACTTAGTGTGCAAGTACCAAATATAACTCGGAAACATTTGCAGCCACTTTAAGACAGAAGTGCCACGTAGATGATCCATTCTGGCTTCCTCCTCAGATCCTCGTCAGCACAGAAGCGGCTCTTCAGACAATTCAATTAAATGATATAAAGAAAAGGCTAAGTGCACGGGGTACAGCAAAGGATACAGGACAGGGCAACATTCCAGCTGTAGTACCGAAGACCTGTGCTCCAAAACTAGCTGCGCCTCTAGCAAAGTTGTTCCGGTATAATTACAATGTTGGCATCTACCTGGCTGACAATATGGAAAATTGCTCAAATATGTTGTGTTCACAAAAAAGCAGGACAAATCCAATCCAGTTATTTACTGTCACAATCACACCCTTTAAAGTAATGAAAAGTGTTAGCACAATTCTATCAAGCAATATTTACTCATCAGTAACTTGTTCATTCATGCCCAAGACTACTTGCCTCCAGACCTCATCACAGCCTTATCCAAATAGGAACCACAAAGCCTCATTCCAGAGGTGAGGAGAGAGTTCAGTCATTGACATCATGCAGCACTTGAGTGAATGTGGCAAGAGGGACCCTGGTAAAACTGACACAAGTCTGAATCAAGGGGAAAATGCCCCACTGAGTGGTGTCACACCTTGAGATAAGAATGTCATTGTTGGAGATCAACCATCTTGTCTCCAGGACATTGTTGCTAATGTCTGAGGCCCAGCTATCTTCAGCTGTTTCATCAGTGACCCTCCTTCCATCATTGGGGGGGGGGGGGGCAGCACAGTGAGTAGAGATGCTGCTTCACAGCTCCAGTGACCCACAATCAATCCCCGACCTCCTGTCCCCTCCGTGTGGAGTCTCCACATTCACACTGTGGCTGTGTGGGTTTCCTCTGTGTTCTGGTTTCCTCTTACATCTTAAAGACGTCCAGGTTGGAAGGTTACTGGGCAACTATAATTCTCCCTAGTGATATAAGGTAGAATCTTGGGGGAAATCGATGGGAACATTGGAAGAATAAAATGGGATTAGTATAGGACTAATGTAAATGGGTGTTTGGTGGCCAGCAAGGTCTTGTTGGGCCAGTGGGCCTGTTTCCGTGCTGTATCACTCTGTGACTCTACAAGGCAAGAATGGGAATGTTCGCTGGTGATTGCACAATGTTCAATTCCAATCATACTTGCTCAAATTCCTCAAGACCCAAACAACATTCAGGCATGCACTGAAAAGTGGCACACAAATATTTGGGTGATAGAACCTCTGATAAAAGAGGGTCTAACCACCTGACCTTGAACATAGAACAAAGAACATTACAGCACAGTACGCGCCATTCGGCCCACAAAGTTGTGCCGACATTTTATCCTGCTCTAAGATCTAGCTAACCCTTCCCTCCCACATAGCCCTCCATTTTTCTATCATTCATGTGGCTATCTATGAGTCTTTTAAATGTCACTAATGTATCTGCCCCCACAACCTCTGCCGGCAGTGCATTCCACACACCCACCACTCTCTGTGTAAAAAACTTACCTCTGATATCCCCCTGTACTTTTCTCCTATCACCTTAAAATTATGCCCCCTTGTGTTAACCATTTTTGCCCTGGGAAAAAGTCTCTGACTGTCCGCTCGATCTATGCCTCTTATCTTGTACATCTCTATTAAGTCACCTCTCATCCTCCTTCTCTTCAAACAGAAAAGCCCGAGCTCACTCAACCTATCCTCATAAGACATATTCTCCAATCCAGGCAGCATCCTGCTAAATCTCCTCTGCACCCTCTGTAAAGCTTCCACATCCTTCCTATAAATGAGGCGACCAGAACTGAACACAATACTCCAAGTGTGGTCTAACCAGAGTTCTACAGAGCTGCAATGTTACCTCACGACTCTTAAACTCAATATTTCGACTAATGAAGACAAATACACCATATGCCTTCTTAACAACCCTATCAAGCTGCACAGTATCATGAGGGATGTATGGATGTGGACCCCAAGATCCCACTGTTCCTCCACACTGTCAAGAGTCCTGCCATTAACCTTGTATTCTGCCTTCAAATTCAATATTCCAAAGTGTGTCACTTCACACTTTTCCAGGTTGAACTCCATCTGCCACTTCTCAGCCCAGCTCTGCATCCTATCAATGTCCTACATTGTTGTAACCTACAGCAACCTTCTACACTATCCACAACACAACCAACCTTCATATCATCAGCAAACTTACTAACCCACCCTTCCACATCCTCATCCAAGTCGTTTATAAAAATCACAAAGAGTGTCCTTGATATCATTACCATGCTGAAACTTTCATTCTCAACATCACTGGAGTCACTGCTGACAAGGAATACAATTTACAGCTACATAAATGAGGGTAAAGGAAAAGGTTAGAAACTGGGTGCGTGTATTACCTCCTGACTCCTTAAAGCACTTCCGTCATCTACAAGGCACAAGTTAGGAACATGAAGAAGCACTGCACACTTTGCTGGACAAGTTCAACTCTAACACACTCAAGGAGCTCGGCAAGATGTTGAGCAAGACAGCCCACGATTGGCACCCCTAGTCTACTCCATGGGCACCTCCTAAACTACCACCAAGGAGGACAAGGGCAGCAGGTGCACCACCACCTGCAGGTTCCCCTCCATGTCGTCCACTATCCTGACATGGAAACGTATCCCCATTCCTTCATCTTTCTACATCACGAACACCAGCCTCCCCTCCATGGACTCTGTCTACACTTCGTTGCCTTGGTAAAACAACATAATCAAAGATCCCTCCCACCCCAGATATTCTCCCTTCTTCCCCCTCCCATCAGGCGGAAGATACAAAAGCCTGAAAACACATACCACGAGGCTCAAGGACAGCTTCTATCCCACTGTTATAGGACTAATGGTACAATAAGATGGACTCTTGACCTTACAATCTACCTAGTCATGACCTTGCACCTTATTGTCTGCCTGCTTCACTTTCTCTGTAACTATAACACTTTATTCTGCATTCTGTTATTGCTTTTCCTTTGTACTACTTTGATGTACTGATATGATGAAATGGTCTTTATGGATGGCATGCAAAACAGAATTTTTCCACTGTACCTTGATACATTTGGCAATAATGGACCAACCTACCAATCATCCTCACCAGGTCTAATTCCTGGCAACACTGTTGTGAGAGAACCTTTACCCAAAGAACTGCAGCAGTTCAAGGCGGCAGTCATAACCAACACCACCTAGGGCATTTAGCAATGGCAATAAATGTTGAGTTTACCATTGAAACCCACACCCCTGAAGGAATAAAGTACAAGCCTCATGTTGGGCATGACGTTATCACTGCTACCATGAAAAGTTTAATTTCTTGAGATGAACAAACAACGGCAGCCATTTAAAATTCTACCATTGACTCTGAAGAGAATCTTCTGAAGTCATCCAAGTTTTGGAGTCATCTAAATTTTGCTTATTTCTTTGCACTTACTGCTTAATTTTTGTTCTGAATTGTACATTTACTTTGCACAGTCTGTATGCCCACATGCCCAACAAGACAATATCTGATTGTGCCTACTTTGGACATTCCTTTGAGATGATATGTAGGTTGGGGTTGGGGAAAGGGAGAGTAGTTGTCTTGCCCTCAGTGAAATGAAAAGCAAAGAGGAAATCTTTGGGTAAAAGTAGACCACAATTGATATCTATTTATTCTGTTGATTTCCTCATTAATTTCAATTTAAGACATATGGGTTAGGAAGTTGTGGGCATGCAATGTCGGCGCCGGAAGTGCGGCGACACTTGCGGGCTGCCTCCAGAACATTCTACGCAAAAGATACATTTCACTGTGTGTTTTGATGTACATGTGACTAATAAAGAGATCTGATCCATTCAAATTCTCGGTTCATTCTTTTAAGTTAGACTGATCTATAGTTGGTTTACCTTCTATTACAATCTCAGTTTATGCCCCAAATTAATATACATTTTATTTTCTGTTTTTCTGTCCTTTCACTAATGAGATGACCAATCTATTCCCCAATCTTATTTCCACTGCAACTGCTAATAATGTTCATGCAATGCTCAGTTTGGTTCCATACAATTTTTCAATATATTTTTATTAATTCATTCATGGATTTGGGTATCACTGGCATGGACAGGATTTATCGCACATCCCTATTTGAGTGACCATTTTAGAGGCAAGTTACATTTTGGCAAGTAGGAAAGCACTTTTCTCTTTGAAAGTCCTTTGGTTATAAAATGACGGTCTTGAAGTATCATGGTCAACATTACTAGTAATAACATTTGAGTTTATTATGTCAGTATATCTAAATATACTGATATGAAATAAATGTATTTCATTACTTGAATTTAAATTCCTAGCCACAAGGAGGGATACAAATTCCTGTCTCCAGACATGGATACCAATCAAGTAACCCAACAGCTGTGCTACTGTAACCATGGCCCATTCTATTCTCGGTTTAATTCCATGCTAGTTTCTGTCTGATTCTCATATTGATGTTCATCATATTCTTAATTTGATGTCAGTCTGTCCCATCTTCAGTTTGGTCCATGCCCTATTCACGGAGTGTTTTTAATTTAAGTTCTCTGCTTAATGTCCCTTCTTTTCATCTGATGTCCACCCTATTTTCAGTTTCGATGTCTTCCTCTCTTTGGCTGGTTTTCATCCTCTCTCAGTTTTGCATGTATTCTTTGTTTAGTTTGATGCTCATTCCTTTCTCCATCTGATCTCCATTCAATACCTAATGTGATGACCACACTGCTCTCAATTCAGTGTTCAGGCTCAGTCTATTTTGCCCATGGCCTTCTCAGCGGGATTCCATTCTATTCTCAATGATATCCATTCCATTCTCAGTTTGAAGCCATGCCCTCTTCACCTTGCATTCTATGTAGATCTCAGTTACAGCACTTGAAGCTCTAAGTCAAACGTCCATTTTCTCCTCAGATTTCCTGCCACACTAATTGCAGTTTTACATTCATCCTATTGCCAGTCGATGTCCACTTTAATCCCCACTGGATGCTCGTTCTGTCCTGTCCGATGTCCATCCTGGCATAGATAGAGTAGACAGTCAGTACCTTTTTCCCAAGGTCGAAATTTCCAATATTAGAGGGCATGCATTTAAGGTGAGAGGGGGAAAAGTTCAAAAACAGATGTGCAGGGCAAGTGTTTTTTTCTACATAGAGTTGTGGGTGCCTGGAATGTGCTGCCAGGGGTGGTGTGGAGGCAGATATGATGGAGGCTTTTAATAGGCACATGGATGTGCAGAGAATGGAGGGATATCGACCAGGTGCAGACAGAAGGAATTAGTGTAATTTGGCATCATTAGCTTAATTAATTCAGCACAACATTGTGGGCCGAAGGGGCTGTTCCTGTGTTGTTCTATGTTCTACGTAGGCTCCGCTATACTGAGAAATGAATGAACAGAATACCCACACTGTTTCCAGCTCAATATCCGCTCAGATCCCAGTTTGATGTCTACCGCAGTCACATATTGTTACCACCCTACTCTTGATTTGGTGTCCATTTCATCTTCTGGGTGATATTCATTCTTTTCAGAGATGGATTTTCATTCCAACAGCAGTTTTTGATTCATCTTACTTTCATGTTGATTTCTGACATACTTTCACTTTGATGGCCTTCCCATTCCCATATTTGTCTCCTTTCTGTTCCTCGTCTGATGTTCATTCCGTTCTCAGATTAGTGCTTGCTCTGTTCTCGGTCCGATGTTTGTTCTGTTTGCAGCTCAATGGCATTCCTGTCCATTGTCTGAGGGCTGTACATTTTACAGTTAGAGCTGTTCTATTTTCAGAATGAAGCCAGACCTATTCTCAGTTTGGTGGCCGTCATATATTCAATTTGATACCAGTCCCTTCTGACATCCATCCTATTTTCCTTCTGACCAGTTCCATTCACAGAATAATGCACATTACATTCTCAGTCTGATGGTTTTCATATCTTCTTTACTCCCAGTCCATCCCCATTTGATATCCATCCCTTCCTCAAGTTGGTTTCTATTCTATACCAAGATTGATACCCATTATATTCTTACATTGATTCCCATTCCATTCTCAATTTATTTTCTAGCCTAATTTCAGTGTTCCCTCCAACTTATTTCCAGATAAATATCTGTTGTACTCCAGGTTTGATGTATATTCCAGTTACAGTTTAATATCCTAAAAACTCTATTTGATCTTAATTTTGTAGCCCCGCAGACGTCTTTCATTCTAAAATCAGTTTAAAGTGCTTCTTTTTCCCCCGATTTGATGTCTACGCTTTTGGAGTTCAATGCATTTTATTCTGTTTCATGCCCATTTTCTTCTCTGTTTGGTGTCTGTCAATTGATCCCAGTTCCCAATCACTCCCAGGTGAGTGTACACTCACTCTTTCCTTCCCATTACCCTGCAACCTCTTACCTTTTCAATAAATATTCAATTCTGCCTTGACGATAATGATTGAATTTGATTCCACCATTATTTCAGGCAATGACCTCTCAATCATGATTTGAGGATTGGGGATTTTGCATTGGAAGTTACGTTGGGTAATAGTGCTCACTTCTGTTAAAGAAGCAAACTTATCTACAACATTTGATGTTTGCTGACGCACAGTTAAACAGAAACCCTGAAGTTGCTATCCAACCTGTCCTATTCCTCCACAGATTTGGCTACACCAGCACCTTCCTGATCGACTTGGCTTTATGGAAAGTGTAATTTCTAAGGCTGTAAGTAATTTTAAATACTGCTAAACAATTTTACCAGCATTGAAAATTTAACTTCAGTCATATTTTAATTATTGCTGGAATGTTTTAAGAATTAAAATAACATTTTTCATGATGCGGCACAGTAGCGTAGCGGTTAGCGCGACGCTATTACAGCGCCAGCGATCGAGATTCGATACCCGTTGCTGTCTGCAAGGAGTTTATACGTTCTCCCGTGTCTGCGTGGGTTTCCTTCGGGTGCTCCGGTTTCCTCCCACATTGCAAAGACGTACGGGTAGGTTAATTGGGTTTAAAATGGGTGGCGCGGACTCGTTGGGCCAGAAGGGCCTGTTACCACGCTGTAAATAAATTTTTTTTAAAAATGGAACTTTTCTTTCTGTTCCTTTAATCTCCCTGATTTAAACTTATTGTCGGTTCAGGAATTTTGCATTGAATTAACTATCTTAATTTGTACATTATGGATCATCCTCTATTTACAGTGCAAACTCTTCGGTCTAATTGAATGAAGATCCAGTGTTGCTTCACTGTTCACACAATCCTATAGGAAGGGTGTGATAGTGCTGGAGAGGGTGCAGAGGAGATTCACCAGAATGTTGCCTGGGATGGAGTGTTTCAGTTATAGAGTTATGCAGCTGGGAAACAGGCCCTTCGGCCCAACTGGTCCATGCCAACCAAGATACCCCATCCAAGATAGCCCCATTTGCCAGCATTTTGCCCTTAACCTTCTAAACCTTTCCAATCCATGTACCTGTCCAACTGTCTTTTAAATGTTGTTATTGTACCTGCCTCAACCACTTCCTTTGGCCACTCATTCCTGCATTATTTCCAGTTTAATGGCATCTTTCCTACAACAGGGCGACGCAAACTGAACACAATACTCCAAGTGTGGCCTCACCAGCGTCCTCTGTAACCGCACCATGACCTCCCAACTTCTATACTCAGTGCCCTGACTGATAAAGGCCAGAGTGCCACAAGCATTCCTCACCACCCTATCTACCTGTGACTCCACTTTCAGGGAACCATGTACTTGTGCTCCAAGGTCCTGTGGAAGTCTCCAAGTTATGAGGAGAGACTGGATCTGTTTTCCCTGGAGCAGAGGAAGTTAAGTGGGGAGACATGACTGAGGTATATAAAATTGTGAGAGGTATAGATAGGGTAGACGGCAAGAAACTTTTCCACTTGTCAGAGATAACTGGAGAACTCAGATTTAGGGTGAGGGATAAGAGATATAGAGGGGATCTGAGGGGGATCTTTCTCACCCAGAGAGTGGTGAGTACCTGGAACATACTGCTGGAGAGAGTGGTGGAAGCAAACTCACTGACAGTAATTAAGAAGTGTCCAGACCAACACTTGAATCACCTAGATACAAAGGGCAATGGGCCAAGTGGTGGAAGATTGGATTAATGCATATGGGTGCCTGCTGGTCAGCATGGACATGGTGGGCCAAAGGGTCTGCTTCCATGCTGTATAACCATGTCCGGTGATCAAATGTTGTCACTCTGGTGTATGAAGAATGTCTGATGATACACAATGAACAGCAAGTGCTGTTGTTTCTCTGCAGACTGCACGATCCAAGATAGTAATTTTAAATTTAGCGCTGGAGCAGCCAGCAACTAGTTAAGAGCAAAGCCCAGTTTAAGTAAGTGACACTTCCCGATTTCAAGAGCTAAACTGTAGCAATGTCAAGTATCCCAGCAAGCTTTGAGGGGTGTGGTGGGATACTCTGCTGCCGAGGAAGAGATGCTGGAAACCACAGTTCAAAGAGGCACAGTGAAGGAAGGTCATGTAATCGGCACCTAATCAGCATCAATTAAAAACATTGCTGAGACATCTTTACAGCCTAGTGGACTATCCCATTGTAAATATCCTAGCGTGGGCTATCTGGAAGGCAGGACAAGCCCATGGGGGTGTTTGGGACCGGACATCCTGTGGAAAAGAACATTTGATAGACTACAGATCTCAGATAAACATTCTGGTGATTTAGGAATTGCCAGTTAAATAATTGTAGGATGACACCAGCAGCAATTTGAAGTAATTAAGGAAACTCTGCTCGTATGGCTAAAGTTTGGAATTAAGGCTGGATAAAGACAATAAAGAACTAAGCAATGGTTGGGAGATATGCAAAGTTGCCTTACGAGATGACCAGCAACAGTGACTTTGGAGACCAACTACTGAAGATGACCCCAAGTCCTGAACTCGCCAAGATCGGACCCCAGCCAGGTTGATCTTGGGTAATATCTGAATACTTGTGAGTTTTGGAAGTTGTGGAAGTAAAAAGTTGTGCAAGTAACTGAAAGAGTTGTGAAGCTAAAGAGTAAATGAGCCTCATCTGAAACCATGCAGTGCATCCTTGAGTTGTTTGAATCGATCGCAATTAATAAAGTATAGTTGTTAGGCGAAGGCATTGTCTGGTATGTTTTATCATGTGCTGTACTTAATGGGTAACAAAATGCTTATTTAATATTGAAAATTTACTATTGTCCAATCAGGACAACTTCCTAATGCCCTTGGACCCAAGATAGCCATTAGTTATAGGAAAACAAACAATGAAGGAACATGGGAACATAAAACTACAAAATCATCTCTTTAAATATCATTCTTTCAATATCAACATAGACAACCTCATCCCTGTAAGATAAGTAGGTACAACCAGATGACTAAATTGCTCTCCATCCCAAGACTAGAAGTGGCAACATTCAACCAGAGACCAAAAGAAATTAACACAGTTAATCGTCACCTGAAAGTCAAACTAAAACAAGTGAGATTGATCACTGAAGTAAAGCTATGAACAAATGGACAGGTGCAACAAAATAACCACAAATTAGATTGAGTCCAAACTCCGTAGCCAGCACTTGGGTTGAAATCTCACTGTGGGAAAACTTCCTTTTTACCTTTATTAAGGGTCAGTAAGACAGGGCCCCACTGAGTCCTACCCATACCAGTAATGTCAGCAGCCCAGTCAACATCACGTAGTTACAACTGTATAGATGACACAGTCACTCTGTCTCGTCTTTGCGGCAGATGTGGGTGCCAGGCAAGACTTCACAGAAGAAAGTCACAAAATTAGGTAATGTCTGTCATTGATTGCTGTCTGTACAAACAAAACTGGCAGCCAATGGGACACAACATGGGAATCTCGGGTGAACCAGTCAGTGACTTCAGCGGAATACCTGACTGCAGGACTATCCCCATCCACTGTGCCGACTAACACTGGCTAAACAGACACTCCCTGCATGCAATGAAATCCATTCACTGGAGTGGAAGGTCACATTCACTTCAGCTCTTTTAATTACTGAATGTGTTGCCCAATTGAAGCAAGAATGTATTGAAGTCATCAGCTGAAGCGGGATTCAACCTGTATGTTTAGTGAGGAGCAGCGGGAGTTGCCAACCAAAAAGAAAAATAACGGATCAATGTTTATGAAGAGCGGTGGAAGAAAGTTCCTCCAGAGTGATTGCATTACTGACAAGACACTATCAGCAAGTCAGGAATGGATCTGTTTATGCTCAGTGATGCCCCAATGATATCTTTAATTAACAGCTGCCATTGAACAAGCCATGATAAACATGTTAAACATTCTTTAACATAGTTGGTAAAGGAATTTCAGGCAAGCACGTCAATAAGTTGATTGATGACATTGCATAGCAGTAACCCAAATCACTTTATATCATTAATACCATTCACTGCAAAATGCATGGAAAAATTCCAGATTGCAAATTCAAATCGAATGAAATTAAAGAACTACTGAGCTTCTATTGATCTCACAGACTGGGTTTGAATCCAGTCCAATCTACAGTCATCTTTATTGGCTGTGAAGGGCATTTCACAAAATTAACTTGGACAGTTTCTATCATTCAACTCGTGGGTGCAATGCTGCCAAGAATTTGTCCTCAGTTGACACGCTGTCGTGGGATTGAGTGATGTACGTGGTAAGATGCATGTGGTAAAAGAAGTGTAAGCAACACGAGATGCCCTTCAGAAGGATTAGAAGAAAAAAACCTGTCATTCAAAAAGATGAATTTGTACAGGAGGAAATCTAGGAGTGATTCCCCAAACGTCTGCACATTAAAAAGTTTATCTGCATATTAAAAAAAAGGAAACGTAACAAAGCCACATAGAATATTCGATCAGCACTACTTCCAAGTCCTGGCCATTATTGTGTCCCAAGCTTCAACTCGTATTTTCACATTTTACTCGAGAGAAGCCATTGGGCAGAGGTGCAAAGGGTGGATGTATGATTGCCAAGGGCCCATGAGTGGGGCTTTATTCATTTTTGTTCCAGTGGGAATAAATAACTGACTCTTCTGACTATGAGGACATTCCAGTTAACGATGCAAGTAGCTGGTCATGGCATTGTGGCAATTGCCAGGCAATGGAACAGCAGCTGCATAAATGAAATAAAAGTTAGTGGTTGCTGTGGCAGTCCTCGGATTTCCATGAGATTGCATTCAATGGCAGCCTGCACATGTGGGTAGCTCACTCAAAGACAAATGCACAGGTTTTTCTCCCCCCCCCATTTAAACACTCATTCATGTCCATCCTAATGTCCTTCCCTAATTGCCCCCGAACTTAGGAAACAGTGGACCGTCACCCACATTGATGGGCTTGGTGTCATACATGGGGATACTGGGCAAGGATGGCAAATTTGTGGTCGAGATATGATATTTTAAAACAATCCAATGGTTTCATGGTTACAGTTACTTGCATTTTCTTTTAATTCCAGATTTATTTATCGACTTGAACCTAAATTTCCAGCTGCCGTGGTGGCATTTGAAAGCTGGCTTCTGGATCAATGATCCAGCACTCTTGATGGAGCACTATGCCCCTGCACTTCATGGTGGCTGTGGTCAGAGGGGAAGCTGATGTCCCCCAAATCATAGGCCCAGCAAAGCTTCCATCTGTCACCCACCACAGGCAGCTTCCCAAGATCCTCGACATTCAATAGTGGTGAATGGGAGGGAGTGTGGGTGCTGCTGGCTGTGAGTGGCGAGAATTTGGTGGTCACCAATGCTCATTGGTGAGCAGACCTTTATTGTACAGCTCATTCTGTGCATGTGCCAATCCCACTATACCGCTGCATGGATGGTGACACAAGTTAAGGGTTGTGGCTCTTCCCATTCTACAGACGTCCATTCAAAAGCATCCAAGCCACTGAGCAACCTCCCCGCTGTCAAGATCTCACTGCGTTATGTTTGCCAGGAAGAAGTAGCTAAGTCACCGCAAGCGCCAAGCCTCTTTCTGAGACCTGATAATCGGATATTTGGAGACCGCAATGAACACAGGAGGTAGAACATAGAACAGTACAGGAACAGGCCCTTTGGCACACCATGAGCTGACCATGGTGCAAATTTAAATAGCACATCTGCCTGCACATGTTCTATATTCCTCCATCTTCTGCCTGTTGATGTGTCTGTCTAGATACCTCTTAAATGTTGCTATCATACCTACTTCTACCAAGTCCCCTGACAGCCTGTTCTAGGCACCTAAGATAAGAAAAGATTTCTTTATTAGACACGTGTACATCGAAACACACAGTGAAATGCATCTTTTGCGTAGAGTGTTCTGGGGGCAGCCCGCAAGTGTCGCCACGCTTCCGGCGCCAGCATAGCATGCCCACAACTTCCTAACCTGTACGTCTTTGGAATGTGGGAGGAAAGCGGAGCACCCGGAGGAAACCCACACGGACGCGGGGAGAACGTACAAACTCCTTACAGACAGTGGCCAGAATTGAACCCAGGTCGCTGGCGCTGTCATAGCATCATGCTCTCTGTGTAAAGAGGCTTGCCTTGTAAATCTCCTTTCCTCCCTTCACCTTAAAGCTATGCCCTCTAGTATTTGACATTTCCACCCTGGCAAAAAGACTGGCTATCTACCCTCTATATGCTTCTCATAATTTTATATACTATCAAGTCACTCCTGTTGAAATTGAAACAAAATTAAAGTTGAAGTAAAATTCAGCAGCTTAGAAATGTCATCATGTATTGTGACATTTACACGCACCACCTCATGCCACTTCTTGGAGAGTTGAAAGAAATTGGAGGCTGGGATCATGAAGTCTGAAATGTTACTTCATGTATGACACACTAATGCAAAGCCTGGCACAACACAAGCAGACTCCATGTTCATGACTTACCACCACACATGCAGCCCTGCATACTGAGGGGTCACTTCTGCAGAAGACAAACAAGGCCTGCTCCAGGGCAAGATATTGAAACAAAAAGCATTTGCTGCCTTTTTGTGCACCAGACAAAAATGTGTCTTTCACGCACTTAAAAGGATTTCTTTTCAGTGAAGTGGGAAGCTCATTTACATTCATTTGCTATATTTTTGCAATGATAACATCTTATCATAACTCAATACACTTAAATCCAAATTCTGTTCATTGTACAACTATATCCACGTGCTGGATACCATAATCACACCCTCCAAGCTGAATTTATGCCTACAGTTCCTTCAGCATATACTCAATTTGTTTACATATTTGGTCCATATGTATAACTTGCCCTTCTGTTCTAATATTTTAGAGTCATACAACATGGGAACAGGCCATTCAGTCCCACAATGCCAACCAGTGGGCACCCATCTGTATTATTGCCATGGCTCTCCATGCCTAGGCGATACAAAGGCTCATCTAGAAACTATTTAAATGCTGACAGTGACTCTACGAGCAATTTCTCAGGCTGTGTATTCTAGATACCCACCCACTCTCTTCGTGAAAAAGGTCCCCCACAGGTCCCCTCCAAATCTCTTACACCTTACCCTAAATCTGTGTCTTCCAGTTTTATCTACCTTTCATATGGAGAAAACGTTCTATCCCAGTGAATCTCCTCTGCAACCTCTCCTGCACTATCATTTCCTTCATGTAGTGTCGCAACCAGAACCACACGCAGTAGCCCAGCTGAGGTCTGACTAACATTTTATAAACTTCAAGCATAAACTCCCTGCTCTTGTATTCAACACCCTGACTAATGAAGGCCAGTATCCCATATGCTTCTTAACCAAATGATCTACCTGCACTGCCACCTTCACGGGTCTTTGGATTTGTATTCCAAGGTTCCTCAATACTCCCTAGGACCTTACCACTCATGGTGTGTGCCCTAGCCTCATTAGTGCTCCCAAAGTGCATCAGCTCACGTTTATCAGGATTAAACTCCATCTGCCATTTCTCAGCCCACTTCACCAACACATCGACATCACCCTGTAGTCTAAGACTACCCTCCTCACTGTCAACAGCTCCACCAGTCTTTGTGTCATCTATGAATTTACTGATCATACCTCCTACATCCACATCCAAATCATTCACATAGACTACTAGCAGCAAGGGTCCCACCACTGATTCCTGTACAACACCACTAGTCACTGGCATCCAATCACAAGAACAACCCTCTACCATCACCTTCCACCTCGTTTTGCCAAGCCAGTTTTGGATCCAGTTTACCAATGCCTGGATCCCATGGGCCCTAGTTGGAACAGTCTCCCATGCGGAACCTAACAAAGGCCTTACTGAAGTCCATTTAAACCACAGGTACTGCCCTTATCAATATACTCTTCAAGAAATTCAGTCAGAATGGTCCAGCAGGATCTGCCCCTGACAAAGCCATGCTGGCCATCTCTGATTAGTCCCCAATTACCAAGTAATCATTAATTCTGCCTTTCAGAACTTTTTCCCCCACAGAACTTCACTGTCACTGACGTTAGGCTCACAGGTCTGTAGTTTCCAGGCTTTTCCCCACTGCTCTTCTCAAAAAGGGGTCTACAGTTGCCATCCTTCAGTCATCTGGTACCTCACTCGTGGCCAACAAAGATTTAAAAATCTCAGCCAGAGCCCCAACAATCTCTTCCCTTGCCTGCCATAGCAGCCTGGGATAAATCTCATCTAGCCCTGGGCATTTATCCACCTTTAAGCCTGTTAAAGAATTAAGTACTTTCTCTTTATTTATGGAGACTTGCACTAGAATTTCACCTTCCTCTTTTTCTCAATCCTCCAACTACAAATTCTGTCACCTCTGAATGCCGATGAAAAATATTTAATCAGAACCTCATCTATATCTTCTGCCTCCATGCACAGATTGCCCCTGTTGTCCTTAATGGCTCTTGCTCCTTCCCTGGTTGTTCTTTTGCTCTTACCATTTACTCACACATTTATTTCTCTCTCTTCAATTACTTTAAGCCTTTTACAGTTTAACTTTCAAAGCCTGAAGCACAACTGCCTATTCCCCTAGTTTTAGAACTATCACTTGGACTACCAAGTCACCCTCAATCCCAAGGGACCACCTAAGGAGACTTCAAGTACTATTTTCCCTCTGAAAACTGCTCCCACCCACATGTACCGATCTAAGTCCTTGCGACTACCCTGGTTGTCTTTCCCACTAAGGCCTCAATCCCAGCCTGGATTGGAAGGAACTAAATCTCAATAATGCTTTGTACGATTGCCAGTGCATTATTCCCACAGCAGCCCTGCATTTTTGCGTTTACAAATCCTACATTTACAATACTCTGCAAGTGACTCGGATAATAATCCAGACATTATTATCCTCGATGTCTTGTTCATTAACCTATGTCCTAGTAGTCTGCGATCTGAGTCTAGTTTTTACTTTGTTGTTGATCTAAACAATTGGACCATCTCTCCTCCTCTCCAATATTCTTTCAAGATAGCTGTCAGTTGCCACCTTATGCACCCTTGATCCCACATCCCCTCCTCATTATTGGAACTGCTGCAACAACAAGATCACACCAGGAGCCACTTCTGTGAATCCATATTCTTTGTTGCACAAGTTATAATTTGTCATCACCTCATTTCTGATTTTGCACCTTGTCACAAGGTGTTAGCTGAGGTCCAGACTGAACTCTTGAGGAGACGCGAGAGATGGGGGGGGGGGGGGGGGAGAGAGAGAAAAAAGGAACTGAGGACACTTTGGGTCGAAATCCTGCATCAGGACTGACTCTTGAGGTAATCCTCTCCCTCCCTCATAGGTTGCAGTGTCTCCAGCCTAGAAATTGTTATAAGCCACATTAAAGTGGGACCCATGTTAGTTTTGTGCAAGATTCCAGATAGCAACAATCAATCACACATCAGGCTCTGAGTGTTGCTTGCAATAGAATTGCCCTATGCAAGGAAGTTGGCACAGAAGTCTTTACTCTAGGAGCTCCTGCCATTGTGGAGAATGGAGATTGGGATAAAATTATCGGGGGGAAATTGGGGGTCAGCTAGAGTATTGAGAAGAAGAGTCCCAAGGAGAGCCATTTGGGGGTTGAGAGATAGTGGGGCAAGAGACAAAAATTGACGAGAGTTGATCAGAATGATAGGGTGTTGTCAGTCAGGTGAAGGATGGGATGATGGTGGTGGTTGGTTGTCATGGGAGACAATCAGGAGGAGACTGAGGACAACAGCAATCAGAAGTGCCCAAGGGTGCAGCAATCACTTATAAAGGAAGATGGAGCTGAAAGGCAGTGAATATTTCAGAGTCCTGGCATTAGCCCAAGGACAGGTTCTTCAAATGTCACCATAGCCGGCTTAACCCTGCCTCTGTGTACAAGATCTGTGCAGTTTGTGGGCTCATGTGCACAGTTCAGTTTTGCACAAGTGACATCAAAAGAAGCTCACACAGCAGTTAAGGTCACTATAAACGCCCAGCAGCCGCTGTGCAGGCGCAGAGAGAAACCACATCTAATTCGCAGATGTACGCAACTGATGCACAAAGTTCCCAATCACACTTAGTGACTAGGTTTTGGAAATTCTACTACATAGCACACAAAGCTGCTGAGCCATGCAACAGAATGTCTCAGCTTCCATCGCAAGCTCTCGCTAAATGATTCTGAACTGGAGAGATCCGGGGTGGGACATTTACTGCTTGAGATGCTCAGAGCAGTCCAAGGCTCAGCAGCACTCTCCCACATGCTGCAGTGTAGACACTGCTTGTTTTATACCTATAACTGGTATTAAGTGCTACTGCACTGTGAGAGGCCATAATCGTGAAATGCTAGACGCATTAGGAGTGTGCAGTCACAATCAAGAAGCAGATCACAAACTTAGTGCAGGCCTTAGACCCTCATTCTGTCCAGAAGTAGTGGGCAGCTCTGTCATGGATCAAACTAAGTGGCAGCATCTGAGAGCTGATGTTTCCCAGCACAAGTAGAAGCCACCCAATGTCAGGGTCCTGCAGTGGAAGCTCAAAATGGCCTCCTCATCTTTTCCACATGCAACTGCAGATACAAGTGTATTTGGACATGGTTGTCCAACAATCCATTTTCCAATAGATTACTAGACTAAAATAAAAACAGAAAATGCTGGAAACACTCAACAGATCAGGCACCATCCATGAAAAGAGAAACAGAATTAGCACTTCAGGTTAAAGACCCTTCACTTGACCTGCTGAGTGTTTCCAGCATTTTATTTTTATTTCAACTTCCAGTTTTGATTTTCAGATGACTAGTTTTATTGAAGTGGTGGGAAATTGAGCTTGCATTTACTGGAATCACAGTCAGATGAATTGGTCACCAATAGCCTTGCCAAGGAGGAGTTATCCAAGCTGCCTCCTTCTTCCTGTTTCACAGCTGCTTGCCTTATAATCAGTCAGAAGGATTGTGTTTACACAATGACACAACTAATCTTAATGCCCACTCTGCTGAGACAGACAGAATCATCCTGAACAGTCCAGGTAGAGGAAGCAGCATTTCAACATGACCTATCACATGACACCCTGGTTGGCACAGAGGGACAGTCACTGGAGCTGCTGCCTCAGAGCTCCAGTGTAGGTTCAATCCTGACCGTGGGTACTGTCTGTGTGGAGTATGAATTCTCCCTGTGCCTATGTGGGTTTCCTCTGGGTGCCCTGGCTTTCTCCCACATCCCAAAAGCGTGCAGGGTGGAGAGTTAATTGGCCACTGTAAGTTGCCACTAGTGTGTGGGTGAGTAGTACAATCTGAGGGCAGTTGATAAGAATGTGGGAAGAATAGAAAATTAGTGGTGAATGGGATTGTTCAGAGAGCTGGCATAAATTTGATGGGCTGAAATGGCCTCCCTCTACATCATGAAGAAATGTAGTAAAATATCCTACCAGGCAATGCAATCTCCCAGAGTTGGAGCCTTTAGCTCTTGTTAATGATCAAGTGAAAGATTATCTCCGTTTTTTCTCTCATTTAGTGAGTAAACCCCATCTCTCAAATATTAATTAGATGTGGTTTGATTTTCTGCTCATTGATTAGTGGCTTGAAAAGTAAGTGCACTCAGAGGGCAATAGCCTATCTATACATTTTGTGTCAGATAACTTTGGAATCTTATTCCCATATTCCCCAATCTCCACCCACGAACTGGAAAAACTTGAAACATCCAGGAAATTTCATTTTGTGGCAATTTTCCAACCAATTCAGTTGAGGATTCCCAGACCATCCTTTCTGGGTGAAACAATGCATTGTTTCAAAACAAAAAAGTTAGTGGAAAAGTTCAGAGCTTATTAGCAGAAGGAACTGGATCTGTATATGTGAAATCAACAGAGCTGATAGACAACACATATTAATGATTCACGTCTCAGTCACTCTGGGAAGAAACAGCAAGGAATTGGTCATCACTTGGAATTGATCATATCTAAACTCCATCCATGCAGCAGACCAAATCCAACAGTAAACAGACCAGTGATTCAGTGTATTCAATTGGATTGCATGTAGGGCGATTGAAATCTCTCACAAGTGTTTGAAGTTCTGTGTTGGAAACTGTAAATCAATTCATCATCCAGGGATAATTTTTATAAAATGGATCTTGGTTATTGGATAAATGATATCAGTACGTGCAAGCACACAGTCAAAGTTCTGTGAGTGCTGGAAATTCAGTTCCTGTTTTATTTTGAGCATTTTAATAAATTCTTTCTTCAAATAAGACTTGGAATGTTTAAGGAGTTGAGTGGGACACAGAAAACTGCCAAACCCTTCTCCACTTAATCAAAGCCTGCCCTTCTCAGGAGGGAACTAATCACCCAGTGTGAGCTCAGGCCGGGACCCATCTGGTCCCATTCTTTAGCCAAAGAGTTCCGACCATCCTGGTAGTGGTGTTGGTTTATTATCGTCACTTGTACCGAGGTACAGTAAAAAAAACTTGTCTTGCATACAGATCGTACAGGTCAATTCATTACACAGTGCAGTTACATTGAGTTAGTACAGAGTGCATTGATGTAGAATAGTAAGTGACATAGAATTTTAATTTAAAATTGTAGAAGGATTATAGTAAGGCTAATGAGTGGATCTGTAGAGAGCAGCTTGCAACGAGTTGCTGCAGGATAACAATCCAACTATTCACTTTTGGTAAAGCTTTTGTCCACTTGTTCAATGGACGCAATGACATGTAGGGATTAACCAGCAATTCTTCTGTAAGCAGCTTGCTTTAACTTGTACCAGCAGAGGTCCGACTTGCTATTGACCACTGAACCCCAAAACGGCAGCAAAAACAAAGGACACCACGCTGCTGGAGGAACTCATCAGGTCAGGCAGGATCTCAGTCCTGATGCAGGTTCTCAGCCATTCCCTTCCCTCCACAGATGTTGTTCCTCCGGCAGTTTGTTTCTTCGCCACAGATTCCAGCACTTTCAGTCCCTTGTGTCCCCAGAGTTGCAGTGCCGGTAACAAAACATCTTTCACATTGAATGACACAGAGTTCTGCTTATTCCTGGCAAGCATTACCACGATATAATCCCCCCCACCTACACGGCTACCATTGTATCTGCATGCATCAGACGTCACTTGGAACTGAAACTGCACGCAACAATCGCACACCAGAACAGAATTTTGCGTCACTGAAAATAAAAACCTGAATCTAAAAAAAAAATGAACATCTTCTAAACTTTGGCAAGGTGGGGCAGTATGTGCTGTTTATGTCTCACAGGGATGACCGAGGTTGGATTTGATCAGATGTTGCTTGTTATGGGTAAAGATAGGTATAAAAAAAAAGTTTTGATTCAAAGTGTGGAGATTAAGGGATGATCAAATGTAAATGATTACAACATTAATTACTGAGAATTAAAAAGTGCAGGAGAAACCTTTAGAGTGGTACAGCATAAATATAGGCCTTTCAGCCTGCTCTGTCTACAGAACAGGCCCTTCGGCCCACAATGTTGTGCTGATGTAGCTAATCCCTCCTACCTACAGACTGCCCATATCCCTCCATTTTCATCTCATTCATGTGCCCATCCAAGCTCCTCTTAAAAGCCCCCAATGAATTTACCCCCACCACCCTATTAGGCAACACATTCCAGGCATCCACCACTCTCAGTAAAAAAATTACCCCTCACATCTCTTCTGAACCTACCCCCTCTCACCTTAAATGCATCCCCCCTGGTATTGGATCACTCAATAATGGGGAAAAGATATTGCTTGTCCGCCCTATCTATGCCCCTCATTATTTTATACACTTCCAACAGATCACCCCTCAACCTCCTCCACTCCAGAGAAAAGAGCCCAAGTTTGTCCAGCCCCTCCTGATAGCACATGCCCTCTAATCCAGGCAGCATCCTGGTAAACCTCCTCTGCACCCTCTCTAAAGCCTCGACATCCTTCCTATAGTGAGGTGACCAGAATTGCACGCAATACTCTAAATGTGGCCTAACCAGAGTTCTCTAGAGATGCATCCTGACTCCTATGCTCAGTATCTCAATTAATGAGAGCAAATATTCCATATAAGCCTTCTTAACCACCCTGCCTACCTGTGTAGCCACTTCCAGTGAGCACCATCAAGGACCCAGTTACACTAAACCAATTTAATTCCTCTTACAGTCCTATCAACCTTCCCCGATTCTCAAGCCACTTACACTGGGATATTTGGCCACTGTAAATTACACCTACCAGCCAGCTTGTCTTTGTGAATGTATGAAGGAACCAGAGCACCTGGGGGGTGGGGGAATCTCCCTCGATGCAAACTCCACACAAACACCAGAGGTCAGGATTGAACCTGGATTTCTGGAGCTGGGAGGCAGCAGCACTAGCCGCTACAGCATTGTGCCACCTACTTTTAACAGAGTATTGCAAGACTCTGGAATTATCTAAAGCACTAGTGTTGGAGACAAAAGCTATATCAACATGCGAGGATAAATTAGATAGGTGACTGAAGGAAATGGGAACAATCTACTACTCAATAAAGCTCTGGTTATGCCGTATCTGGAGTATTGCATTCATTTCTGGTTGCCTGTTGCAGAAAGGATATGGATGCTTTGGAGAGGGTGCAGAAGAGGTTTACCAGGATGCTGCCTGGATTAGAGGGAGTATGCTATAAAGGAGAGGTTGGACAAACTTGGCTTGTTTTCTCTGGAGCGGCGGAGGCTGAGGGGAGATCTGATATGGGTTTATAAGATTGTGAGAGGCATAGATGGAGTAGACAGACAGTATCTTTTTCCCCCCCAGAGTTGAAATGTCTAATACCAGAGGGCACGCATTTAAGGTAAGAGGGGTTAAGTCAGAGGAGATGTGTGGGGCAAGATTTTTTTTTATATATAAACACAGAGAGTGGTGGGTGCCTGGAATGCACTGCCAGGGGTAGTGGTAGAAGCAAAAACGATAGAGACGTTCAAGAGGTTCTCAGATGGGCACATGAATGTGCAGGAAATGGAAGGGTGTAGACACTGTGTAGGCAGAAGGGATTAGTTTGGTTGGGCATTTGATTACTAATTTAATTAGTTCAGAAAAACATTGTGGGCTGAAGGGCCTGTTCCTGTGCTGTACTGTTATGTTCTATCAGATATAGAACAGATTAGGAACTTGGAATTAGAACACTTGCAGATAGAAACTAAATGATAAGACATTACAGTCTAACTGAGCTAAACTTTTCTTTCTTCCTGTGATCATTTCCATGTAATTCACAGGGAACGACAGGCTGTGCATGTGTAGAGCTTTGACGGCCGACTCTTTTGGGTGTTTTTGACTGGAGGATTTGGAGAGCGGATGTACACGTGACTCATTTTTGTTAGTTCCATTGGTCATTGCTTACTAGGTTGCTGTGTGGGCACTTTGAGGAGGTCTGTTCCAATTGTTCATGTGTATGACCTGCTCAGAAGAGTTACTGTTGGTTGCTGGGAGACAGCCAAAAACAAGAGAATTTTTGCTCGATTCACAATCCAAATATAGATTATGAGCTGGGCTATTTTCCATATTAACTGGGGATGAAGAGGAAGATTCCATCATTGGCATATCTTAATGTTTATAACAATGTGACCTCTAGATATATCAGCAGCCCAGACACAAAGAAATCTCTCCAATCACCAAGTCTGTATCAGTGGTTTTCTGTTGTTAACTCTTGATGAACAGGATGGGCCCATTAGCTCAGAGGTGACACATCCAGCATTTATGAAGTGTAACTGCTTCCTCTCTGTCACAGCTTAGGCCTGGGTGCTTTCTACCATGTTGTGGCTTCCCCCTCCACTGCTAAAGACCACTGATATCTCCTGATACAGGTTTGGTAGTCAAGGAAGTTTCTTTGCTTTGGGACTGTAAACACTTATGAGTGTTAAGATAGGACAATGATGCAAACTTCTTTTTCATTCCCAGTTAATAAGCACAGGATCACCAAGGAAAATAAACCAGTATTTTGGAATTCCTATCCCCAGATATTTTGCTGCTTGATCACCCTTCTCACCAGCAGAAGAGAGAGGTGTCCATTTAATAGCACCTCTAACCAGATATAGGGCTGTGAGTAAAAACATCTTTGTGCTAAGTGAAGTTCCTCCCCATTAAGAGATGTCTCAATGAGGAAAGATGGGAGAAAAATACATGCTAAAGAGCATTCTCTCTCTCATTTGCATTGTCTACAAACCACATTAAAAAGGTATCGGAAGGTAATAACACTAATACTGATCTGATCCTGCCTCCTCGGAAAAGGTTTGTCAGTTAATTAAAAGGAGTGTTCCAAGTCAACAGTGCTATGCCTTATTATGAAAATCTGGGTTTCAGACTGACACACTGTGCACTATTTGCTCAATTTTAGGCTTATGTACAAGAATAATCAGGATTAAAAAGGAGAAGAAAAGGCAAGGGGAGGATTGCCCCATTTAAAGCGATTAAAATCGGAATTAGTCTTCTGCACTTACACCACCTCATTCCTGTCCTTTAGAGAATAGTGCGGAAAGATTGGAAACGTGTCACACACACTTTTTGTCCATTAAATGTCTAGGAAATTGTGCATTCAGCTCCTGTCATTAAAGGACATTTGTTAATGTATTTAGGGGATTTACATCAATCTGCTATCTTCATGGACTCTTACTCACATTTCCTTTTATTCCATTTCCAAATTTTTTGGAAAACTAATTCCAAAATTTCAAGATTGCCTTTTGCAATACTGTTCGACATGTTCTTCATCCAGGCTTCTGGATTATCAGCTTAACAACACAACTTCGACTTTGATCATAGAAGTAGCTTTAGAAAAGTGCCAGCTAAATAACTCTGAATTTTTACATTTATATTTATATGAATTCATGGATTGTAGAGGGGTTCACAATGAGGTAAAAGCATCAGATCAATCTGTGACTGAACATCTTCCTTTGACCAATATAGTGAGATATATGTTTTTACATTAACTATGCTTCACCTCCCTCCTCCACCCATCTGTGGATCCTTCAATCCCTTGGATGGAAGACATGGTTGTGGAGCCTCAACAAAGCTTGAAGGTTTGACTCCCAAAAATAAAGTTCAGTCCACTATGGCCCATCTCCCCTAATCATCTTCTATTTGTAAGCATTTCTCTACAAGCCAAGGCAACTGTGGAAACCTTTGCCCCCAGAGGTCTAGCTCGGCAGGTCAAGCATTGCTAATGGCCATTTTCAATAGCAACTGCCAGGGTACAGATTTACTCTGAGCAGATAACAACTCTGAGTGGAAGATGTAAAGTGAAACAGGAAGTGGACAGTGTAGTGTATATCCAAGAAACCTGCTTACTGCGGGATTTAGGAGTCAGACAATACCACAGGTGGCACCCTGATGGCCTCCGATGCAACTGAACCTGTGGTCACCATCGTGTACCCAAGATCAGTCTTCCAGAGAGTGAACCAGAGGGAAGCATCTGGCCCAGATGGTGTCCCTGGTCCTGTGCTCAGATCTTGTGCTGATCAGCTGGCGGGGGTATTTGCAGACATTTTTAACCTCTCCCTGCTTCAATCTAAGGTTCCTACCTGTTGAGATGACCACTATCATCCCCGTACCTAAGAAAAACAAGGTGACATACCTTAATGACTACCGACCAGAGGCTGTGACGTCTACCATCACGAAGTGCTTCGAGATGCTGGTCATGGCACACATTAACTCCAGTCTCCCAGACAACCTCGACCCACTGCAATTCACCCACCGCCAAAACAGGTCTACAATGGACACCATCTCCCTGGCCCTACACTCAACTCTGGAGCATCTGGACAGTAAAGGCACCTACATTAGACTATTGTTTTTTGACTAAGCTCCACCTTCAATACTATAATTCCAAGAAAACTCATCACCAGACTCCAAGATCTGGGACTCAACACCTCCCTCTGCAACTGGATCCTTGACTTTCTGACCAACAGACCTCAATCAGTGAGGATAGGCAGCAATACCTCCGGCATGATTATCCTCAACGCTGGTGCCCCACAAGGCTGCGTCCTCAGCCCTCCACCCTACTCCCTGTACACTCACGACTGTGTGGCCAGATTCTGCTCTAACTCCCTCTACAAGTTTGCAGATGATACTACCATTGTAGGCCATATCTCAAACAGCGATGAGTCAGAGTACAGGAAGGAGATAGAGCGCTTAGTAGAATGCTGTCATGACAACAACCTTGCCCTCAGTGTCAACAAGACAAAAGAGCTGGTCATTGACTTCAGGAAAGGGGGCAGTGTACATGCACCTGTCAACATCAATGGTGCTGAGGTCGAGAGGGTTGAGAGCTTCAAGTTCCTGGGAGTGAACATCACCAACAGCCTGTCCTGGTCAAATCATGTAGTTGGCACAGCCAAGAAAGCTCACCAGCACCTCTACTTTCTCAGGAGGCTAAAGAAATTTGGTTTGTCCCCTTTGACTCTCACCAACTTTTACCGATGCACCATAGAAAGCATCCTATCTGGATGTATCATGGCTTGGTACAATAACTGCTCTGCCCAGGACCACAAGAAACTGCAGGGAGTTGTGGATGCAGCCCAGCGCATCACGGACACCAGCCTCCCCTCCTTTACCTCTCATTGTCTTGGTGAAGCAGCCAGTATAATCAAAGACCCCACCCACCAGGGACATTCTCTCTTCTCTCCCATCGGGTAGAAGATACAGGTGCCCGAGGGCACGTACCACCAGACTTAAGGACAGCTTCTACCCCACTGTGATAAAACTATTGAATGGTTCCTTTATACAATGAGATGGACTCTGACTTCACGATCTACCTTGTTGTGACCTCGCACCTTATTGCACTGCACTTTCTCTGTAGCTGTGACACTTTACTCTGTACTGTTATTGTTTTTACCTGTACTACATCAATGCACTCTGTACTAACTCAATGTAACTGCACTGTGTAATGAATTGACCTGTACGATCAGTTTGCAAGGCAAGCTTTTCACTGTACCTCGGTACAAGTGACAATAATAAACCAATACATGGTGTAGGCAGAAGGGATCACTTTAGTCAGTCATTTAATTACTAGTTTAATTAGTTTGGCATATCATTGTGGGCTGAAGGGCCTGTTCCTGTGCTGTACTGTTCCACGTATTTATTTAACATTATCTCCCCATTTTTGTTTGCCTTGTTTATAACTTTGTCAATGTGTGTTGCTACTTGTAACAGTTTGCGTATCTGCACACCCCAGTCTCATTGCTTTCTGCCAATTTACTTCCTACCCTCCAAAGTTAGCTCCCATTCCTTCTGCCACACTTAATATCCCTTTAAACATTAATCTATTCATGGATGTCAGCACCATTGGTATTGGTTTATTATTGTCACCTGTACTGAGGTACAGTGAAAAACTTGTCTGGCGTACTGTTCGTGCAGATCAATCCATTACACAGTGCATTGAGGTAGTACAGGGTAAAAACAATAACAGAATACAGAGTGAAATGTTACAGCTACAGGGAAGTGCATTGCAGGTAGACAATAAGGTGCAAGGTCAAACAAGTCCATCCCATGGTAGGAAATGAAGAAACAAATGTAGGCATGGAGTAAGTGGAATCCACAATCGCAAAACAAGACAACAAGTTTCCAAAACAAATCTAATGTCATCGACAATCTTTAATTAATTTTAACAAAACCTTGAGTACAAAAAGACCAGGGTTTAACTATTTATACTAGACTGCCTTCTGACCCGATATGCAAGAAGCCTATCAAGGGGAGATGCACTGATAGACCTAGTTTTGGGAACTCAGCCAGAGCAGCATATATTCAAGCATATGAATGCTAGGCAGAAGAGCTGATTGAGAGAAATTAATGTTTGTAGTGTATAACATGGAGTATGTGTACATGTGCAGGTTTTGCCTTGTGGTAGATGGGATTTATAGCTCTTTACCAGGATCTCGAAGTCAAAATTGTTCCTGTCACTGGAATTAGGTCCTTGGGTCCTCACTCCTGGTGTTCAGCTCCTTGGCAACCTCCCTCCATTGCCACTTCATCACAACATGATTAGCTCTCAGGGTCCTCGGGAAAGCAAGATCTCCATGTCAAGTGCTCCACAGGTATTTCTGGATCAGCATCCAAGAAGTAGGGAGCCCACTGGTGCGGGATGGCCGAGAGCTTCCTAAGCTGCACAGTGGCTTACCGCAGCGGTCACATTGCAGCAGTCACCTCCACTTTACGAGTTGCAGGCATGAATTCAATAATACAGGTTATATTCAGTTCATATAGAGGGCCCTCAAAGTAACTCATATTGGTATTGGTTTATTATTGCCACTTGTACTGAGGTACAGTGTAAAGCTTGTCTTGCATACTGATCGTACAGGTCAATTCATTACGCAATGCAGTTACATTGAGTTAGTACAGAGCGCATTGAGGTAGTACAGAGTGCATTGAGGTAGTACAGGTAAAAACAATAACAGTACAGAGTAAAGTGTCACAGCTACAGAGAAAGTGCAGTGCAATAAGGTGCAAGGTCACAACAAGGTAGATCGTGAGGTCATAGTCCATCTCATTGTATATAGTCTTATCACAGTGGAGTAGAAGCTGTAGTTCTCATATGTGAGAACTAACGTAAAAGCATTGATTCGCCACACAAATAACTGCACACGTGAAAGTCCTAATGCAACTTGCACTGGGACAACGTGGTTGGCGAGGATGTGTTGGGCCAAAGGGCTTGTTTCCGTGTTGTATGACCATGATATGATACTCCTGCAGAGGCCTATCCATTGATTTACAAAGCTTTAACAGACTTTTCTTGTCTTGATGCACTGTTCTTGTACTTAAAGTATACAGGATCTGTGGCTTTATAAAAATGAGCTTCTCAACTTATCCAACTACCTTTAGAGATGTATGCATTTGAACCTGCAGGTCTTTTTCTTTACTAACATTAAAATGGTATCCTTCTGTTTACATTATAGTCACTCACCAGTTGTCTAAGGCATGTATTAAAAACAGCAAAAACTTTAATCAAATGCTAATTGGTCAACTGTAAATAGGTAATAAATCCTGCTTAATTTCTGTTCCTGTTTAAAAGTTAGTGTATATTAAGACCATAGGACATAGGAGCAGAATTAGGCCATTCAGCCCATCGAGTCTGCTCCGCCATTCGATCATGGCTGATTTATTTTTCCCTCTCAACCCCATTCTCCTGCCTTCTCCCCGTAACCTTTGACACCCTCACTAATCAAGAACCTATCAATCTCCACTCTAACTATACCCATCGACTTGACCTCCACAGCTGTCTGTGGCAATGAATTCCACAGATTCACCACCCTCTAGCTAATGAAATTCCTCCTCATCTCTGTTCTAAAGGGACGTCCTTCTATTCTGAGGCTGTGCCCCTCTGGTCTTAGACTCTCCCACAACTGGAAACATCCTCTCCATGTCCACTCTATCCAGGGCTTTCAGTATTACCATTCCTTTCATTCCTTCCTAAAATGCACAGTTCCACATCAAATTCCTTTCCCCTGAATGTTTGCCCCTTGTGCCAGTATTTGCTCAAGTACACCATGAACTCCTTCACTATTTATTACATCTCCAAGTTTCAATGCAATCTGCAAACTTTGAAATGATGTCCTCGTTGCAAGCTAGAGGCCATCTTGTTTTGTCCTGCAGGCTGCACAGTGGTGACCTGGGTTCAATCCAGACCTCCAATGCTATCTGTGTGGAATTTGCACGCTCTCCCTGTGACTGCACAGGTTTCCTCCAGATACTTCGGTTTCTCCCCACATCCCAAAGATGTGCAAGTTGGTATGTTGGTTGGCTGGTGTAGGTGGGTAACGGGAGAGTCAGGGGAGTTGATGGGTACGTGTGTGTGTCATAATGTGTTGCAAGGAAATAAATGGGATATGGAATTATGGGAATTTTCTGAGAGGTAGCACAGACTCAATGGGCTGAATGGCCTCTTTTGTTGTCATAAGAAACCATGTGGGGATAAAGATTAGTAATCTAAAATGTGAAAAACAATAATAATCCAAAGACATTGGTGCACGTGCCTACACACTCCCTTCACATTAAGAAGTTCAGTACTGTATTCAGTCTCCTAGCCAATTTCATATCTTCCCCGCATTCTGCTTTAATCCAAACTCTACGATTTTTACTCACAAAGCTATTGTGTAGTATTTTATCAAAGACAAAATAATGCTAGACTACTCAGAATTGCAAACAGAAAGCCTTCCACAGTAAGAGCGGTGAGGATGCGGTATACTAACCCCCAAAAAGTCTGCTTGAAAGCGATATCAATAGATTTGTATTTGATAAGGGTGTCTAGAAACATGGCTCTCTGGTGGGTAAATAGATTCAAACCACAAATCAGCCATGATCTAATTAAACAGTAGAGCAGGCTCAAAGGTCTGCAAGTACTTATGTACCCTGTGTTCCTGGATTTGTTTATATTTAAAATAATCATGTTACATAAACTTTTACAAAATTTTCCATTAAGGTGGGGAGGAGCTATTAAACTTTGCAGCAGGAGAGGCAATAGAAGTAGATACGATAGCAACATTTAAGGGGCATTTAGACTGGCACATGATGGAGGGATATGAACCATGTGCATGTAATTGGGATTAATTTAAATTGGCATCATGGTCAGCACAGACATTGTGGGCTGAAGGGCCTTTTCCTGTGCTGTACTGCTCTATGTTCTAGATGGCAGTGGCTGACCAACAGTCCTGAATTTACAAAATTGCAAATGAGGAAAATCAAGAAGAGAATCATGAAAAGATTGAGATCAAGTCTGACCAGTTAGAGATGGAGAGAAACAAAGGACTGCAGACGCTGGAATCTAGATGAAAAACACGACGATGCTGGAGGAACTCAGCAGGCCAGGCAGCATCCGTGGAGAAAAGCAGGCGGTCAACATTTAGAGTCAGGACCCTTCTTCAGGACTGAAAATAGGAAAAGGGGAAGCCCAATATACTGTATAGGAGGGAAAAGCAGAGCAGTGATAGGTGGACAAAAGAGGGGAGGCGGGGTGGGCACAGGGTGGTGATAGGTAGATGCAGGTAAGAGATAGTAATAGTCAGGTGCCGGGGACGAGGGGAGAGCAGATCCACCAGGATGGAGAGAAATCCAGGTTATTTAAGTCGTTGCTCTCTTGACAAATAACAGCTTCTGATTTCTTCATCTTCTTACTGTACATACTGTTCTACCAACCTGCCGTGTTTTTCTAGTTCTTTCCTCTTTCATTATAACTTGCTATACATACATGATTTCAACATAACAGCAGCAGGCGACATTCCAAACAAGACTATAAATTCTCCAAGTAGTGTTCCCATTTAATTTGTATCACCAACACCAGAACCATTGCATACATTAATTCTTGTGTTAATTGTGCATTAAATGTGACAATTCCTCTTATTTTCAGATGACTAACACACAATTAACACAGTGACTTTGTGCCCAAATAATTTCAAAATTTGACTCCAAATTAAAGAGAAAACTTATAAAGAAAAGGTATGAAGTAAAATAGTGTTTGAAGACAAAGTATTTCTTTTAAAGTAATTTGGAGCAAAGCAAGAACAATTGGCAGTCAAATTTGAAATGAGTGTATTTTTTTTAAATATATAAAATTTGTTGCTCATACTCTTGGCCAAGAGCATGGAAAAAACAAAATCGGTCTGACATTGAATGGTGTGTGATGCATTTTATTCAGAATAATTTGGGATCCTGATAGAAACTACTCCGAACTTTTCTAGGGAGATTAAGGGAAGTAACTGCCCTCTCACTCGATCACATGGCAATAAACAAGCAGGGGTGGCACAGCTAAGAGAGCTGCCACCTCACAGATCCAGTGACTCAGGTTCAATCCTGACCTCTGGTGCCGATATTATGAAGTTTGTGCATTCTACATAAAGGTACTCCAGGTGCTCTATTTCCTCTCACATTGCAAGGATGTGTCATTCAGTGGGTTAATTGGCCACAAAATTGCTCCAAGTGTGTAGCTGAGTGGTAGAATCTGAATGGGGGGTAGAGGGAACGGATGGGAATGTAAGAGAATAAAATGCGATTAGTGTAATTGGGTGATTGATGGTCAATATGGACTTAGTGGGATGAAGGGCCTGTTTCCAAGGCAATTTCCAAACAATTCACAATCATTGGTAGAGTGAAGACACAAGAGACTGCAGGTGCTGGAATCCAGAGCAAAAGAACCCAAACTGCTGGAGGAACTCAGTGGGTCAGGCAGCATCTGTGAGGGGAAATGGACGTCAACGTTTCGAGTTCGGACGAAGGGTCTCAACACGAATTGTCGACTGTCCATTTCCCTCCACAGATGCTGCCTGATCTGCTGAGTTTATCCAGCAGTTTGGTTTTGCCTCAAACGTTGGTAACCGTCTATTCAATTTGAATTATACAAAAGAAACAAAGCATATCCTGAAATTAAACTGCCAAAGTAACTGTGGGCCAGCCAGCAGGAAATCTTTCTCTATCAGCACAGGCACACATACTTCCACTGCAAGCATTACAGCTGCTGATTGTGAAATCACAGAACTATTCTGAAATATCAATTCATTCTCCCTGGTGGTAGCACTCCCATCTGCAAACTGGCCTTTCAAGTTCCACTCTGCAGATGCAAATATAAAATGACACTTCAGGGCTAATAATGAGGGTGTGCTGCAGTGTCGTATGTATGTATATTTTGAACAAGATATTAAATGGAGGACCCAACACTATTTCAAATGGGAGAAGGAGGGCAGTCCCCTATGTCCTAGTTAATAAAAAAAGACAATTTAAAAAAAGATTCTGATCCTTATGACAGTACCATTTGTGTGCAATTGGCTAACAAGGTTCCTACAAGTGGTAGCAGTCCAACATGGTATCTTGTTAACTCTAAAATGCTTTGGGACATCCTAAATTAGTGGAGAGTGCGATATAAATGAAACTTCTTTCAACTGTTAGCCTGGAAAAAGAGGGCAAGCATCAGGTTCTAATGACAGCCCAGGGGTAACCCAACTCAGAAGCTGGGAAGCAAAGTCTCCAACTGACTGCTGTAATAACCCCACCCCACCACCCTCCATGGACAAACATGCTCCACAAGCCAGATACCACCTTGAGCAAATTCATTTAGTCAGCCATGGCACGTTACTGAGACTCCAACCTATTTGCTCTCTCAGTATCAGAATTATCCAAAACAAGAACACACACCAGTCCTCAGCAAGGGGTCAGCAGTGGAAAGGGTGAGCAGCTTCGAGTTCCTCGGTGTCAACATCTCAGAGGATCTATCCTGTGCCCAACACAAAGACACAATCGTGAAGAAGGCACACCAGTGGCTCTACTTCACTAGCAGTCTGAGGAGATTCTGCATGTCACCACAGACTCTTGCAAGTTTTTATAGATGTACGGTGGAGAGCATTCTGACTGGTTGCATCACCGCCTGGTATGGAGGCTCCAATGTGCAGGATCGCAAGAAGCTGCAGAGGGTTGTAGACTCAGCCAGCTCCACCACAGGCACAACCCTCCCCACCATCAAGGACATTTTCCAAGAGGCGGTGCCTCAAGAAAGCGTCATCCACCATTAAGGACCCTCACCATCTGGGACATGCCCTCTTCTCATTACCACTATCAGGGAGGTGGTACAGGAGCCTGAAGACCCACACTCAACAATTCTAAAACAGCTGCTTCCCCTCCGCCATCGGATTTCTGAATGGTCCGTGAACACTACCTCATTATCCCTTAGTTATTTAGTAATTAATTGTATTTTTTTGTCTTTGCACTGTACAGCTGCAACAAAACAACAAATGTCACACCATACACGTCAGTGATGATAACTCTGATCCAATTACGTATATCACATAGCCAAAGGATGAACACTTTCAGTAAGCTACCACATTGTCGACCCCTGTCGCAGAAAATACAATCAGGAATAAAACCAGAATTCCAGCAACTGGAACACCCCAAGCTGCTGTCGAGTGGACTAAATGACCCCGCCCTCCTCTGGGAATGTCAACAAACACACCCTCGCCAGAATGACCTCTGACCCTTTGAGTTGATTAATCCAACTTCACCCTGCCGACCTGTGTGGAAAAATTCCGTGACTCTTGAGTGATCGGAGTGACTTGAGAGGGGAGTGAGTGCCAAGTCTGAGGCTGAAAAGTCCAGGGACGTTGTTCCCCACCCCCGATTTAAATCATTGCTGCTTCTAAAAAGTGTCAGAATTAAATCCGGCAGGAAGATTTAAAGTCAGAATGGGTGTCCAGGTGTCTCTGCAGCATCTGGACGTGATACCGGTTGTCAAGCAACCTAGAAGCGAGCTAAACGGGACTGAGGGTCGTTGTGGGAGCGCCAGTTGCCGAGCCCCCACTCCCGGCCTCACTGGGACCTGACCTATGGTGTGGTTCAGTCCCGTCCGAAGCCGAGCAGTGAACAGCCAGGACTGGCAGCGCCGCGGGTGTTAGCGGCGGCACCGAGCTCGCCTCAAAAATGAGCGAAAGCATTCGGGCGATGATTCCAGACACCAGCAGCAGCTGATGATGGAATTTAAACCGACCCAAGTACATGTGTTACGCTGCAGCTGGTGAAAACACCGCCAAGGTTCCCGACGGTGGTTAGTGAGGGTTTGCTTGTTTATGGATTATCGCAGAGAACCAAACGAAGGCGCCGATCAAGTGATATGAAAATTAAAATTCCAAATACGTTTCGAGAATTCAATTTTATCCGCATTTTGACGCGCAAACTCGTGTAAGTTTAGTTAACGCTGTTGCATGTAAGTTATATATAGCGTAAACATATGACCAATCAAAAACATAAATACATTCCCAGTGTACCGGACAGCGCACAATACCAAACGGTATTAGCATTGAGGGGGAAAAAACCTCAGCGCCAGGTTCAGGGAAATATCTGTGGCAAATGAGACACCGTCTTCAAAAACTTATATTCTTTTACGAGAAGTGGCATGTTGAGGATTTGCGTTCTCTAACTTGCAGGTGAAGGCTGAGCTCGTTGAATGTCATCATTTAAGTGGAAGCCGAACATTCATCAGCGGTTCAAATCTGTGCATGAGTGCAGTGCGCGTTACCTTCAGCACCCCTCTGTCCAGGTTGGGTGTCAGATCCTCAACGCCCGGTTCCAGTTCTGCAATCCTGCCTTCTTTTGCCGGTCGTTTCGGCTTCTGACCGGTGGTCATTTTACAGCGAGGGAGAGGCGCGGGTCGGTCGCTGACTTTCCTCGACCATAAGATGCTGGTTCCTTTTCTCTCTGTACTCTCGCTCGCCGGTCCTCCCGTTCACGTCCTTGACTTTCCTCGAATGCTCCGTAACTTTAATTCTCGCAGGTTGGCTCCGAGCAGATGTGCAGGAGCGGATATCAAGGCTGAATCTCCCAGCACCACCAATTCACCCAATCGCCCCTGTAGATCAAAACGCTCCAGGGCTCTATAGCTTTCTTTCGTTCGTTCGTTCGTTCGTTCGTTCCTCCTGTCTTCCTTTCTCTGACTACTCTTCCTAGATGTTCTGTTTCTCTTGCAGCCTGCCCGCTGCGCTCCAAAAGATATGGAGCAGGCACCGTCCCAGTATTCCTAGCGCGACTGAAAGCGGCCTATTCTCGCCACAGGTGCTGAGTTTGCCGGGACAGCTCCGAGAGGGCGGGGCTCCTAATTGGACCATCGGAATGTGACGTAGGCATCCTGGAGTCGGGGCAAGGGCGCCAGGGATCGGGGGGATTCCCGACGAGGAGGATCCCTGGAGCAAGGACGGGGAGAGGGGACGGGAGGGAGAAGCCAGGCAGGGAATGCTTGAAAGAGGGATGACCTGGGGCGTTTTAAGTAGGCACCCAAGGAAGGTGGCCGGAGGAACTCGGTGGGTCGGGCAGCATCTGGGCCCTGCATCAGGGCTGAGGGTGGAGGGGATGGAAGATAGCTGGAGGGGTGAGACTGGGGCCAGAAGACGATTGGTCGACTGTAGACAGAAGGTGGAAGATACAGGAGCCTGAGGGCACGCACCACCAGACTTAAGGACAGCTTCTACCCCACCGTGATAAGACTATTGAATGGTTCCCTTATGAGATGGACTCTGACCTCACGATCTACCTTGCTGTGACCTTGCACCTTATTGTCTACCTGCACTACACTTTCTCTGTAGCTGTGACACTTTACTCTGTACTGTTATTGTTTTCATCTGTACTACATCAATGCACTCTGTACTAACTCAATGTAACTGCACTGTGTAATGAATTGACCTGTACGATTGGTATGCAAGACCAGTTTTTCACTGTACTTCGGTACAAATGACAATAATAAACCAATACCATTACAAGTTCATTTGGATAAGAGTATGGATAGGAAAGGTTTAGAGAGACACAGACCAAACTTGGGCAAATGGCCTAGCTTAGGTTGGCACCTTGATCGGCATGGACGAGTTGGGCCGAAGGGCCTGTTTCCATGCTTTGCTACTCTATGAGGGGTGAAGGATGGTGGGCAGATGGAGCCAGGTAGGGGAGGGGGAGGGGTGGAGTTGGGAGACAAGAGGCAGGTGGATGATAGGTGGGGGTAGGCAAAGGAAAGGAGAGACGGCAGATGCCAGACTCTGGAGCACAAACAATGTGCTGCAGGAACTCAGTGGATCGAGCAGCATCTGCGGGGGGAAGGAATTATTGACATTCTGGGTTGAAACCTGCATTAAGACTGAGAGGGGAGATGGTCAGTTCAAAGAGGGGAAGGGGAGTGGTGGGAGAGGAGCCCGAGGTGATTGGTGGACTGAGGAGGGGTGAAAGATGACAGGCAGGTTGCACCAGATAAGGAAGGCGGGGTGGAGTTGGGAGACGGTGGCAGCCAAAAAAAGATGGAGGCAGCCAAAAAAAGAGAAAAAAATGTAAGATGGAGTGGGATGGGGTGGGGAGAGTGAAGGTTGGGGACGGCTAGGAGGGTGATATAGAAGAACTCACAAAGGGCTACCAGTGCTGGACTCTGATAAGTAAAGGAGATGATAATGGGAATCATTAGGGGAGAGGTGCATGGCAGATGGAACCAGATGGGAAGGGGGACCCTGTGAGTGAACTGTGTGCATAGTGGGTGGATGGAAGGGGGAGGGGGATGAAGATCGGCGATGGGGAGGATGGGGAGAGGGGGAATGGGACAAAAATGGGAGGACTGGAAAGGAGAGGAAAGGATGGAGAGAGGCAGGTAGGAGAAGGGGAGTGTAAAGGTTGGAGACAGCTGGGAGGGTGATAAGCAAGGACACAAGGTCTACCAGTGCTGGAATCTGATAAATAAGGAAGGTGATAATGGGAACCATTAAAGGAGAGGTGAAGTGAATCCAGGGAACGGAATGGATGCAACGGAAGGAGCCAGGGAGCACTCGCGATACAGAGGCCGTTGGTCTGTTTATCTTTCACCAAAGGAGAGGGAAACACCAGGAAGATGGGGGTTCTCGGGAGGAGGGACGAGGAGACAAAAGTGGGAGGGGAGCCTGGAGTCTAGACATCAAAGGACCCCATAGGATCCCAGAGTGTCTACGTTGAGGGGGCATGAACTCTAAGGATCAAAGAAAGAGGATCAAGGCAGCCCCAGAGAGTCGGGTAGAGGAACAAATGGAGATGAGGGTAGTCACTGAGGGTTAATGCAGAGTGAGAGCAGTGGGAGATGCAGGTGTAAACCCGTACCACAGAAGAAGAGAAACTGGAGATACAGATTCCAGGCAAGAGGGGAGGCAGCGACAGACAGAGAAGAGAGAGTAGAGGTCTGAGAACGTGACAGGGGGTGAAGGATTCCTTGGAATATGGAGTAAACTTATAAAGAGAAACAAAGGACTGCAGATGCTGGAATTCAGATGCTGGAATCTAGACCTTCTCCCCCGCACCTGCCTATGACTATCTCTACCTGCATCTACCTATCACCACCCCGCGCCCACCCCACCTCCCCTCTTTTGTCCACATATCACTGTTCTGTTTTTCCTTCCTATATATTGGGCTTCCCCTTTTCCTACCTTCAGCCCTGAAGAAGGGTCCTGACCCGAAACATTGACCGCCTGCTTTTCTCCACGGGCCTGCTGAGTTCCTCCAGCATCATCGTGTTTTTCATGCAAGTATAATTATAATGCTGAGTTATCATTCTGCATTTGGGAACGATGATCTGGTCTGCAAGTTTGGGGTGAAAGGTATGAAGCCTTTACAGCATGGATGGTGGGGTCGTGGTCCATTTCAGATTTATGGAAGGTGAACATATCTCCCATGGTTTAGGTGTCAGTGTGAGTTACGTTAGAGAAGGTGGGCAATGTCGTGGAGATGGACTGAAGTGATCTTGGCAATGGATAGAAATTGAGATTTTGTTTAACTTCAGATCAGACAAGATGCCAAAGCTACATACATTCAGCTCCAGCCTTAGTGATCAGCCATGTGAAATGGGCTCAGTGTGAGGCAAGCACCTGTTTTGAAAGGAGGCAGGTTTTTTGGTTAGGAGCCAAGAATTCAGGTTTCTCATCTTAGCTGGAGGAAATGCTCATTGTTCAGATGTAGTCCTGGAGTCCAGGGGAATGGGAGGGTGGATGAGGATTGAATACAGGATGATTACAGCACTGACATTCAGCCATCCAGCCTGTACTAGCTCTAGGTAAGAGAAGTCGGGCTGGTCCAATACTTCTGCCCTCTACCTAAAGCCCTGGAATAAACATTTCCTCCACTTGAAGACTAGGAAGAGTGAACCCCTATTCCTGGTGCCTGCACAAAAACTTGCCTCTTTCCAAAACGCTTACTTAATGACAAGGTGAAGAGTCCTATAATTGAAAATGAGAAGATTGGAATAGAGTGAAGTGTGTCATAGAATGACAATTCATCGTCAAGTGTAAGCTGTTGCATTTTATGAGCTCAAATGCACGAGGAAGCATACAGTAAATGGCAGGACCCTTAGGAGCACTGATGTCCATTGCGCCCTGAAAGTGGCAAGGAAGGCATATAAAGAAGGCCTTCATCGGTCAGGGCATTGAACATATCAGTTGGGAAGTCGTGTTGCAGCTGCATCAAACTTTGGTTAGGCCACATTTGGAGTATTGTGTGCAGCTCTGGTCTCCACACTGTGGGAAGGATGTGGAGGCTTTGGAGAAGGTGCAGAAGAGGTTCACCAGGATGCTGCCTGGATTAGAGAGTACTAGTTATAAGGAGAGGTTGGTTAAACTTGGATTGTCTTCTCTCAAGCGTCGGAGATTGAGGGCAATCTGATAGGAGTATAAAAAATTATGAGAGGCATAGATAGAGTAGATAGTCAGAGACTGTTTCCCGGGGTGGAAATGTCAAATACTAGAGGGCAGTGGTTTAAGGTGAGAGGGAGAAAATTTAAAGGAGATTTGCAAGGCAAGATTTTAACACAGAGAGCAGTGGATGCCTGGAACATGCTGCCAGGGGAAGAGGTAGAAGCAGGTACAATAGCAATGTTTGAGAGGCATTTGTACAGATACATGAACAGGCAGGGAATAGAGGGATACAGAACAAACGCAGGCTGATGGGATTAGTTTAATTTGGCACCATGGTCGACACACATGTGGTGGGCCGAAGGGCCTGTTCCTGTGCTGTATGTTCTAAGTGTGGCTGGAATTATCATTTTGCCAAGTTGAATTATAAGTGCATTTTCATTCCTGGAAGTAGGATACGAAGTTAACAAGTCAAAAATCAAAGGACAAAACAAGTGTAGCTATGTGTTTAAAATGACTTCACTGGGGCATCCCCATATATCTTCCATAGGTCAAAGAATGTGGCCAAGCCTGTGTCTAACGATCTTTGAGGAGACAGACTCATTAATTGCCTCTCACGATCTTTGAGTATTCAGAGCTAAAGAACTCCTACTGCATTTTTATTTTAGCCTATATGTGTGATTCCATTACTGATTATCGGTAAACAGGTTCCAGGGTGTATATTTTTAATTCCTAGTGGCAACTCATGGCATCTAGTGGCATATGAATATAGTCAGGCAGATAGTATGGCATCAGGGAGGGACTTTGCTGGGTCACAACACACAAAAGCTAAGATGTGAAAGACAATAGCATTATCTCAGAGGTCTGGGTAGTGTTCACTGAGTGGAATAGAAGGGTATACAGCTGGCTCACCCTACTAAAGGGGAAAGGTGGAGAAACACAGCATGATACACCGATAATCCAAACGTGAACGTGACCAACAGGGTTGATGTGGAGAGGTGACAGAGCGTGCCTTGTCTACTCAAGGGTAGGATGAGGTCGAGTGGGTAGCAGACAGATAACTGTGTGAAAGCTACAACATGGCCATAGGTTAACATTCCACCTATCTCCCGCCCAAGCAAGGATCTTAATTTCATTGGCCTGACCTGTCCAGATTCGCCAGTAAGTGCTTGGACCTCCATGGAAGTGACTTTTTCCACAGGGATGGAAAGTAGGGTTGATAGCTTGGCAAAACTGCTTCTTTTCGCCCACGTTAAGCTTTTAGCCTATTATTTTACACTGAAAAGAGCTTGTGAAGGGTTAACAAGTGGCAATTGCATGGGATTGCTCAGGAAGGAAATACATTTGTTTCATTCCAATGAGCTGGTTGTGGAGGTTCTTAGAAATATAAGTTGTTAAGGTGAAGGACAAAGGAAAATGTGAAGTTATCATTTGGAAAGGTTCTAACATTCACTAGCCAGGCATTCCAAAGCCTAGGTAATCATTTAATATTAATAGAGGAAACACTGCCTTTTTTATCTTTTCTGTAAAAGGAGCTGCATAGTTGATGCAGGTGCAATGTACATTAGGATCACACATTTACAATAGTCGATGCTTCCAAATGAGGAGGGCAGGATTATGATGAAGAAAAAGGGAGAAGGGAGGAGGGAGCATTTGTCTGACTTGGGCTTCAGAATCATGGGGGATGAGGTTCACTTCAGAAGGGAGGTGCTTTGGGGCAAGGGGAACACGAGGTGTCCACACACCACTGTCACTGGAGGCTGGCAGGAAGTGGTGTCAAAAACAACTGCATGGCTTGACACTCACCAGAACACTTTCAGCGCGGCACTCAGGCACTTCGGAGAGAAACTTGCAGCCTCGCACACTCGCAGGCAGTCTCACAGTCAGGGACAGGCTGATACATACATCCACCCACAAACTCGGAAACAGACAAGCACCACCCCCAGCCCCCACCCTTCCGTCTACCCAATTTGGGTGGAGGGGCAGGTGCACAGAAATCAAATAAGATAACCATGTAATAGGAGCACTGTACTTGGAAACAATACTCTCTTGATATTTACAGGCTACTCCATTACAATCTCCAACACCAGGAACGCCCTTCACTCTGCCACTGTTGTCAACCCAGGGGACCTTTCCTGGTTCCATGCTTTACCTTTTTTCCCATCATCTGCAGCCCTGTGTCGCCTCCGCCTTTCACCTCCCAGCCTCTCGATATTCCCACGCTCCCCTCCCCCATCTGCCTATCACCCCTCCTCACCTGGATCCACCTATCGCTTGCCAGCTCTTGCACCACCCTTTCCCTTCACCTCTTTATACTGGCTGCCTCCTCCCTTTCTGTCCAAATGAAGAGTCTCGACCCGACATATTGACTGTCGGTTTCCCTCTACAGATGCTGCCTGATTCGCTGAGTTCCTCCAGCAGTTTGTTTTATGCTCCGGATTCCAGCATCTGCAGTCTTTTGTGTCTCCAGAAACGAGATGCCGGTTTACCAGAGCTGCAGCACGTTCAAGTTAAGCAGAAAAAGCAGTGTGCAGCAGATAGTTAGACAATCCCACAGCCAACAGGTCAGCCCAAGTTGTGAATGGTGAAGAATAATTAAGCAGCTGACAGGAAGATGAGGCTCCAAGGACACACTCACACCCAACGATAGTGGAGCCAAGCACGCGTGTGCCAAAGGTAAGATACTTGCAACCACTTTTAGTCAGGAGTGCCAGGTGGATCCATCCTGGCTTCTCCTGTGGTCCAAACCATCTCAGAAGCTGGTCTTCAGCCAGTTCGATTCACTGCATCTCATATCAAGAAATGGCTGAGATACCGGATCCATCAAAGGTTATGAGACCAGACAACGTACCAGCTGTAGTTCTGAAGACTTTGCTCCAGAACTGTCTGCACCTCCGGCTAATATGTTGCTGTACACTAACAACTTGGCATTGAATGACAATGTGGAAAATTGCCCAGATATATCCTGTCCACAAAAAGCTGGAAAAATCCAACCTAAACAATTACAGCCTTATCAGTCTACTCTCAACCATCAGCAGTGATGAAAGGTAGCATGGGCAGTTCCGTCAAACTGCATTTACTCACCAATAACTTGCTGAGTGATTGGGTTTTGCCACTCCCACATGGCTCCAGATCTTATTCAAACCTTGATCCAGAGAGCTGAATTTCAGTGGTGAGGTGAGAGTGACTGCTCATAATACCAAGGCTGTGTTTGACTGACTGTGGCACCAAGACGCCCTGGTAAAATTGAGGTCATTGAACATCAAGAAGGAAACACTCCTCTGGTTGGAATCATACTTTCCACAAAGGAAGAAGATTGTAGTTCTTGGAAGTCAATCATCTCAACCCCAGGACATCACTGCAGGAGTTCCCCAGGGCAGCGTCCTAGTTCTAGCTGCTTTCCTCCAGAGATGGGGATGTTCCCTAATGATTACACAATGTTCAATTCCTTTAGTAACTTAAGTATTCCATATCTGCATGCATTCAGACCCTGATAATATTTAGACAAACGCTTATAGGTAGCCAAGTAAGAGACAAGTACCATTCATCCCCAACAAGGGAGCACCTTCTGCACAATTCCTATGATATTTGGTGTGAGATCAAAGAACAGCAGCTCCTCCTTTAACTGGGCTCTTCAAGGTCTTCTGGATACGATATTCTGGATTCAACATTCAATTCATCAATCACACATGAGCAAAATTTGGCATGTACTAGGAAACTGAAATAAAACATTTCTTTGCCAGACTAAACATTCACACATTGAACAATTTTTCCTTTGACTGTGCTTGCTTCCTCAGAGAAAAAGCTGTTCGGATGGGAGTCCATATGGATGCTTACTATGCTTTCAATGGAATCTGGGGAGCTCCAGTTCTATTAAGGTCTACTCCCTCACCTCCTCTTCTAGTAACGCTGATGACACTTTCAGCGTCCCTTCCTGTCCTCAACCTGAACTGGAGAATTTCATTGACCGCTGACAGCTTCCTCCTTTTCCGTAACTTCTCATCATCCGCCTCCAACTCCTTCCTTCCACCGCTTCCTTATTTTCATCACCAGCTTGTGGAACAGTGCTTCATCTTCTATCTGGGCACACTGCAGCCTTCTGGACTCAACACTGAATTCTACAGTGTGTTTTTTTCCTTCTTTTTATCTCTGACCTGCCAGGCATATCTTCCTGCTCTGCATTTTGTACTCTTTCATTGCTTTGTCTATGTTCTCACTCTCTAACTGCTCCCATTCACTCATTGACCAGATAACCTTCTTTACAGCTTATCCCCATGGTCACCCCTGTTCTTCCCCATCAGAGACACCCCCCTCTGCCCCACCCAGCCTGCAGTTTAACGAGATTATTTTGTCTTCTTCCCAGTTCTGACAAAGGGTCTTTGTCCTGAAACATTTGCTCTGTTTCTCCTCCCACAGATGCGACCTGACCTGCTGAGTGTTTCCAGCATTTTACATTTTTATTTTAGATTTCCAGCATCTTCAGTTTTTTTGATTTTCACTTTAGTTCAGGCCTCTGGATTACTGGTCTGGTAACTGCAATGCCACCATGAAACCTTGATATTTACATAGTTGGTATTTATGCTTCACAAGAGCATCATTCCATTTTACTTTATCTCACCTCAGATACACGCATATCCTTCTATTCAGCTTCCCCGTATAATCATCTCTGCTCTTCCTTCAGCTGCACACAATATTCCAGATGTCTCACCAGGGTGCTACATAGTTGGAGAAGGACATCTCCAATATACAACTCCTCTTGCAATGAACACCACATACTTCTTCACTTCCTAATTGCTTTCTGGATCTCCATGTTAACTTTTAGTGAGTTGTACACAAGGTCACTTGGATTCCTCTGAACACCAACACCATTCAACCTCCTGCCATTTGGAAAATACTCTATGTTTCTATTTTTTCTATGAATTTGGATGACCTCGCATTTTTCCACATTATAGAGTCATACAGCACAGAAACAGGCCCTTCAGCCCAACTGGTCCATGCCAACCAAGATTTCCATCTAAGCTAGTCCCACTTGCCCTTATTTGGCCCATATCCCTCTCACCCTTTCCTATCCATGTACCTGTCGAAGTGTCTTTTAAATGTTGTTAATGTACCTGCCTCAACCACTTCCTCTGGCAGTTCATTCCATATACTGACCACCCTCTGGGTGAAAAAGTTGCCCCTCAGGTTCTTATTAAATCTCTCCCCTCTCACCTTAAACCTATGCCCTCTATTTCTTGATTCCCCAACCCTGGGAAAAAGACTGTGCATATTGACCATATCTATGCCCCTCTTGATTTTTTACACCTCTATAAGTTTACCCCTCATTCTCCTACACTCCCAACCTGCTCAACCTCTCTCCATAACTCAGTCCCTCAAGTCCTGGTAACATACTTGTAAATCTCCGCTGCACTCTTCCCAGCTCAATGGCATCTTTCCTGTCGCAGGGCGAACAAAACTGAACACAATATTCCAAATTCCCAATTATATTCCATCTCCCATATCCTCGCCCATTTACCAAACCTGTCTATATACCCCTGAAGCCTGCCTGCATCCTTCTCACTGCCCACAGTGTCACTTGGCTTTGTATCAGCAGCAATCTTGGATATACGTCACTTGATCCTCTCAGCCAAATCCTTCATACAGATTGTGAATAGCACTGATTGCTGCAGCGCCCCAATAGTCACAGCCTCCCAACATGATAGTGACCTGCTTATTCTTACTATTTGATTCTGTCTGTTTCAATCCAGGCCAGTATACTACCCACATGACCATGTGCTCTAATTTCTTGTGGGGCATCTTTGCAAAGTCCTTATGGAAGACCAAATTAATTCTTTAACCCTTGTCCATTCTGCTAGTTACAATCTCAAAAAACTCACAGACTTGTCAAACAAGGCTTCTTCTTCAAATTGCACTGTTGACTCTGCCCAATGTTATTATTATTTTCCAAGTATCCAGTTATCACTTCCTTAATAATAGATTTCAGCATTTCCCTCTAATTGATGTTGGGCTAACTGGTCTGTAGTTCTCTGTCTTTGCCTCATTTCCTAAACCATGATGGTACATTCACTAACTTACAATCAATGGAAACTGTTCCAGAAGCTACAGAATTTTAGATGATAATTTGCTCACCAGCTCCATGGACAGTTTTTTTCTGAGCTCCTCGTTCACTCCTGATGTGTTGTTCTTCACTATTTTCTGCTTTTTTCTGTGCAGACATATATATTTTTTTGTTTAATTTCCATAATTTCTCCTGCCTGTGAGGAACCCATATTAACCTTAGATAATCCTTTCCTTTTTATATAGCTAAAGAAGACTTTACAGTCTTTATGTTTCCTGCCACACTCTTCTGTCTCTTTCCTTATCAATGCCTTAGTCCTTCTTCTTGGCTGTTCCCAATCTGCATTTCCTTTTTGGCAATATTATAAGCTTATTCCTTTGCTCTAATGCAGTGTTTAACTTCTATGGCTGGACTACTTTTCTTGTTTCTTATTTCCCTTAAAAGGAATATATATCTCTTCTAAATTACTAATTACTGCTTTAAATATTGGACATTGATTATTACTGTGATGCATTTTAATGTAATTTCCCAAACTACCATAGACAACTCATTTCTCATGCCTTTGCCGTTTGCTTTATTCAAATTTTAAGACCCTGATTTCAGATCAAAATAAATCACTTTCAATTTTTATATAAAACTCCATTATATTATTGGTATTGGTTTATTATTGTCACTTGTACCAAGGTACAGTGCAAAGCTTGTCTTGCATACCAATCGTACAGGTCAATTCATTACACAGTGCAGTTACATTGAGTTAGTACAGAGTGCATTGATGTAGTACAGGTAAAAACAATAACAGTACAGAGTAAAGCGTCACAGCTACAGAGAAAGTGCAGTGCAATAAGGTGCAAGGTCACAACAAGGAAGATCATGAGGTCATAGTCCATCTCATTGTATAAGGGAACCGTTCAATAGTCTTATCACAGTGGGGTAGAAATTGTCTTTAAGTCTGGTGGTATGTGCCCTCAGGCTCCTGTATCTTCTACCTGATGGAAGAGGAGAGAAGAGAGAATGTCCCGGGTGGGTGGTGTCTTTGATTATGCCGGCTGCTTCACCAAGACAACGAGAGGTAAAGACAGAGTCCAAGGAGGGGAGGCTGGTGTCTGTGATGCACTGGGCTGTGTCCACAACTCTCTGCAGTTTCTTGCAGTCCTGGGCAGAGCAGTTGCTGTACCAAGCCGTGATGCATCCAGATAGGATGCTATCTATGGGTGCATCGATAAAAGTTGGTGAGAGTTAAAGGGGACAAACCGAATTTCTTTAGCCTCCTGGGGAAGTAGAGGCGCTGGTGAGCTTTCTTGGCCGTGGCATCTATGTGATTTGACCAGGACAGGCTGTTGGTGATGTTCACTCCCAGGAACTTGAAGCTCTCAACCCTCTCGACCTCAGCACCGTTGATGTTGACAGGTGCGTGTACACCGCCCCCTTTCCTGAAGTCAATGACCAGCTCTTTTGTTTTGCTTACATTGAGGAAAAGGTTGTTGTATGACAGCATTCCACTAAGCTCTCTATCTCCTTCCTCCAACTCATCGCTGTTTGAGATACGGCCTACAACGGTGGTATCATCTGCAAACTTGTAGATGGAGTTAGAGCAGAATCTGGCCACACAGTCGTGAGTGTATGGGGAGTATAGTAGAGGGCTGAGGACGCAGCCTTGTGGGGCACCAGTGTTGAGAATAATCGTGCCGGAGGTATTGCTGCCTATCCTCACTGATTGCAGTCTGTTGGTTAGAAAGTCAAGGATCCAGTTACAGAGGGAAGTGTCGAGTCCTAGGTCTCGGAGTTTGGTGACAAGTTTGCTTGGGATTATTGTACTGAAGGCAGAGCTGTAGTCAGTAAACAGTAGTCTAACGTAGGTATCACTCTTTCGTATGATCACTCTTTCTGAAAGATATCTACACATCTTCCACTGATCCTTTATCATTGTAAAATGCTAGATCTAAAATAATCTGCTTCCTTTTTGGTTTTTCAACATATTGATGGAGAAAACTATCCCTTATTACATCCATGAATTCATTCTCCACACTATTACTGCTAATTTGATTTGTCCATGCTATATGCAGATTAAAGACCTCATGATGACTGTACTGCCCTTGTTACATGCACCTTGAATTTCCTGATTTGTACCGGACTTTACATTATAATTACTCTTGGGGGTCCTATGTGAAATTTCCAACAATGTTTTCTGTCCCCCTTATCTCCACCTGAACTGATTCTGCATCTTGATTTTCTGAGCTAATCTCCTTCCCTCTATTCCCTTTATTCCATTCTTTAACATCAAAGTTACCCTGCTTCCTTTTCTATTTCGCCTATCTCTTCTAAAGGTTAACTGTGCTGGAATATTTAATTCCTCACCCTCGCTACTTTGCAACCATGTCTCTGTTAGATTGCACCCATTCATTACTACTTCTGCCATTAATTCGCCTATCTTTTTATGAATGCTACATGCATTCAGATTAAGAGTCTCTTCATCATTTTTGCCTCCTCTGACTGTAATTCGAAGTATCCTCTTATGTTTGAACACATTATCCATTCCCAACAGACTCTGGTTATCATTACCTATTTCACTATCCAGTACTCTCTGGTACTCTAGTTGAAACTCTCTAATCTAGCACCCTTGGGACTTGATCGGTGCCAGACCACAGAAATTGCCCCCCCACCGATCATCTTCCTCTGAGCAGGAGAACTGTTCTTTTTAATTACAGGCACTTCAAACACTCCCTGGGTTGCATAAGAGTTCCAAGAACTGTCTGTAACCCAAAGTTTACCTAAGTCGGAAACGCTGTTGGCTGTGATCACAAAAGTTGCACTGGTAGGTTAATTAATTACAGATTAGTACAGATCGTGGTTAATTTTAGATGTTACTTAGATGTTAGTTAGAATTAATTTATTAGTACATATCTGTACTATTGGGGCAGCCCAATTTCTCATAAGAGTCACAGGGTCATAGAGTTATAGAGCATGGAAACAGACCCTTCTGCCCAACCTGTCCATGCCAACCAGGTTGTTTTCTTGCGCTAGTCCCATTCCCAATGTTTGGTCCATATCCTTCTAAACCTTTCTTATCCACGTGCCTGTCTAAGTATATTTTAAACATTATAATTGTATCACATCCTCTGACAGCTTGTTGCATATACGCACCTCCCTCTGTGCAAAAAAGTTGCCCCTTAGATCCCTTTTAAATCTTTCCCATCTCACCTTAAACCTATGCCCTTTAGTTTTAGACTCCCCCACCATGGGGAAAAGACTGTGACCTTATCTATGCCCCTCATGGTGTTATAATTGAGAGATAACAAAATAGGTGGCAGGACTCTAATTTCCCTCTCCTCTCTTTTGGGATCAAAGATGACTGGCTTCCATTCTGGTTGTTCGATGTCTGTGGTGAGACAGGATGGATTAGAAGTTTGCGAGGTGGTGTGCTTCCCTCTACCCTTTACTTTATGCTTCTGGGTCACCTGACACATGGCCTCGAGAGTCTCCTTACCACCCTGAATGCTTCTTCTCCACTTCAAACTATCATGAGCCAGGGATTCTCAGTGTGGATGTTGTATTCTTTTCAAAGAACCTTAAGCATATGCTTGAATCTTTTCCTTTATCCACACGATAATCGCATCATGTGAAAGTGCTTTGGAGTCTGGTGTCCGACATGCAAGAAAAACATCTTCTTGTTAGCACTTGCAAGGAGCCTGGCTCTGTGGCACCGTCACATGGAAATTAGACAGCTTTTCTTGAGCGTTCTTAATATGGACCTCGAAACCCAATCTTGTGAAATGAATGCTAATAAGCCCCTTCAGAAAGTGTTTCATTCTGCAGCACCGAGTTTACTCATGCTGATGAGCCGGTAAGTAGTAATTCAAAAACACGTGGTAATTTTTCAAAGTTCTTAAAAGTTCTTGTGGGGGGGGGGGGGGGGGGTTTCCTCTACTTCTTGTGCTTTGTTGCTCTGGATGCCCATTTTGTTCTTAACACTCCCGTCCAGCCGGAACTAACAGTTGATGAAATGCTAACCTCAGAAACCAGCAACCAGATAGCAGCACGGGAATGTGTACAACCATAGGCCGACCTTAGGACTGGAGAGTGCAGGGGATAGAGGGTGTATTCGCAGTCAAGGGGAAAACCATAAGGCTGTTTGTAATGTGAGATCTCTGCACTCCTCCACATACCCTTCGCATTAACATTGGTAACCATGCCTCAACTGAGAGGGGCTTAAGCTCTGGCATTCCCTCAATCCTGCTACTGCCTTCTTTAAGACAGTCTTAAAACATTGCACTTTTTTTAAACTTTGGTCACCAGTACTAATGTCACCTTATATGAAAGCCTGTCAAATTTTGGTTAAAGTACTTTGGGATTATTTTTCAACCTTATAAATTCTCAATCTCAACTCAACACTGTGAATTCATTGCATATCAATAGCAGGGTGTAAGATATGTGGCTGCCTGCCTGTGCATACAAGTGGAAAAATACTGCTTGTCTCTCTCAGAGCTCTGTTGTTTAATGAAGTACTTTGCTGGTTTCAATAACTGGCTATCATCCAGTTTCTTAGTAAGAGAATGAAAGAAAGATACTGAGACACTAAGAGTTCATCTAAGCTCAGATGCAATCTTTTAACGCAATTGCTTCTGCATTCATGTGCCATTTACCTGGCATCTTGATCTATTTGAACATTTATGAAATGGAGAGTAACGGAGAGAGGTTCACTGAGTCCACTCTGACCATCAATCATCCACTTACACTAATCCTACATTAATCTCTATTTTTTCAGCCTCCCCACGTTCTCATCAACTCCCCCCAGATTCTACCACTCACCTACACACAAAGGGCAATATACAGGGGCAATTAACCTAATAAATGGCACATTTTTAGGATATGGGTGGAAACCCAAGCACCTGAAGGTCAGGATTGATAAGATAAGATTTCTTTATTAGTCACATGTACATCGAAACACACAGTGAAATACATCTTTTTACATAGAGTGTTCTGGGGGCAGCCCACAAGTGTCGCCACACTTCCGGCGCCAACATAGCATGCCCACAACTTCCTAACCCGTACGTCTTTGGAATGTGGGAGGAAACCGGAGGACTCAGAGGAAACCCACACAGGCACGGGGAGAACGTACAAACTCCTTACAGACAGTGCTGGAATTGAACCTGGGTCACTGGCGCTATGAGCCAGCAGCTCTACCAGCTGAACCACTGTGCTACCCTAAATAATACATCAAAAAATAAGTCATCCATTCCAAGTTCTTTGGTTGAGTTTTGAAAATCTCGAGGATGATGACAATGGGAACTGGATGGGAAAATTGAACACTCCATTTTATAAAGGTCTTGGCATTGTACCCAATCCTAATCCTAGCCACGGACTGAACTTAATCATGGACATGCACTGAAATCAATCACAAATGCAATGAACTAGAAACATGCTGGAACTACCCGCAATAATCCATTAAAACTGGAAATGAGTCTTGGAATTACACACCCACAATGTGAGTCAGGGACCCACGGACGGCTCAGGGGTTTGAATCTATCACTGCCTCCATTTCTGGATTCCAGCAGCTGGGACCAGACTTCCCGGAATTATACTGGGGAAATGCCTCTCGCATCCGGTACCCGCACCTTACTAAGATCAATGGAGATTCAAGGCCGTTAGTTTTGGAGGCAACAAAAAGCAATTTATTAGCATTTTGCTTTAGTTTAATGTTTGCATTTATTTCTAAGTAATGTATGGATTTTTAAATTAACTTTTATTTTTAATCATTTCGAATTTTTATTTAAATTTTTAATAGATTTTAAATTATCTCTGAATGTCAGAGACATTTGAAAAATATTAAAATCACTGACAGCTTTGAGAGAAGACAAAACCTTGCCCCCAGCCTCAGCTACAGTCCAGAGGTGTCACCCCTGAGAGTAGTTTACCAACACTAAGCCTCCTCCACGGTATGGTGTGTCCATAAACAAAGCACAGCTGGGTTTTGTCAATTGATGCGATGCGCAGATGGCTTTGCCCACAACTGTTTGTCAACCATTTTGTAGAAGTGAAATATATTTTTAAAATGTCAAAATGAGTAATAGAGGGATTCTACAAGGCCTTTTAAGAATGCAAATTCTTCAAGCAAAAGCCGACTTGGTATTAATTTTGTGATCGGCAGGGTGGTGGACATCACTGCCATCATTTCAGGTACCAAGTGACAGCGTTAAACCTTCCTCAGCCAGATGTTAACAATAGGCATGAAGGTCAAGGTTACCTTCACTCAACCCTATCATCTATTTTTGGCATAAACCTCAAATGAGCATAACCTACTGCTCCATTTCTCATACCAGCCATTTATTCAGTTGGCAGTTTTTCACCAATCTCGGCATGATTTTGTACCAATCTTACCAACCCAGACTCATTTCATTCATGCAGAATTTTTATAGGAGATTCTGACCAAGTTGGAGCCCAGATACCAGAGGTGAAAGAGCAGTTCTAACCCAGTCCAATACCTAGTACTCCAAAGAATGCTGACATGTTTCATTGTGAGGTCTGTGCAGATCTGTCCCTGAGTCATTGCTTTTCTGTATATACTGACAGCCTGAATTTGGATATGCAAGATACCATTTCAAAATTTGCATATGACACAAAACTTGGAAATGTGGCAAGCAGAGAAGAAGGTCATCATAGGCGTTAAACAGATAGACACACCAATGGAGTGGATGGATATATTTTTTGTAGAAAAGGGTGAAGTGATGGGATGGCGCCATAGCAGTTAACACGAATTCCTCACTGCTGCAGAGTCCAGGTTCAATCCTGACCACGGGTACTGTCTGTGTGGAGTTTGCACGTTCTCCCTGTGACTATGTGGCTTCCCCTCTGGTACTCCAGTTTCCTCCCACATCCCAAAAACATGCTGGTGGGTTAATTGGCTACGTTAAATTACCCCTTAGTGTAGGAAGATGTCAAAAGAGTCAAAGGGGAATTGAAGGGGCATATGAGAGAGGATTCAGTTGCAGATCTGCAGGGAAACACAGAGGGGGATTGGGACTGATGGGATCACCCTGTTTGGAAGCCAGCAAGAATCCAATGGGCCGAGTGGCCTGTTTCTGTGTTGCAAGCAAGTGATGCATTTTGGCAGGAAGAAAAAGGAAAAGGCAGTATAAAGAATGTGGAAGCCGTAGAAAGGGTGCAGAAGAGATTTACAAGGATGTTGCCTGGATTGGGGAGCATGCCTTATGAAAACAGGTTGCGTGAACTTGGCCTTTTCTCCTTGGAGCGACAGAGGACGAGAGGTGACCTGACAGAGGTGTATAAGATGACAAGAGGCATTGATCATATGGATAGTCAGAGGCTTTTTCCCAGGGCTGAAATGGTTGCCACATAGGTTTAAGGTGCTGGGGAGTAGGTATAGAGGAGGGGTAAGTTTTTTACTCAGAGGGTGGTGAGTACACGGAATGGGCTGCCAGCAACGGTGGTGGAGGCGGATACGATAAGGTCTTTTAAGAGACTTTTGGATAGGTACATGGCGCTTAGAAAAATAGAGGGCTATGGTAGGGACATGTTCAGCACAACTTTGTGGGCCGAAGGGCCTGTATTGTGCTGTAGGTTTTCTATGTTTCTATAATATAAAGGATAAGATTCTAAGAGGGGCAAAGGAACAGGGAAACCTGGAAACACATGGGCACAAGTATCCGAGTGTGGAAGGAATGACTGAGAAACTGATTAAGAGGCCATGTGGTATCTTGGGCTTTAAAGGTGGGATGATGGAGTACAAAAGCAAGCTGGGTCACAAATGCAGTATCGCATTCAGTTCGGGCTAACACACTGAAGGAGGAATGTGAAGGCCCCGAAGAGGGTGCAGGAGAGTGGGGGTTCAGAGTGCAAACAGGGTGTCCGGCCAGAGACAGGGGTCCGGAGTGGGGCGGGGGCTGGGGTCCAGACTGTGGCCATGCTACGGTCTGTGGGTCGGGTGTGCAGCTGGAGCCAGGACTGGGGTCTGGAACACGAGGGGTCGGGAAGGTTGGGTGGGTTTGCAGCAGAAACCGGGCTCCGGAGTGTTTGTACATTTCCCATTCTCTTTAAACTCACCAGGTTCACAGGAAAATGTATTATACCACTGGGTAAGATGTAAACAAAGTAAAATAACTGTGTGTTTGGGTATCGTTAGGAGTAACTTCAGTAGTTTGCAATATCTGCTTGTTTGGCAGCGTCAGCATGCCAGTGGTGCCAGACGATCAGAGTTTCACTTAAATCAGATGAAGGAAGTTGGGTTTGTACTCCTTACAGCCAGAAGGCTGAGTGCTTTTGTAGAATTGTTCAATATTATCAAGTGTCTAGACAAAGTGAACAAAGACAAACTGTTTTCATTCAGCAGAAAGGTCAGGGGCTGCCTCAACCCACCCGCTGCTGAAACCTTCCTCCACATTAATATGTGACTGTTCCAACATACGTCGCCCTCGCCTTTATCACTATACTCTCCATGAAAGTTGAGCCAATCATGTCTGCACCAACTTTGCACCGTCTCATTCACCCATCGTTTCAGTTCTCTCAGACCCACACTGACTCCTGTTTAAACAAACCCTCAAATTTAAAATCCTCATCCACGTCACTCCCCTCCCTGCCCCTGGAATCTCCTCCAGCCCTTTTCCCCTTCCAAACATCTGCACTCCTCCATTGCTGACCTCGAGAACTTCCCTGATTTTAATGGTTTGACTGTTGGCGGCTGTGCCTTGAGTTCCCAAGCTCCAAAACCCTCTCCCTTTCTGTGGCAAATGACTGAGTCTGAACAAAACCATTTCCAGCTTTGGTATAATACGTGACTCCAAGATGAACTTCCATCTACGTTTTCACACCATCACTAAGACCATCCACCGTCACCCTAAAAATTGCCCAAGGTGAACTATTTCTCAATTCTGCTGCTGAAACTTTCCTCCGTGCATTTGTTGCCCTGGACATGACTATTCCAACTCACTCCGACCTGGCCTTTACCATTCCATCTCCTCGGAAGACCAGCTCTTCAGCTCTCTATCCTCCTCCAAAGCTACCTCACTGACCTAAATTTGCTTATCTGCCTTTCCATTTAAACACATGACACTGTGTCAAATTTTGTTTAGTAACACTTCTGCAATGTGCACTGGAACATTTTACTGTGTTAAAGGTATATAGATCACATGTGGTTGAAGAACTACAGCAGAGGACAGAGCTGCCTTGCTTTAAGAAGAACTCTGAAGAAGGACTGTGCCGAGAAATTCACCCCCTGGGCAGAAGCACCAAAGGCAGCATTAGCAATGAAGCAGTGAAGTCAATGAAGCAGAAGTTCAGATGCGGATTACGATGTACTGCTGTCACCAAGTAGCACATTTAGTGTAATTGACCCGAGAATGAATAATTTCTAGGTATCATTACAGAACGTAGGGCAAGCATTACGATCACTTCAGGAAATCAGGATCTTTGTTTTCACATTGCATTCAATTCTCTCAATAACCTCTTCAGTCAAACCAAAGCCCTTTCACATGATAGTGCCTTCGCTGGCAGAGCGAAGTAGAGTTGCTGAGTTGGTGTGCCGTGTGGAATGTTGTGTAAATTCCCCACTTACTAACAAGTCACAAATGTGAAACATTAACTCACATTTTACAAATGTTTATTGATCCCTTTCTTGTTGAAACCAATCCTCCAGTTAAAGCTAAACCCAAAAAGAGTAGTCTGACTGCTCTTTCAGCCTCCATCAGAACACTTATTTAGTTATCTGCTAAAGATCTAAGATCGTCAAGTCACTGGCAAAGACAACTACAGGAGTGGGACGTTTGCCACTCTTGTGTGGCGACGTGGAGTTAGAAGATTGAGGCTCAGGCACACTGGCCTAGGGTTGTGTTGGGAGGTCCTTGGTATTTTACAGTGGAATCTGTGGCTCACCTGTAGTACTCTCAATGTCCAAAGGTTCTGGGTTCAGGTCTTACATAACTTGAGTCCATAATGTAGCCGGAGACGAGATGTCAAGTATCCCATCAGGCTTTGGGAGAACACTGTCTGGAAAGAGATGCTGGGAACTACAGAACAAAGAGCACAGTGAAGAAAGGTCACGAGATCAATGCTTGGACATTTTCAATGTGAGGAAGTAGGGTTATGCTGACATAGTCCTGTGAACTATGCCATTGTAAGTTATTCCACAACGAACCATTTGGGATGAGGATATTTTGGGACTGTCATTCTGTGGACAAAACATGTTTGATGAATTGTGAAGCACAGGCACAATTAAAGAATTCTCTGGCTGATAAGAAAATATTTGCTCCTGTTGACCCCATCCTGGATGTGAATCGTAATGATCAAGATTGATAGGGCCCAGGTCTGAGATGAGGATGGAAACAGATGTGTCTTGTTGTTCAGACCTTGAAGGAATGACAGCTTAAATGATTGACTTCAGAACTGTGAGGGTCCTAGGCTGGGGTAAAATAAAGAAAGCCTTAAGAAGATTGGAAGGAAAATTGGATAAAGGAAGCACTGTCTGAGACATCAGCAGTGACAACCTGGGAACAAACCATCACAAGAAGGAGGGCCCTGAGTTTTGAACTCAGAGAAAACTACCTGCTGGAGTGAAGGTGGCCAGCTTTATCTCACATGGGGAGTATTTAAGTCCAAGCCAGGGATTTTGTGATTTAATGTCAGAAGTATTAAGTTGGAACAGTAAAAGTCAGTAGTATTCATGTTTGATTAAGTAACCCAGGTAGAAATAAAGATTAAATTGTACCAAACCTTGGTTTGGAGTCTTTTGTTTGACATGTGAGTTGATGCCCTATCGAGGTGATAGGGTCAACAGTAATCCAAGCTGACATTCAGTACAATACTGCACTCTCAGAGCTTCTGCCTCTTGTCTGAGACTGCAAGTCAAGGGCCCATCACGATTAAAAGAGGAGGAGGAGAGCCCTCCCCAGTGGCCAGTCCTTGTCCTCACCCTACACCCACGACAAGTTATTTCATCATTATCCTTGCCATCTGTGAAATCTTGATCTTTGCAAATTTGGCTGCTGAACTTTTTTTCCACGACAACAGAAACAGAACTCCAAAAATACTTGAAAATCAAAAATAACTGCTGATGCTTGGAATTGGAATTGGTTTACTATTGTCACTTGTACCAAAGTACAGTGAAAAACTTGTCTTGCATACCGTTCGTACCGATCAATTCATTACACAGTGCATTGAGGTACTACAGGGTGCTTTGAGTAGTACAAGGTAAAACAATACAGAATGCAGAGTAAAGTGTCACAGCTACAGAGAAGGTGCAGTGCAGGTAGACAATAAGGTGCAGGGTCATAACGAGGTAGATTATGAGGTCAAGAGTCCATTTTCTCGTACTAGGGAACTGTTCAATGGTCTCATAGCAGCAGGGTAGAAACTGGTGGTATATTCTTTCAGGCTTTTGCATCTTCTGCCTGATGGAAGAGGGGAGAAGAGAGTATGTCCCGGGTGGGTGGGGTCTTTGATTATGCTGGCTGTTTTACCGAGGCAGCAAGAAGTACAGACAGAGTCCATGGAGGGGAGGTTGGTTTCCATGATGTGCTGAGCTGTGTCCACAACTCTCTGCAGTTTCTTGAAGTTCCGGGCAAAGCAGTTGCCGTACTAAGCCATGATGCATCCAGATAGGATGCTTTCTATAGTGCTTCGATAAAAGTTGGTGAGTGTCAAGGGGGACGTGCCAAATTTCTTTAGCCTCCTGAGGAAGTAGAGGCGCTGGTGAGCTTTCTTGGCCACAATGTCTACATGGTTGGATCAGGACAGGCCACTGGTAATTTTCACTCCTAGGAACTTGAAGCTCACAACCCTCTCGATCTCAGCACCAATGATGTAAACAGGAGCATGTGCACCACCCTCCTTCCTGAAGTCAATGACCAGCTCTTTTGTTTTGCTGACATTGAGGGAAAGGTTGTTGTTATGACACCATGTCACCAAACTCTCTATCTCCTTCCTGTACTTTGACTCATCATTATTTCAGATACGGCCCACTATGGTGGTATCATCCGCAAATTTGTAGATGGATTTAGGGCAGAATCTGGCCACGCACTCTTGAGTGTATAGGGAGTAGAGTAGGGAGCTGAGGATGCAGCCTTGTGGGGCATCAGTGTTGAGAATAGTCGTGCTGGAGGTGTTGCTGCCTATCCTGACTGATTGCGGTCTGTCGGTCATGAAGTCAAGGATCCAGTTTCAGAGGGAGCTGTTGAATCCCAGGTCTTGGAGTTTGGTGATGAGCTTGCTTGGAATTATAGTATTGAAGGCAGAGCTGTAGTCCATAACCGATAGTCTAACGTAGGTGTCTTTACTCTCCAGATGTTCCAGAAATGAGTGTAGGGCAAGGGAGATGGCGTCTGTTGTAGACCTGTTTCGGCGGTAGGAAAATTGCAGTGGGTCGAGGTTTTCTGGGAGGCTGGAGTTAATGTGTGCCATGACCAGCCTCTGGAAGCACTAGCCACCGGTCAGTAGTCATTAAGGCACGTTATCTTGTTTTTCTTAGGTCCTGGGATGATAGTGGTCTTCCTAAAGCAGGTGGAACCTCAGACTGAATCAGGAAGAAGTTAAAAATGTCTGCAAATACCCCCGCCAGCTGATCAACACAGGATCTGAGGACACTGCCAGGGACACCATCCAGGCCAGATGCTTTCCGCGAGTTCACCCTCCGGAAGATTGATCTTATGTCCTCAACGGTGACCATAGGTTCAAGTGCATTGGAGGCTGTCAGGCTGAGTGGTGACATACCAGTCCCCTTCTCAACAAAACATGCATAGAATGCTCATTGGGAAGGGATGGGCTGTTGTTGACGATGCTGTCCGACTTCATTTTGTAGCCTGTTATAGCACGTAAGCTCTGCCATAACTGACGCCTGTTCTGGGACTCAATTTTGGACTGATATCGTCTCTTGGCATTACTGATAGTTTTACGGGAAAAAAAAAACGTGCAGAAAATTCTGGAAACACTCAGCTGGTCAGGCTGCATCTGAAGGAAGAGAAACAGAGCTAACATTCCAGGTCGAAGACCCTTTGTCAGAACTGGGAAGGAGAGAAAAGAAACTCATTCAGCTGCAGGGAGAGTTGGGGAGAGGGAACGTCTCTGAGAGGGTAAAACTGGGGTGACCATGGGGTAAGCTGTAAGCGAGTTTATCTGGTCATTGAATGAATGGGAGCAGGGAGTGAGAACAAAGATAGTCAAAAGAACACAGATGAAAGAATGTAGGAGTTGCAAAATGCAGAGCAGGAAGACATGGCCAGCAGGGCAAGCTGGGCACGTCCTCCACTCCCAGAGGAAAAAGAAGGAAAAATCAGAAACAAAAACAAACAAACTGAGCCAATCTCTATGCATGTCTTCCTGCCCTGCAATTTGCAACTCCTACATTCTTTTATCTAGGTTCCCACTCTAAACGCACCCATTCACACATTTCAACTGCTATTTTCAGCACTTTCTGTTTTCACTTCAAAATTACTTCACTGGTTCTAAAGTGCTTGGGATGTCCTGATGTTGTGGAAGGCCCTACAGAAACAAGTTATATTGGAAAGTGCTTCATCTTTCCATGCAAGTGTCCTTCACCCAGAAGAGCACAGAAAATTAATACAAAGGAAAATATAATGCAAGAATTGCCAACAAAATTTTTTTACACACTTTCTTATTACACTTAAAGTATTCCCACCACGAGAGCATATTGGCACAAATAGATCAGCAGAAAACAGGAAGATGATGTAAATAAATTTCAGGAAAAGGAATAATGGCTTTGATCCATAAGTCACACTCTGTACAGTCACATGGCTGGCTAGCTATCATTGGCATTGAATCACAGTACCTTATCTGATCCCCTTTCTATCAACATGCAGTTCATCAGAATTTAGTGACTTAGTATTCAGTAGTGTAGGTTCATTAACATTTCACCATCAATTTTTATTCAGTAAAAGGTACAGTGCCAGGAGGAAGAATTGCTCAAACAAATACTGAATGTACCAACTTGAAGGCAAAGAGATGCTTTCCACATAACTAATTTTAAGATTTCCCCCTATTTTAGGCTCTAGGTAAACGTTCTTATCCCACTTTGTTTTAATCAAGACCAGCATTTATAACCTTTCCCTAATTGCCTTTGGATAGGAGGTCTTTTCAGAGAGTAGCTAAGAGTTCTGCTGTGGGCCTGAGGTTACATGTACGCCAGAAAAGGTAAGGATGTGGATTCCCTTCCCACTGTGAGCCAATAATTTCTTGGTCACCGCATTTTTATTCTAAATTCTTTTAATTAACTGAGTTCCAGTTTTCCAGTCACAGGTTTCAATTCTAAATAGTCTAGCTCCAATTTTAAAGTTATTCCTCTTTGTTCCGGACAGCTCAACTACTGTCTCAAATTATTTAATCACTATTATTGTTATCCATTAATCTCCAATACTCAAAAAATAAAAGACTTAATTTTATTTACATAGGTCTACATAGGCAGCTTATATCCAGATGAGAATAGTATTGGAAGAGGAGAAGAAGTTCATTCTCATCACTGATCTCATTAAACTACGTTGAACACAAACTCAGACTTTTCCCACTATGTTATCAATGACCTTTACAAACTTCTTTCTCCCCCTTTATTAATTGTTGTCCTCCAACTCGCCGGGCTATTTCTCAGTGTATGATCAGGTTCCAAAAACAAATCAGTCATAATTAAATTACAAACAAACTCATGGGGCCCAATAGATTATTTAAGTTTGTATACACACAGGAGACACAAGAGAGACTGCGGATGCTGGAAATATGGAGCAACACACACAAAATGCTGGAGGAACTCAGCAGGTCAGGCAGCATCTATGGAGGGAAATGAACAGTCGATGTTTCGGGCCGAGACCCTTCATCAGGACTCATTTAAGTTTGTATATCCTTATTTCTTCCTGTATATGTTTTAATGTAGAGGCAATCACAATCTATACCAAGAACAGCCAACCTCATTGGCAAATAATACTAATCACTGCCTTACTAATCATAGCCTACACCAATGACAACCTTTCTGACCCAAGATCTTTGGTTGCGTATCCTACAATGGTGTTAAGTTTTGGACTTATTGGTTACCGGATACAGTTTACAGGTTAATCATTATGCTCACTTCTCCACTTGCTTGTCAAAAGGCCCAATGTCAATTATGGCAAAGGAAGTGTAAATGAGCTCACTTCAGATGAGTATAAGAATCTAAGCTGACACCAGTACAGCACAGAAGGAGTGCTTCAGTCTCAGAAGTGCTGTTGTGCGGACTGCCCTCTTGGATAGACATAAAAGATCACTTGCCACTCGCGCTAAAAGTGGAGGGACTAACCCAGTACCCGGGGCAACTCTTACCACTTAACAGGCGATTTGTTCATTATCACATTGCTGTTTCTGAGAGATTGCTGTGTGCAGATTGAGAGGCCTGTTTCTTACATTACAACATGCCGACACTTCAAATGCACTCCATTGACTGTCTTGGGATGTCTTAGAGTGAGAGAGTCATATAGCATGGAAACAAACCCTTCGGCCCATCGTCCCTGCTGACCATCAAGCACCCATTTACTCTAATCCTAGATTCATCCCACACCTGGCGAACATGCATGCAGTCAGAGGGTGAACGTGCAAACTCCACACAGACAGCACCTGTTGGTCAAGATTTAAACCTATATCACTGGAGCTGTGAGCTGCAGCTTTACCAGCTGCTCCACTGTGCCTGTCCCCCATCTAGGCAACGAACCTTCTGGTTCTTACAGCTCCAAACATTAGTCTATCCCAGGCAACATATTTCTTCATCCCCAGCTTGAATAAGTTTGTGTTCACTCCCTTCCTCATGTTCATTGCATCAATGGTATTTTGCTAATGAATTAGATAAACAATCTCTTCCCTGTTCTTTGCCAATTCTGCTCCTTTGTCGGCTGTTTGCAGTTACGTGACAGTGGCCTAGATGACTCATTTAATGTTCTCAGTTGTACCTCATGGGGAAGTGTCTGCAACTGGTACATTGCCCCAATCAGCAGTGGTTTCAAGATGCTAAACTTGCTGTGTGGGAAACCACATCCTACCACTTTAAGGTACAAAACACTTCAGAACAAATTATATGTACTTCGCAGTACAATGTGTCATGAAATTGGTACGTTGATTTAACTATTCACAACAACCCCATGTGCACCCCCTCCATTCCTGGAGTTAAATATAAAGATGTGACTAGATCACTTCCTTTTCTCTGGATACCATTTATTCCTTGGAAACCTGGGTTACTGTGAGACTAGAGCATCTCATCGACTGTTTATTTCCCTCCATAGATGCTGCCTGACCTCCAGTATTTTGTGGTTGATATTCCATTGCAGTACCAAGAGATGGATTCATGATTGGAGGTGCCTGTTCTCAGATATGACATTAAGCTGAAACCTTTTCTATATTCTCAGGTCAATGCAAAATGATCCATTGGCTCTGTTCAAAGAGCAGGGTTATTACAATGAGTTTGTAGAATGTTTCTCTGCATAAATTGGTTGCATTTCCTACTTTACCACAGCGCCACACTCCAAAGGTGTTTAGGAGTGGTGCAACTGGTAGGTCTGCTGCCTCACAGTGCTAGTGACCCGCGTTCATTCCTGACCTCTGATGCTGTCTGTGTGGAGTTTGCGTGTTCTTCCTGCGACAGCATGGGTTTCCTCCAGATGCTCTGGTTTCCCCCCACATCACATGTGGGTTGGTGGGTCAATTAGCCACTGCAAATTTCCCCAAGTGTGTAAATGAGTGAATGAATGGGGGGGGGGGAAGTTGATGGGAATATGAGAAGAATAAGTGTGAATGGGAACTTGATGGTTGGCACAGATTCTTTGGACAAGCTTTGTGACTATATGGTCTATGACATATCCCAGGACCCACAAACTGTTGGCTTTAATTTGTTCCCATTAAACCACACAGCACCCAATTTCTTCAAGGGATATTATTAAATTTTCTGTCTCTGAAGGTTCTGTGCCAGTCTCCTTCAAATCTGCTGTTATTAGCCCTCCTCAAAAGACAGCGCTTGAGTCCTTCATCCTTGCAAAGCTCCACCAGATTTCCAACCTTGTTTACCTCCCCACCATCTACTAACGTGCAATGGCTCTCAAACCTGTGCCCATCTTTCCCAGAACTCTGAGTTTTAATCCCTCCCCAGCCATGTTTTAATTCCCCTCAAGCATTGTGAAAGTCATAGGTGACAGTCTATGTGACCTTGACAAAAGATAACCCATTCATCCTTCCTGACCTTGGTCCAGCCTTTGACCCAGCTGACCACGCCACCCTCCTCTAACACTCTCCCACATGTGTACAGCAACCTGGCACTATTATTCCACTCTTGTATTTCCAAAGTCAAGGCCAACAGCTTTTCTTCCTGATCCCAGACTGCTCTCTCATGTTCCCCATGGATCTATCCTTGATCACTCCTACATCTCATCTAAATGCCAACCTTTGAAGACAACATCCAAGAACTACATCATCATCCAAATGTTCGCTGTGTATGGCCAGCACCATCTCACTGACACCTCCTTCTCCTTTAAGTCAGGCAGCTTGTCTAATATTGACTACAGGAGGGGCAGAAATTTCCACCAAAAAGAGAGGGAAGATTGGGGAATAATTTTTGGGCCTTGCCGTTATCTCCGTAACCCATCCAGCAAATCCATCCTTCTCTCTGGCTACTGTTTGAGGTTGAAGCAGATTGCTTTCAACATTGCTGCTGATTTGCAAGATGAACTCGGGACTCCACACCCATGTGATCATTTAAGCCGTCCATTCCACCTCACGGCATTTCCCCATTCCACCCTGACTCAATTCATCTGTTGCCAAGTGCTGAACTATATCTTTATTACTGTCAGACTAACACACCCCAGGCCAGAGCTATCTGGTATCAACCTGATGGCGACTTTGTTACTCAGATCTCCCACCATTCCATTCCACCATCAACCTTGTGCTTGCAGACCTAATGCCTTGATTTTAAAATTCCTGGTCCCTCCACATCCTTGACCCTTCCCATCTCTTCGATCCTCCAGGATACTTGCACTCCTCTAAGTCTGCACCCCCCCCCCCCCCCAAACATCTGAATTGGTGGTCCTGCCTGCAACTGTCAGGACCTCCCCTCTTCCTGTCCACCTCTCTTTCCTCCTAACCTCCTCAGACAGACTCTATAACTGCAAGTCCCTTATCTTCCTGCCGACACCACAGAAGCTCTGAAGGGGTTTATTTGGAAACCAGGTTGCACCGAGGCACACAGAAAGCGCCATCACAAAAACACCGGGTGATATTGACCCCATTTCATCGACCACACGCACACATGATCGAGTGAAAGGTCCGCCAGCGAGCTATGGCTCCCCCACAAAGGAGAGCGGCGCTCGGGCCGAAGATTAATGTCAGAACATAAACAGTTGGTGTACTGACGTGAGAAGGGGGATGTTTGCCAGCTGTATGGGAACTGAATGTACTTTCGCTGGTGTACACGGGGGAAGTGGGCGTGTCGGGGAACTGCGATAACTGAACTGTGGGACCCGCTGCAGGCAGCAAAAGGCAACAGAATGTTAGAATAACAGACTTATTGACATTGGACCTCGCCCAGAAAAAAAGACTTACACTGAAACTTGATGTGCTTCAAAATAGAAGATGTCAACTGTCTTGGCAGGCAGCCCAGTACATTAAGTTCTATGCCAGTCAAACACATGAGATGTACTGGGGAGTGTGTTAACTATTTTAAACTCTGCTCAATGTGAGGGCGGTGGTGTTCGTGGGTTGGAGGTACAATTCCTCACGTCTGGAGTTCCCCTACTCCGTCCTGGTACAGAGCGTGAAAGAGGTTGGTTGAAAGTGAACGAGTTCACGTCCTGCAGAGGTTGATCAGACTGGGACTTAAAACCACACAGTTGCGGGCAATCCCCAGATCACATCTCCCCTCCATGCTACTGGCTCGATCATTTTATGTGCTTCTGCGTTTTGTTTCTTGTCAAACGCTTGTGCTCGGTGGAGTCACTGCAGTACCGGCTGACAGCTGCTTAGTTGAAGCCGGTGGAAATTGCCCAGTAACTTCAGACCCGGGCAATTTAAAACTCAAGCAGCCCAGGAGGGAACACTGACACAAGGTAATCTTCCCTGTATTGTGCATTCCCATAAATGGGCGTGCAAGATTGCCTGGCAGTCTTGACCCTTAAAGTCCCCACACCTCCCCGAAGCAGAACTGAACCAAATGTCATCTCGACGACCGCAGCTTTCAACGTCATCGCTGCATAACATGTTGCAAAGCCCCCATGAGGATTGAGCCTCTTTTATTATGGAATGTTACGCTGCCATTCTGCGCTAGAGTTATCTTAGATGCACCTATCCGGATGCATCACGGCTTGGTGTGGCAACTGCCCTGCCCATGACCATAAGAAACTGCAGACAGTTGTGGAAACAGCTCAGCACAGCACCAAAACCAGCCTCCCCTCTGTGGTCTACACTTCTTGCTTCCTCTGTAAAGCAGCCAGCATAATCAAAGACCCCACCCACCCCCGACATTCTCTCTTCTTCCCTCTCCCATCAGGCAGAAGATCCAAAGGCCCGAAAGCACATACCACCAGGCTCAAATACAGCTTCTATCCTGCTGTTATAAGACTACTGAATGGTTCCCTAGTACGATAAGACGGACGCTTGACCTCACAATCTACCTCGTTATGATCTTGCACCTTATTGTCTACCTGCACTGCACTTTCTCTGTAGCTGTAACACTCTATTCTGCCTTCTGTTATTGTTTTACCTTGTACTACCTCAATGCACTGGTGTAATGAATTGATCTGTACGAACGGTATGCAAGACACATTTTTCACTGTAGAACATAGAACATTACAACACACAGGCCCTTCGGTCCACAATGTTGTGCCGACATGTTATCCTGCTCTAATATCTATCTAACCCTCCCCTCCCACATAGCCCTCCATTTCTCTATCATTCATGTGGCTATTTAAGAGCCTGTTAAATGTTCCTAATGTACAACCTCAGCCAGCAGTGCGTTCCACGCACCCACCACTCTCTGTGTAAAAAACTTACCCTTGACACCCCCCTTATATCTTCCTCCAATCACCTTAAAATTATGCCCCCTCATATTAGCCATTATCGCTCTGGGAAAAAGTCTCTGACTGTCCACTCGATCTACGCCTCTTATCATCTTGTACACCTCTATCACGTCACACCTTGGTACATGTGACAATAATAAACCAATTCCAATTATCTTTACTATAACCTCGTTTCCAAAGGACAAAAGTCCACTTGCTCTGAGCAGACATTAGAAGGTAATCGACCTTATCATTATCTGAACTTAGGTATGAGTCGCAGTCATACAGTAGTGAAACAGGCCCTTCAGCCCACCATGACCACTAAGTACATATCTATACTATCCCATTTACCAGTACTTGGTCCATAGCCAACTATGCCTTGGCGATTCAGTCGCTTGTCTGAATGCTTCTGAATGGCGGTGGGAGTACTTGCCTTCAAAATGAAGCAAGGATAAAGTGACATGGAGCAAGAAACAACACACAGGGGGAGCTCAGTGGGTTGGGCAGCATCTGTGGAGGGAAATGGACAGTCAACGTTCCGGGTCAAGACCCTTCATCTGGATTGGGTCTAGTCCAGATGAAGGATCTCAACCCAAAACATCAACTGTCCATTTTCCTCCACAGATGCTGCCTGACCAGTCAAGTTCCCCTTGCATTTTGTTTGTTGCTCCAGATTCTGGCATCTGCAGTCTCATGTGTCTCTAAAATTACATAGAGCCATTTGGCTCATCATACCTGTGTACTACCTCTTTGAAAGCAGTTTATCAAAGTTTCACTTCTCATTCTCTCTATAATATTAGTTGTTTATTCCTAGCCATATAGATATATAATTCCAGAGAAACAAAGGACTGAAGATGCTGGAATCTAGATGAAAAAACAACAAGACCATCCCCTCATGGAGCTGCTCTCCCCACCTCCACCACACCTGCCTATCACTATCTCTTACCTGCATCTACCTATCACCACCTTATGCCCACCCCACCTCCCCTCTTTTGTCCACCTATCACCGCTCTGTTTCCCTCCCCCCCCCCCCATATATTGGGCTTCCTCTTTTCCTGTCTTCAGTCCTGAAATGTTGACTGCCTGCTTTTCTCCACGGATGCTGCCTGGCCTGCTGACTTTCTCCAGCATCTTGTTGTTTTCTCATCTGGATATATAATTCTCCTCTGAAAAGCATTACTTAATTTGCTTTCATCAACCTCTCAGACTCTGTATTCCAGATCAAAACAACTTGCTACATTAAAAAAAAATTCCCCTTCACTTTGATGGTTCTTTTGCAAATGACCTTAAATTTAAATCTTTCATTAACTTTCGGATGTTCTGAGAAGTGTTAAACAAATATACATTCTCTCTTCCTTTGAGGTCATTTGGAATGGATTACCTCTGCTGGGGTTAACTCTCTTTACGTTTGCAACTGCTTCCTGGCACCTTCCCAAGGTAATGGAAAAAAAACAAGAATTAAATGTTCTTTTTTTCTGCTCTATTATTTTAAGCACAATACAAAAATTTGCATAAATGAAAATGTATGACGTAAAGCAATGATACAAATTTTCCTTTAGGAAATATTGTCGACCATCCAGTGACAGTGGAGACATGTGCAGTTGGGATGTACAATTGCTTGCTTGACTGGTCCCTTTAAGCTCAGGTTTTTTGTGGAAAGATGTCATTTAGAGGCTAATCATTGGAAGTTTTTACTATTGGTTCTTTGTCTTATCTTAAGTGCTGAGTTGGTAGCACTCTTGTCTCACAGTCAGAAACCTAAGCGTTCCAGTTCATGGAAGTCGTGTCAGGGTGGCTAGAGTGATTTATAACAGGAGGTCCCCTGTCAAATTTCTTGCAATTGGTTGCAAACAGGCGAAATAAATTTGCATTTGCCAAAAAGAGAGAGAATAAAGACCAAGAGAGAATAAAGTCATGGGAAGCAGTATACATACACCCATTTTCCAATCCAAAGGCCAATGTTTTGCTCTTATGGGCCACCATCGCAAATGTTTACCTCAGCTTGCTTTATGTGGGTAGCCTATCAACCTAATGCATATACAAACCAAGCAAAACAATAAACCCATTTTCTGAAAGATATAAAGATCATGCTTTCTCGCTGGCATTTGCCCTTTCACCCATTGTCAGCTTAGACAGCTAGGCCACAGTGGAAGACTCGTTCATAATATGCAGGCACTGAAGTAGAAAATATATTTTCCCTCCAAAGTAACGGAGATCTTCGACAGTCACGAGCACTGACAAAAATCAGGGAATCCGTGGCAACCGTGACCTGAGGTGACCCCATAAGAAAATGGGCCAGAACTCAAACCTAATGCAAAGAAGGTCCATGCAACCCGCAATCTGGGAAATTCCAAAACTGGAAGGGGAGAATTCCATCACAGCATCTTGAAGCAGTTTTTGGAATTCATAGCAGAGAGATTACACAACCTTTGCCCAGAACTTTCTGCTCATTAATCTCTCTGTGTAATCCCACTGGTTATTGCAGGACTTCACATAACATAGGTAAAAGGCCAGTCTTACAATTATTAATCTTGTCCCTTTAAAAGAAGAAATGTTATCAAAACACATTTAGTATTCCTGGTATTTCATCTGCCCTTGGCTGGTTATGAGCAGTAAATCCATCCATGGTAACAACTGCTGAGAATAACTTCACCCTGAACAGAAATACCTGGGCTGTGGTTAACAGACTATAGCTGCTGTTTTTTTCCACTTGTGCTAGTTAAAACATTGGGAAGGAACAAAGGGTATTAGGTAATTTCCAAGAATTGCAGCTAAAATTACATCTAGGCTCCATACCATCTTGTCCAATGGAAAATCATAGAGCACGAGGGGACATAATTTTAAGGTGATTGGAGGAAGATATAAGGGGGATGCCAGGGTTAATTTTGTTACACACAGAGTGGTGGGTGCGTGGAACACACTGCCTGCAGAGGTGTGGGAGCAGATACATTAGGGACATTTAAGAGACTCTTAGATAGACACATGAATGATAGAGAAATGGAGGGCTATGTGGGAGGGAAGGGTTAGATAGATCTTAGAGCAGGATAAAATGTCGGCACAACATTGTGGGCCGAAGGGCCTATACTGTGCTGTAATGTTCTATGTTCTATGTTCAACATAGAACAGTACAGCCCAGGAACAGGCCCCTCGACCCATGATGTTGTGCCAAACTAATTAAACTGGTAATTAAACGCCTAACTAAACTAATCCCTTTTGCCTACACAATGTCCATATCCCTCTGTTCTCTGCACATTCATCTGCCCATCTGAGAGTCTCTTAAGCGCCTCTGTCATATTTGTTTCCACTATCATTCCAGGCACCCACCACCCTCTGTGTAAAAAACTTGCCCCGCACATCTCTTTTGAACTTACCTCCCTCACCTTAAATGCCCCCTAGTATTAGACATTTCAGCCCTGGGAAAAAGATACTGGCTGTCTACTCTATCCGTGCCTCTCATAATCTTATAAACTTCCATCAGGTCTCCCCTCAGCCTCCGCTGCTCCAAAGAGAACAACCCAAGTTTGTCCAACCCCTCCTTATAGCACATGGCCTCTAAGAACGTCTAATGTAAGATGGTCTAATGGTGATAATGGATTGATGCTTCATACTGAATGTCAAGTGCCCTAAAGGCAAGTCCCATGTTGTAAGTGTTGAAGTCAGCAGAACTGCTTAGAACTAATTTCTTTCCCTTGTGGATTGTAAGGATAACTGGCCAAAATGATGAGAGGACAGTGTAAGGACTAGAAAGATGTGCTCCTGGTGACCACCCACTTCAATTCCACATCCCACTCCCACACTGACATGTCGGTCCACGGCCTCCTCTACTGCCACACTGAGGCCAGACGCAGGTTGCAGGAACAACACCTCATATTATGCCTTGAGAATCTCCAACCTGATGGCCTCAACATCGATTTCTCTAACTTCTAGTAACCCCACCCCTTCATTTTCTTCCCCACGACTTCTTTGTCTTCCCTTATTCCTGTGGCTCCCTTCCCCCACCTTGATGACCTGCCCATCTCCTCTCCTCCCCTCCCCCATCCTTTATTCCCTGGTCCACTGCCCTCTCCGACTGGATTCCTTCCTTTTCAGCCCTTTGCCTCTTCTACCTATCGCCTCTCAACTTATTACATTTTCTCCCCTCCCCCACCCACTACCTTCCCCCCCCCCTCACCTGGACTCACCTCTCACCTGTACTCACCTGTCACCTGCCTGCGTGTGCTCCACCCCCTCCCCCCACCTTCTTATTCTGCCTTCTGCCCTTTTCCTTTCCAGTCCTGATGAAGGGTCTCAGCCCGAAACGTCGACTCTATTTCCCTCCATGGATGCTGCCTGACCTGCTGAGTTCCTCCAGCACTTTTTGAGTATTGTTCCAGATTCCAGCAACTGCAGAATTTCTTGTGTCTCCTGATTACAGGAAAGATGCGGTTAAGCTGGGGAGGGTGCAGAAACAATTCACAAGGGTGTTGCCTGGATTGAGTCCTAAGGAGAGATTGGATAGGCTGGGTCTCTTTTCCCTGGAGCAAAAGAAGCTGAGAGGTGACATGTATAAAATAATGAGAGGCATAGACAGGGTAGGTAGTCAGAGGCTGTTTCCCATGGTATTGGCGTCTAAAACTGGAGGACGTAGGTTTAAGGTGCGAGGAAGGAGGGTTAAAGGGGATCTGAGGGGTAAATTTTTCACACACAAAGTGGTTGACATCTGGAATGAGCGGCCAGTGGAGGCAGGAACAGTAACAACATTTAAGAGACATCTGGACAGGTACCCAAATAAGCAAGCCGTAGAGGGATATGGAATTAAGGCAGGCAAGTGGGATTAGTAAAGGTAGGTGCGAGGGTCAGCAAGGACCCTATGGGCTGAAGGGTCTGGTTCTATGCTGTACGTCTACGACTTTACGACTTGAAGAAATAGCCTCGATAGTGGAGCTGCTTTGTAGACAATAGGGGCCATAAACCTGGGGTTGTAGAGTTAGTGCACAAGCTGAGGATGAGTGAGAGCAGAAGACTATTTTCTGGTGTGCCGGTTTGGCATGGAGATAATCCAGCCAGTAACAAACAGATCCAAAGCCTACTGAGGGGGGCATGATGGCTGTACAGTGGGTGGGGTGTGAACGGCCAAGGGTTGGGGAGGAGTGAGAGCTTTCCAGATAAAGAGGTTAGAGCAAATAGGCAGATGGGAAGAGAAGGAGACACAAGAGACTGCAAATGCTGGAATCTGGAGCAACAAACAAAGCGCTGAAGGAACTCAGCGGGTCAGGCAGCATCTGTGGAGGGAAACGGACAGTCAACGTTTCGGGTCGAGACCCTCCCAGGAGGTGGGAAGAGAAGCTTGAATTTAAAGCGGCAACTACAGTCCACAAGTGGGTGGACAGAGTGCAGAAGCCATGTTCTACATAATGATAAGGGTATTTCAAATGGAGCCACACAGTTGGAAGCTGGACAAACACAACCTGGGAACTGCTCAGCAGCAGGGCAAAATGAGGCCAGAAACCAAGAGGCTGGTGGTTGGAATCTATGGGAAGTCTGGTTGTTAGAGTTCAATGCTGTCTGGTGGTAAGAATCCAAGACAAAGACTGGGCCTGTGTTGTTTTCAGGGTTGTTGAAGTCTCTCCTGTGCTTGACATCAAAGTCAAAGTCAAAGTCAAGTTTATTGTTATGTGCACAAGAACATGTGTGCACAGGTGCAATGAAAAACTTACTTGCAGCAGCATCACAGGCACATAGCATCAGATAAGCAGCATTCTCAAGAAAAACATAAATTAAACACAATTTTTACAAGAAAGAACACAATTAAAAACAAAGTCCATTTTGGTGCAAAGTGATCAAAGTGGTCAGTGCTGCTGGTAGTGATTGGGGCCTAGAAAAGAGTCAGGGTAATGCATCTTTCAGTTGAGCAGAGTTTGAAGCTAGCTTGTTAGTCACAGCCCTGCATCCGTCAGTGCTTTTTTATAACACTTATTCATTTCTAAGGATGTGGGTGTCACTGGCGTAGCCAGAGGTTATTCCTGCCTTCAATTAACCTTGAGAAGCTGGCTGTAGAAAGCCATCTTGAAGTGCTGCAGTCCTTTGGTGAAGTTACCTCCATGGCGTTGTTTTGTGGGGAGTTCCAGTGTTTAGACCTCGTGATGATGAAGGAACAGTCAGGATGGCGTATGACGCAGAGGGGGACCTGCAGGTGGTGATGTTCCAATGTGCTTGCTGCTCTTTGCCATCTTGGTGGTAGAGATTGCTGATTTGGAAAATACTTGCAGAGTAGTTATAGGTAAAAAACTGCAGTGCAATTAAGAGATGGTCCGCTGTGTGTTTGTAGTGGAGGGAATGAACACCTCAGATGGTGGATGGGGTACCAATCAAGCAGATTGCTTTGTCCTGGATCATATCAAGGTTCCTGAGCATTGTTGAGCTGCATTCATTCAGACACGTGTAGGGTGCTCCATCACATGTGGATGACGGAATGACAATGAGTGTCAGGAGCTGAGCCACTCACCACAGGATACCCAGCCTCTGAACTGACCTTGTAGCCGTGGTATTTATGTAACTGGTCCATCTGAGTTTACTCCAAGATGCTGTTGGTGGGGGACTTGGTGTTGGCAATGCCACTACATTGTAAGAGTAGGTGATTAGACTCTCTCTTGTTGGGAATGATCGTTATCAGTCACTTTCATTGGCACAAATCGCCACTTATCAGCCCATCCCTGAATGTTCTCCAGGTTTTGTGGTTTGCTGCCATGGGCTGCTTCATTTGCTGAGGAGATACAAATGGAATTGAATGTTGTTCGATCATCAGCAAATATCCCCATTTTCAACTTTAAGATGGAAGGAAGGTCATTGATGAAGTCGCTGAACGCAGTTGGGCCCACCACCTGGGGCTGAAATGATTGACAACAATTATATCATCTTTCTGCTAGCTATGACGCTAAACATTACAATGATTACCCCTAGATGCCCATTGACTTTAGTTTTACTCGGGCTCATCGAAACCACGTTCAATCAAATGCTGCCTTTACGTCAAGAGCCATCTCTCTCTCCTCATCTCTGGAATTCAACTCTTTGGTCCATAAAGAAAAATACGGCTTGAAGAATTCAGTGGGTGAAGCATCATCTATGGAGGCAAAAGGTGTAAGTCAAGGTTTTGGGTCAAGACGCTGCATCAGGACTTTTCAGTCCGTATTTGGACCGGTGCCCTGAAGAAGTCTGGAGCCAAGTGGTCCTGGCAAAATCCAAACTGGGCATCGGTAAGCAGCTTACTGGCAAATAAGTGCCACTTGGTAGTCTTGTCAATGACATCTTCCATCACTTTACCGGTGACTGGAAGTGGGCTGATTGCACAGTAATGGCTGCAGAGGATTTGTCCTGCTTTTTATGAACAGATCATATCTGGGCGTTCTTCATATAGGTGGTGTTTTAACTGTACTGTAACAGCTTGGCCAGTAGCACAGCTACTTCTGGAGTGCAGGTCTTCAGTACATCAGCTGGGACATTGCCTGATCCTGCAGCGTTTGTTGTATCCAGTGCTCTCTGCTGTTTCCTGACATCAAATGGAATTAACCGAGCTGGCTACAGACTGGCTTTTGTGGGAACCTGGGAGTGACTGGCGGTCAAAGTTGAGGATTAGCTGAGCTTGTAGGATTTCTGGGATACTTTCCACAGTGGAGCTGGTTTGCTCCCTTTTGCTTTTGTTGTCAAGAATATGGACTTTTGATTTGGTTCCCAATTTTAATGTCGCCGGAGACCATTCTCCAGGAGCACTTTGCAGCAATTACTGCTCAGGGCTTTTGTGCTGGTGTTGCTCATCCACAGCTGGAGCACTAGAAAGGAAAAGAATGCTATTTGGGCAGTTTCCAAAAACTATAAATAATCGAGCTACAGATACACGGAGCTTTAGATTCAGGCAGCACTGGGGTGCAGCACACTGCTGCTCCCTCACATCTCCAGTGATCCGGATTAAATTCTGATCTCCGCTGCTGTCTGTGTGGAGTTTGCCCTCTCTCCCTATGACCGCGTGGGTTTCCTCCGGGTGCTCCGGCTTCCTTCCACGTCCCAAAGACTGGTGGGTTAATTGGCCACTGTAGCATAGGTACAGTACCCTTAACATAGGTAAATGGCAAAGGAATCAAAGGGAAGTTGATGGGCGTGTGAGAGAGAATAAATTGCAGGGTGACGGGGATATAAGAAAAGTGAAACTGGGACTGAAGGCTCAAATGGGAATTGGCATGTACCTGATGGGCATTGTATGCTGTAATAAGATTATCTGCACTTTAAAAAAGGACACCTTTAGCATTATGAGTGTAATGCATATGTAACATTCAATGGTTTTATAAATCACCACCTCAATCTCAAATGCATTGAAAGTAGCAGTTGGGACCAGTATGATTTGCTGGCATCCACGGCTTCTGTTGCATAAAACCAAGTGACATGAGTGCATTTCAGAACCTTGGCCAACAAGTACTACAATTCAATTTGCACAACCACAGGGCAATCTAAGAACAATATCTGAATTACCGATCCATGCTCATGTTAAGCAGAGTTCGGCAGTGGGAGTGCTCATTCCGGAAACCTATCCTTTAATAGTCTTCATGCCACTCACAGTTCCCTTCTCCTTTTCCAGAAGGTGTTGCTATAATGACTGTTAATACCTCAGTCCTCTGTTTTCATCAACCCTGGCACTACATCTTGATTTTATCACATCTATCATTCTAACAAGATATTACCAGTTCCCCGCACTTTAATCAATCTGCAGCCAACACTATTTATTGATGATGAGGTGCACTGTAACATTTCTACTGCCTCTCCGTCTGATATGAGTTAACTCAGCAGAGGTCACGAATCCGACCTGCCACCTTTGTTGGCTCCTGGTTGGGCTGCTGACATAGATTTTCAGGTCAATGTATGTTGAAGGTATTTCCATTTGTTTTTTTCGGAAGAACATAATCTGATGCTGAGCTATTCTTTCCTCAGTGATGTTTATATGCATATGCTGAGACTTATAAAACTGGTGTTTCCTGTCCAGTAAGTTATATAAAAGTAATCACCACACTGAATCTTGTATTTATTAACACAGTGACTGTGATGCCAATTTTTTTGACTCTTTCAAATGGGCTTAAGATTCAAACACTCCTGAATGTTCCTGTAAACCATTATTGATACTTTCTGGATTTGAATAGCTATTAGTAACGATTAAAAATTGTTGACCCTTTGTCATGTCACTGCAGAAACCATACATCTCATGTTCCCCCCAAAGTAAGCTGACATTTTCCTCAAACCTTTCAGTTAACGGAACAAAACTTCCACGGAATTAAACTTTGATTGTTATGAGTTTCAAATGTTAGACCAGAGTCTGCTGAAGGATTACTAGACTGTGCACAACACTTGCCATCCTAAGTAAATAAATCCACCAGCAACTCTTGGCAAGGAAGAGAAATCCCACGAGCTGCAAATCAGCATGGTTCATAATGATCAGCACTACCCTACAATTATGTCTAATTATCAGTGAACCTTTTAAATATTGCGGTGTGTTAATGTTTGCTTTTCTACTTCTCTGGCCCAGAACTATTATAACTGTGGAGTCTCTTTCCTGCATGGAGTGAATTCCATTAGGAGACTATTAAATCATCACATGCACCTTTTATTCTCCATGTAGCTCTGTCTTTCGCTGTCTCTTAATCCAGACAGCTGCACCTTGCAATTCATTGTCTTCCCTTTGTTTCTTTCTGCAAAGTCAATTCTCATTGGTTAAAAACTTGCACAGTTGATTCTGATGTTCACAGAAGTCCCAAATGTCCAGTTGACCGAGGAGGTCATTATCAACTCTGGGAGAAAGGAATGTTAAAACCTAAATGTGCATAAATGTATTCATGTAATGGGGTGCACTATGATATACCAGTAATGTGGAGCTTCACAATATGACCAATTCAAAGCAGGGATAAAATATCAATTTCTTTTAATCTGAAGAATAGATCTTTAAAAAACACATCTAACAAATTATTGTGGTAACACACTGGGAAATTACTACCTTTGAAACTTGTTAAGTGAACTTACAGAGTTACAATAACAGGCAAGGATGAAAATGTGTTTGTATTTATTTGGTTACTAACATCTCATTATGTTAGATATATATCTGTGAAAGATTTTTTATGTTCATTTTAACATTGACAATTTTTAATGATTATTGCCACTGAATAATCCAGGGCCATATGGATGACAACACACAATGTAGAAGAGAAAATAGCAGGAATGAAGGTGCAAGAAATACGTGACACCAAATCAAGCCAATAGATTGTAGGACCAAAAGAATTAGGGAGACTCTGGAGTTGCACGCTAGTCTCTATATTGCCTTACTGCTACAATAATGCTTCTGTCCTAGCCTGTGCGTGGATGTTTACAGTAATATGTGTTCAATAACAAGAAATAATATTTCTGGTTCACAGAGACACAAGATATTCTGCAGTTGCTGGAATCTGGAGCAACACACACAAAAAGTGCTGGAGGAACTCAACAGGTCTGGCAGCATCTAAGGAGGGAAATAAACAGTCGACATTTCAGGTCGAGACCCTTCATCAGGACATCAGGATTTCTATTTGTTCAGTGATATGGTTCAGTCATGAAGAAAAGAAAGAAATCAAACACTAGGGTAAGTACAGGAAAAAACACACAATTAACTTCCACACCAGTAACTCCATTTTTACAGTCATAGAGTCATACAGCACAGAAACAGGCCCTTCAGCCCAACTCATCCATGCCGGCCAAGATGTCCATCTAAGCTGGTCCCACTTGCCTGCATTTGGCCCATATCCCTCTAAACCTTTCTGATCCATGGACCTGTCCGTGTGTCTTTTATATGTTGTTATTGTGTCTGCCTCAACCACTTCCTCTGGCAGTTCACTCCGTATACACACCGCCCTCAGTGTGAAGAAGTTGCCCCTCAGGTTCCTTTTAAGTCAGTCCATTCTCACCTTAAACCTATGCCTTCTAGTTTTTGATTCCCCATCCCTGGGAAAATGACTCTGTGCATTCACTCTTTCTATGCCCCTCATGATTTTATACACCTTTATAAGGTCACCCTTCAGTCTCCTACACTCCAGCAAATAAACTCCTAACTTACCCAACCTCTCCCTATAACTCAGGCCTTCGAGTCCTGGTAACATTCTCATAAATCTTTGTACTCTTTCCAGCTTAATGACATCTTTCCTATAACAGGGTAACAGAAACTGTATACAATACTCCAGGCGCAAGCAGCTCTATAGATCTGAGCAAATAATGTATTAAAGAAAGGAACTTAAGGCAGTGAGATCACAGGGAATATAGAATGATATACTTGGGCAAGAAGTGAATCAAGGGAAGGAAATTCAGAGGAACATTAGCCATTTTATTTCAAACAAAATAGAAACATGAAAGTTTGTAATGAAAGAAGTGAGTCGGGTCATCGTCCAGACATCTGTCATTCACTGAGAGTCCTTACTTTTCTCTTATGACTCAGTATTTTGCAACTGTTATCGACCATTTTCCCTGAACAATCAATGTGAAGGGGCTCACCTACTTGGCAGTTGGTTTGTGATGAATTATGTCAGGGGTATCCAAATAGTTCAGATGAAGTTGCCAGTTCTGGTTGGATGTTTTCCTGGAGGCTTCATCCAAAAACCCTGCCCTGTGAAACTATTTTTCCCATGAATAAGCAAAAAAAAAACAAAGGAAGTGCAAAAATCACACAATCGTTCCAATGCCTCTTTGAGTAACTTTTTTTTCCTGGGCTACTAGCAGTTGTGCACAGGAGATAAACTTAATTTCCTGGAATCTTCAGGACACTCCTGGAGACTTGGCAACCTTAGTTTCCAGTCTGAGATCCAATGGATTAAAATTTTCAACAAATAGAGAGGGGGAGAGAAAGAGAGAGGGAGAGAAATGAAATGCTTCATTTAGCAAGAAGCCGATTCATATTCCCAGCAGATGCTGATAATCTGATCTGCTGTGGAGAATGCCTTGACAGTGTTCTTACAGCTTGTTTCTGTATTTCCAAACGAAGGATTAGCTAGAACATAATGAAGTCCATCATTTGGAAATAACAATCTGAATATCTCCATATCTGTAGGCACAGCCTCAGAATAAAGAGATGTCCCTTTAGAACTGAGATGAGGAGGAATTTCTTCAGCCAGAGGGTGGCGAATCTGTGGAATTCATTGCCACAGACTGCTGTGGAGGCCAAGTCATTGGGTGTATTTAAGACAGGTTCTTGATTGGTAAGGGGGTTAAGGGTTACGGGGAAAAGGCAGGAGAATGGAAGTGAGAAAAAAAAATCAACCATGATCGAATGGTGGAGCAGACTCGACGGGCCGAATGGCCTAATCCTGCTCCTATATCTTATGGTCTGATAATGCTGAGTAAATATTTTTCTTTCAGACTAAGTTCCTCTTAATCAGACTCACCCCCAGGTTAAAATTTTATTTATCTAAGTGTGGAGAAAAATAGAAATGAAGATTAAAAGAAATCCACTATTACTGAAAATCTAGAAGGAAATGGGTAAATCATAGAATAATGTAGGGAGGATCTTGATCTTGATGATGTATCCTGTCATAAAAGCAGAAAATGTCCAGCAGGTCAGACAGTAGGTTAATTGGTCACTGTAATTACCCAGGGTGTAGATGGATGGCGGGAGATTTAGGGACGGAGTTGATCGGCATGTGAGAGAGAAAGGGAGCTGAGCGGGGGAAGCAGATTGATGGGAATGCTCTGAGAGCCAGCATAGACTCAGTGGGCTGGACAGCCTCCTTTAACATCATGAGAAATATGAAAATATGAAAACAGCATCAATGGAGAAAGAAACAAGTTAAAGTTTCAGGTCAGTGTCCTGCCAAGCCCACGGCATTGTCTTCCACTCTGGTGTGTTACATAGTTCCTGTGTTTCTATCCGATGCCCTCTGTTTGCTGTGAGCCTGTTTGGTTTGGAGCCACAGAACCGCTGGAAGTGTGGAAACACACCGAAGGGCCTGTTCCCCTGATGTATGACTCGATGATTCTACATAAGACTAGCTCATCTGACATCTTGGTTGGCATGGACGTGTTGGGCCGAAGGGCCTGTTTCTCTGCTGTATGACTCTATACCCACTACTGGAATGTGAAATCAAACCTACTTTCCATCTCTCCTTCTCACTCTGAGTCTTATTATGCTCCAATCAGTCACAACACGGTAGTGTAGCGTTTAGCATAATGCTATTACAGCGCCAGCGACCCGGGTTTCAATTCCAGCCGCTGTCTGTAAGGAGTTTGTACTTTCTCCCCGTGTCTGCATGGGTTTCCTCCGGGTGCTCCAGTTTCCTCCCACATTCCAAAGACGTACAGGTTAGGAGCTGTGGGCATGCTATGTTGGCACTAGAAGAGTGGCAACACTTGCGGGCTGCCCCCAGAACACTCTACGCAAAAAGATGCATTTCACTGTGTGTTTCGATGCACATGTGACTAATAAATAAATATCTTATCTAAATGGTGTCGAATGATTAATTGGGTCACAGTGGAGGATGGGTGGTGAGAAGCTGATCGTCAGCTGTTTTGGAATTCCACACATGCTTGGCCAGACACAGAGGTCCAAACCAACATGGAGGAAACATCTCAGTGCATCTGACCACCGGCTCTACCACTGAACTCCCAGCTGAGGCAAACCTGGAGAGAGACACCCGGCCTCTCAGTTTAATAGCAGGGAGGGCTCGCATACAAATAGCATTGCACGACCTGTTGAGAAAGCAAAACTCACTTAAGTAAGTAAGTTTGAATAATTTTTATCCTATTTTAACGTTTTCCTTTCTTTTTAGCATTTTACAATGATGTTAACTAAATTGTAATCTTCACTGTTTACTTTTTTAATTACTTACTCCATCTGGATAATTTTTAAAATGTCTCTGACAGCTGCATTACACAATCAATTATCCAGTTGAAATCAAATGTATAGCGCATAAAAAGCATGTGTTGTGAATCTAAATTTCAGGGAGACTGTGTATTCATGTAGGATACTCCTCAGTCTTCACTCTTCAAGGGCAAAAAGACCCAGACTGTTTGTCTTTTCCTGAGGGCTTCTATTTCCAGTATCATCCTTGTTAATCTTTCCTGCACTTTTTTCCAAAGCATCAATGTAATTTTTAATGCAGCGACTAGAATTGTGCACAATACCAGTGGAGTGGTCTAACCAAGGTGGAATTTATCCGTATCTGTGGATGATGAAACCAAGTGGTGGTACTTAGGTGAGGAAGAACAGCCAGTGTCAAATGCCAATTTTTTACCAACTATTTTTCCAGCTCTCTATAGATTCTAGTCCAGTTTTGAGGAAGGGCAGCCAAAGTGAGACCTTTCTGGTATGCCAGAGTTAACAATGTGACAGTGGGAACTGAAGCCATGGTTGGAGATGAACTGGTTGCAAATGGACAAAGCAAGGGTTGCCCCTCAGAGCAGGATGGCTGGAGGAGGAGGATGTGCGATGAGCTATTTGAAGGGCTTCCGAGACTCTGGGAAGGATGTGGAGTGATAACACTCCACAATCACAAAGGATTTTGTTTGTGTCTTTGTTAAGGGGTTGTTTTAGCGCTGCAGATAAAAGAATCTTTTGAAACCGGTTTGAAGAGATTCAAACAGCGAGTTGCAGAAAATATAGCTACAGATTTGGCAAGCAACATCTTCTTCAAAGACTTTGGAGAGGAAAGGGATATTGAAAATGATCAAGCAGTTTCCAAGGTCAGGGGGATAAAGGTTATTTTTTTTCAAGAGACTGATGTCAGTAGTTTTGAAAGTGCAAAGAACATACAAAATACCAGCCTACAAGAGATTAATATGCCAATTTTTTAAAACTTCTGCTCAGTTTGATAAGAACCAGGACCTTGAGTGAAATAGTTTGGTTTCCTTTGAGAAGAGTTTCTGCACAAGATGTTCATTTCAGAGGATGAAGTTTAGATTCTTTGCCATGATCCAAAAAGCTGTGGTTTACATCATGTTTCTCTTTCAGACTCCCCCCCATTTCCTTTCAAGCAAAGAATTCAGCTGAGGGTGCAACATATTTTACACCTTATGTAGATGTTTTCTATATGCCCTTCTTTTTAAGGCAGATGAACTTGCGATGGTCCTTCTCATCTCTGGTACCAAATTGCTCTTTTTATCCCACAATAATTTTCTCTGTAGATCAACATATTACATAGCTTGTGCTATGCATTGAAAGAATGAGCAGATTCTATTTAGTATATTTCCCATTGAACACAAGGCCAATGAGAGAATTGCATAGCACAAGCTACGTAATGTGTTGATCTATAGAGAAAACTATTGTGGGATAAAAAGTGCAACTTAGTTCCAGAGATGAAAAGAACCGTCACAAATTCATCGGCCTTAAAAAGATAGGCATATAGAAAACATCTATATAAGGTGTACAATAAATAAGTGAATGTGGGGGGAAGTCAAACGGGATTATTGTAGGATTAGTGTAAATGTGTGCTCGATAGTCAGCAGGGACTCAGTGTGCTGAAGAACCTATTTCTGTGCTGTATGATTCTTTGGCCTTTTGCTTCTGACAAACTATTCCCAGTGCATCAAATGTAAAGCAGAAGATTATTGATGATACCTTCAAATAGCATGGGCAGAGATGTTCTTCCCACTGCTAAACACTGGCTCCCCATGTGTGATTAACATGTGGGATTAACTTGATCATTGCCACTGCCTTGGCAGCACTGATATCATTATAGCATTGCACAAGGATTTACCAACTGCCTCAACATCATATTTCCAGCATGTGCAAGAGGCACACTTTTTACCACACTGACCCAAAAGCACATGCAAGGCAAACCAAAAATGTGTCCTCAGGATTTGCAAAGAAATGTAGAAGCAAGTTGGCACCTACAGCACCAAAGAATGTGGCAGTACACACCCTGCTTTGTGGCCTTAAACTGGAATTTGGATTGAAAAGAGACCAAGTAGAGAAATCCAGCACTAGCATTAACTGAGGCAAGAGTATTGTTTCATCGGTGTCTATTATAGCAGCCACTGGCTGTGCCTACGCCTTTGGCTGCCAGCCTAAAAGGGAGCACGATTTACTCCTGCCAGCTCTGTTATATGTTGCAATTAGAAAAAAGGCCAATTACCTAAAATGGTTTTAACCTCATGAACACTTGTTCCATTGGCTTCAAGCAGAGGCTGTAAAAGGAAAGATAAATGAGATCAAACCTAGGGTTACATGAATGCTGCCAGCTCATGGCCTGATCTTACATTTAACAATGTTCTTCAATCCTTCTAAACAGTCTTAACCCGAAAGTGCAATCCAGGATGCAACCTAATATTGAGACGGGTCAGAGCAGTTTCTGCCTTTTCCTGTTCCTGGCATAATGTATCCGAATGGTGGCAGGACAAAGACTGTGCTTGTATTCCCTTGAGTATAGAGATTAAGTAGGGATCCAATCTGAAAGGTAGTTTAAGAAGCTGACAAGGTACTCAAGGAGGAGTTCTTTCCTCTGGTGGGGAATTCCAAAGCAAGGGGGCCAAGCTTTAAAATTAGAAGTAAATTGTTCAGGAAACCCTTTAAGACACAGGGTACTGGAAATCGGGAATGGTATCCAAAAAGCTGCTGTGACAAGGCAACTGATATTTTCCAAACTGAGATTGAGAGTTTGTTGTTTTGCAATGGGATAAAGAGTTAAGAAACCAAGGCCGATGAATGCATTTAGGATACAGATTAGCCCTGATCAAGTTGAATGACAGGAAGTACTTGAGGGTGTGAATGGTCGACATCTGTTCCAACATCCCATCAAATATGAAAATTTGTTCCCTGCCATGACCATTCAGTGTTCTGTGCTTTAATTTCAGATTGCCTGCCTTTTGGAGTTTTTTCATCTTATACTTTGCCAAGAAAACCCAAAGGAAAATATTTTCATGAAGAGGATATGTGGAAGTTTTCTACAATTAGAACAGGTGCAAAGAACATTCCTGTCGATAGTGACAGTAAATTCAAACCAACACACCTTAGCTGAGCTTCCTGGTACATGCCCTACCTCTCTGGAATTCTGCTAATAGGATTGGTCAAACATAATCTCCTTTTCACAAAACCATATTGACTTTGCTTTATTACCTTGAATTTTTCGAAGTACCTTGCTATAAAATCTTTAATAATATGTGCTAACATTTTCCCATTGAGAGATGGTAAGCTAACTGACTTGTTCCCTGCTTTCTGTTTCTCCTTTTTGAATGTAGAAGTTGCACTCACTATTTTCTAATCTAATGGAACCTTTACCAAACCCAGAGAGTTTAGGATAATTAAAACCAATGCATCAGTTCTCTCAAGACCCTGGGATCAAGTCCTTCAGGACACAGGGACTTATTCATCTGTGCTCCAACAACTTGTTCAGTAACACTTCCCTGGTGATTGTAATTTTCCTGAGTCCTTGTTTTTCTTTCAATTTCCCAGCTGCAGTATGTCCAGGATGTTATTTGTATCTTCCACAGTGAAGGCCAATTTTTAGCAACCCGATTATGTTTTTTCCCAATTTGCTCAGAGAGTACAAGGAATTAATCTCGAATTTCTGAGACTCTGGTATAGACCTAAGTGTTGACAAAATTCACATGAGACGACATCTTATATGAGTTGGGTGAACAAGAGACTAGTTCCATGAGGAAATGCAATATGAGAAAGACCATTCTGCCCATCAACCCCATTCCATCCATGGACACCAGAGAATGCAGTTGCAAAGCCAAATGTTTACCCCACCCTGGCTGGTGGATCTGCACCTTTTTAAAATATTCATTTAAGGACATGGGATTCGCAGTCTGAGCCAGCACTTAATTACCCAGAGAAACAAAGGACCGCAGCTGCTGGAATCTAGATGAAAAACACAATGATGCTGGAGGAACTCAGCAGGCCAGGCAACACCTGTGGAGAAAAGCAGGGTCAGGACCCTCCTTCGGGACAAGATAGGAAAAGGGGGAGCCCGATAGATAGGAGGGAAAGCAGAGCAGTGATAGGTGGACAAAAGAGGGGAAGAAAACTTCTTCAAAGTGGGCATCCTTTCCGTCTTGGAACCTTGCGGCCTAACACCATGAACTTTGAATTGTCCCACTTTAAGTAATCCCCACCCCCTCTTCCCACACCCCCCCCCCCCCACCAACCATGCTTCTTCTCTTCTTCCCTTTCCTAGCCTATCTCTTTTATCTGCCTTTTTTCCCTCTCTCTCCTTACCTTTGACCCATCCCCCAGTGGATCTGCTCTCCCCTCCTCCCCTGCACCTGCCCATCACTATCTCTTACCTGCATCTACCTATCACCACCCTGTGCCCACCTTGCCTCCCCTCTGTTGTCCACCTATCACTGCTCTGCTTTTCCCGCCTATATATTGGGCTTCCCCTTTTCTTGACCGCCTGCTTTTCTCCACAGATGCTGCCTCGCCTGCTGAGTTCCTCCAGCATCATCCCTTCTTGCCCCCGAGAAGGTGGTGGTGAGCTGCCATTTTGAACCGCTGGAGTCCTTGAAGTGTGGGTATACTCACAGTGCTGTTTGGGAGGGAGTTCCAGGATCTTGACCCAGTGACGGTGAAGGAACAGCGATATTTTTCCAAATCAGGATGGTGCGTGACTTGGAGGGCAACTTCCAGGCGGTGGTGTTCCTCGTGCTTTTGCTGCCCTTGTCCTTCTAGCTGGTAGAGGTGTTGGGTTTGGAAGGTGCTGTCTAAGGAGTCTTGGTGAGTTGCTGCAGTGCATCCTGTAGATGGTACAAACTGCTGCTACTGTGCATCGGTGGTGGAGTGGTTGTGGACGGGATGCCTATCAAGCCAGCTGCTCTGTCCCCTGTGGTGTCCAGCTTTCTGAGTGTTGTTGAAGCTGTGCTCATCCAGGCAAGTGGAGAGTGTTCGACCACACTCTTGACTTAAGCTCTGTAGATGGTGGACAGGCTTTGGGGATTTAGGAGGTGAGTCACTCTCTGCAGGATTCCTAGACTCTGACCTGCTCTTGTAGCCTTATTGTATATATGGCCATTCCAATTAAGTTTCTGGTCAACGGTCACCTCCCCAGGATATTGATAGTGGGGGACTCAGTGATGGTAATGCCATTGAATGTCAGGTGACAATAGCTATATTTTCTCTTGTAGGATATCATCACTACCTGGCACTTATGTGGAGTGAACGTTACTTGCCACCTATCAGCCCAGACTTCCTACAGAGTCAAAATCTCCAGCTAGTGATAAATGGGTTAAATTTATAGAACATCTTTTGGACAACACATCAATATTTATAAGTACAAAAAAATAACATCCAGTTGTCTAGAAGAGCTTAGTTTTCAATAAGTACTTTGTATTTTGGAACAAAGTAAATTTGCATTATCATGTTTCAAAGCAAGTACAAGCACCTACTGTTCTGTTTGCTTCATTTTACTGCAATGGCAGAGTGCATTGACACAAGAGCTCTACATGTAGCAGTCTAAAAGAATTCAGTCAGTGCATCCAATCTTCTCAACAGAAAGTAGAACATGCCAAAAATGAAACCTCTTTGTGCTAAAAGGCTTCACAGTCCAACAACACAAGTAACTGCAATGACTGTTCCAGAACCTGGTTATAGGTGAGATTAGGAGTAGCGTTATGAAAACTCAGGGAAAAAAAACATCCTTTACTTTTTCCAAGGGTTAACAGTGTATCATCCTTCGCGCTGGTTGATATTTAGCCAAACTGAGGTTCATCGACACAGACAGAAATGAGTTACGATATAATTCTGATAACAATAGAATTATCACATAGGTCACAAAACATCATGTGTCAAGAATGGCTTCAGTGGATGAAGTTTATGACTAGAAGCAAACAAATAAATTAGAAAGTATCCACTCGAGTTGAAATTACCTAACACCCAGTTGGAATTAAAAGCTCTTGTTTGCTAAGATGAACCTGCCCAAGTCAATGTATGATGAATCAAAAAAGTAGCTACTCCTGTCAGGTAAGTAGGAAGGTATTAAATCCTTGAACTTCTCAGGCTAAGAGGAGACTTGACCAGCACAAGCCCATTTCCCTACTCACTGACATTTCCACACCTTACCTTCTGTCTATCACAGAGGCATGTCGTTGGTATATTGTGCGACATGCGATCTGTCCATGATCACACAAAAGCTAGATGTTGAGGGCATGCATTGGCTTTTACTTTTGGTATGTTGCAAAGATACAATGCTATAACCGGAAAGCAACATGTGTGATTTTATTGGCACCCTATACGTGGGGTGGCCTGCAACTCTAGTCAAGACTTTTGCTCTCTCTACTTGCTGTTATCTCGAAAGGAAGAATGAGATGTAGTTAATTGCCTATCAATGGAGAGCCCATTGAGCTCCCTTATAGAACAGTGGTGGCAATCTGCAAGATGTTGCAGAAATTTCCAGCTCCAACCCAGAAGGAGCCCAATCACATCAACTCGATAAACAAACCACAGGTACTGGAAACATGAAATAAAATCAGTGAACACTAGAAATACAGGGAGAAACAGAGCTGACATCTCAGGTTGGTCATTTTTTTTTACCAGTTCTGCTGAAAAATCAATAATCTGAAACATTAACTTTGTCTTTCTCTCCAGATTTGCTATTTGTGTCCAAAGTTCTTTGTTTTGTTAATCATGTAGAATTTAATTTACCAGATTTACCTTAATATTCATCGGCAGTACAGTCCTTACCACATTCTGGAGTGGCAACTGTGGCTTCAGTAGTAAGCATATTTCAATAAGGACGTTCTTGTTGAAGCATGAATGTCTCAGGGAGGAGCATAGTTCCTTGGGTATCTTGGGTGCATATTATGTCCTACTGGGAGGCCTTCTTTCCAACTCCTCCTCCAGTTGTTTGTGCTGTTTGGTGTGTTCTCTGCTCACTCCCCTGGTCGTGCCACATTCCTGGCAATTTTCTGTACAACCCTGTGAGTTACTTTGATCTAAAAGCGACTGTTTGGCAGAAAACATATCTTATAACATTAATACTTGAATTGGGAAAAAATGCAATTCTATGAAGAAAGCGAAGGGGAGGGTATGACTAATAGCATAGCTCTTTGAAATTAGACAGGCTGGACGATTGCCTTGTGGGCTATATGATTAGATCTCCACAAATTCATCCATGTCTTGAAAACAATTGATTTGTGCAGAAGCCTTAAAAGGCATCAAGGTTCTTTGGCACCTACTCAGTCAGTTCATGCAAACTAATGCAACATGAAATGAGAACAGAGGGCAACACTGTAGAATCATAGATACATATCATCTCCAAGACACACACTGTCCTGACATGGATATATATTCTGCTCCATCATCATCATCAGGTCTAATTTCTGGAACTTCCTAGCAACTACACTGTGGGAGTACCTTCACCAGGACTGCGGTGGTTCAAGAAGATAGCTCACCATCATCTTCTCAAAGGCAATTAGGAATGGGAAGTAAAATATGGCCCAGATCCCAAAAAGGACTAACAAAGAACTACTCAGAAATTTGTATACAGTAACTAATTAAGTGGTTGGCTAATCCTGATAAACAGCGTTGGCTGTAGTGTGTGTTAAGGTGGGGTAATGTGTCCTTCCTGCTGCTTAGCATATGTTCAGCTGTTTGAAGTCTAGAGAAGGCATTGCCTGGAGTCTTGAGTTCCTAAATGTGTTCCTGGCACCAAAGTAGCACTGCACTCTGACTGGCATTATCACCTGCCAACTCTGCATTATATTGGTGGACATTCAGTGCACGCACACTCACCCTCAACAACAAGACATCCAGGACAAAGTTTCCCGCCTTGGAGTTGTAAGGGCACCACCAGTACCCCAAAAATTGGGGCACCAATGATCCCAATTTCTTGCCAACAGCATCTCACACCATAAGCAGGACATTCCAGAGCATTTTATACTGGCGAGATAATCAGAGATAAGAAAATACTTTGTTTCAACCCCATGAGTTATATTGATCTGAAAAGTACTTAAAGAAAGCAAATCTCATAATAATAGTAAGTGAAATGGAAACAATACAATGCTCTGAAGAAAGAGTGTGTGGAGTTGGGGGTGACCAGTAGGATAGCTCTTTGAAATAGATTGCATAAACAGGCTGAATTGATGCTGTGTGATTAAATGATAATCAATTCCTTACAACAGGAACCAACTGAGATGGAATAAAACAGGAAATGGGCATTGGATTAATATATCTGAAAGAGAGAGAAAGATTTACATTTTAACTATGAACTTTTATCAGAAATAAATGGCAATGGGTTTGGCCATTTGATGTAAGTTGCAACTAAGGAGAAGTTTAAAGAGAACATTGTCGTACTGAACATGAAAACATCTGCAATTGATGGATTAGTAGTTATGTAGTGTAATGTAGTTAATGGCGCTTTTAATGTAGCAAAGCAAACCAAGATAAGTCCTGGAAGCATTATTAAGCAGAATTTCATAAACATTAGAAGACCTAAGGCTAGGAGGAGTAAAATTTAAAGAGCATCTTAAAAGAGAAAAGATAGAAGTAGAAAAGTTTGGGAAGGTCTCAGCAGCTGCAAAAAGTCCACCAAAAGTTGACTGATTAAAATTTTCAGTGCCAAAAGTATTCAGAGTACTTGGAGATTAAGACAGAAAATGCTGGAAACACTTAACAGGCCAGGCAGCATCTGTGCAGAGAGAAGCAGTTAATGTTTCAGATCTGAGACCCTTCATCAGAACTGGGAAAGAGAGAGTCCCAAAGAAGGGTCCTGACCTGAAACGTTGACCACCTGCTTTTCTCCACGGATGCTGCCTGGCCTGCTGAGTTCCTCCAGTATCATAGTGTTTTTCATCTAGATCCCAGCATCTGCAGTCCTTTTGTTTCTCCAAGAGAGAAAACAAGGTAGCTTTCATTAGCAGAGAGTGGGGGAGAGGTGGGTAGAACAAAGAGAATATCTCTGATATGGTGAGACCAAATGAGTTAATGTGTTAGGTAGAATCAGATTATACCTGACCAGCTGCCGACGGATGTGAGTACACAGTAAGGTGGTGCATGAGCAGGTCTTGGTGCACTGTAAGATGTGAGGAGAGTTTTGGATTACCACAAGTTTATAGTGGGTAGAACAAGGAAAGTCAGCAAGGAAAGCTTTGGGATACTCAAGTCAGGAGCTACAGGAGGGTTTTACCATGGATGAGCTAAGATGGGGCAGGCCATGCGATGGAAATAGTCAGTGTTAGTGATGATTCTAGATCTGTGAGAATAAGGGCTTCTGCGGCTATCCCCAGGGACTCAGTGACAAGGATTACGCTGGATGTGAGGCTGAATGAGCCGAAAATTGAACCTGCTGCTTGGAAATGAAACCAAACGATGAAAAGTTCCATTGTTCACTGCCAGCAGTTGCAGAGATGACCACAAAACCCAGCAGAACCAATTTTCTCTTTGCAGGATGCCAAAGGTGGTTTCTGTTTATGAGACGTTGCTGGCACACAGAGGTTCTTACATTTGCCTACACCACAGTACTCTCTGAATTTTAATGCAGTTCATTGCATGAAGTTCTTTGAGGTTTTTTTAATGTGATGCACCAAACAACCAGTGGCCAATTGGCATCTGCACATGCCGTGTCACATTTCAGTTTTGCTTCTGCAAGCTTCAGCAATTCCTGCTGAGTTTTTGTTGTTGTATCACATTTCAATAGCCCCATCATCAAAACCAAAAATGCAATGCTATTGAAATCATCAGAGATCCACGATGTTGCTTTGATCCACCAAGGAAGAACTGATCTTATGAATTCACTGTAGATCTTTATAGCCAGCCGAAGAGGAATATGAGAAGGCAGGTGTGCCGCAGGGAGTGGGACGGTGGAGTGTGGCCAGGATTGGGAGCCGGAGGCCGGAGTATGGTGAAGCTTTGGGAGTAAGGTACAGGGAGTTCCTCCCTCAGGTAAACTCCAAGATCAGCCTGAAATCATCCGGGTGGGGAAGACCTGTCAAGGCTCATAGAGCAGCACAAACCCAGAACCCTACAACCCAGAACTCTTCTGGAAAGGTTTATTAAAGCTGACCAAAGTAATACAAAAATGATCACTACATATAATATGACATAAAATGTTAACCTGAAATTACCCAAGGTACAATGTAAAATATTGCAAGCTGTCATACTATATTAGTTTCTTGTACACCAGGGTACAAAGAAATTCCTTGCTTGCGTGAAGCTTACAGAGTAAACGGTATCCACGATAAACAGTATACAGGGGTTATGTAACCGTAACCGATAACATGGCATTGTAACGGTTAGCATAACGTTATTACAGCGCCAGCGACCCGGTTTCAATTCCGGCCGCAGTCTGTAAGGGGTTTGTATGTTCTCCCCGTGTGTCTGCGTGGGTTTCCTCTGGGTGCTCCGGTTTCCTCCCATATTCCAAAAGACATACGGTTTAGGAAGTTGTGGGCACGCTATGTTGGCGCCGGAAGAGTGGCAACACTTGTGGGCTGCCTCCAGAACACTCTACGCAAAAGATGCGTTTCGCTGTGTCTTTCGATGTACATGTGACTAATAAAGATATCTCGTCTTATCTTATACATCTGTAAAACCACCCCCCCCCCATCTTGACAAGCGGTCAGTTCGGTTCACAGTTCCCTTGCACATTATTTTTTGAACTTTAAGTATTACTTACTCTTTAACCCTTGATGACCTTAGACGGAGCTCACTCTGGCAAGCACACAGAATGAAGGACAGTTTTGTCGACAGCTCCTTGCAAGTTGTTCAAATCTTTCCTGAGCTCTCCTTACTTTTTAACCCAAAAATCACACATGATTATTTGATGAATCATTCCATTTTGATTGTACTGTCTCCCTCCTGATTGCCTGCTGCAAGATCATGAATTGTCTGATGTAGCAAAGTTTAGGGTGCAACAAAGATACTTCTATAGGGAAAATGTTTAAGTTGTCAATGAGTTTTTCCCCTGATGTATATATTTGAAAACACTTATTGACAGTATATCTAACCACATGGGCGAAATCTTGTTATCTATGTGATGACTTGAAACTTTTGAGGACATAGTCACTGAGCAGGAGTCCAGAAGAAAGGGCTGTGTTTGCATAAACAAGCATAAATAAGCATTCATCATTAAGGACCCCCACCACCAGGGACATGCCCTCTTCTCGTTACTACCATCAGGGAGGAGGTACAGGAGCCTGAAGACACCCATATTCAATGATTCAGGAACAGCTTCTTCCCCTCCGCCATCAGATTTCTGAACGATCCATGAACCCATGTACTCATTATTCCTTTTTTTTTGTGCTATTTATTTATTTTTGTAATTAATAGATTTTTATGTCTTTGCACTGTACTGCTGCCGCAAAACAACAAATTTCATTGATAATAAATCTGATTCTGATTCTGATTCTGATTCTTCAGCAGTTTGAAAAGTTAGATAAGATATGTTTATTAGTCACGTGTACATTGAAACACACAGTGAAATGCCTAGAGTGTTCTGGGGGCAGCCCGCAAGTGTCGCCACGCTTCTGGTGCCAACATAGCATGCCCACAACTTCCTAACCCGTACGTCTTTGGAATGTGGGAGGAAACCGGAGCACCCGGAGGAAACCCGCGCAGACATGGGGAGAACATACAAACTCCTTAAAGACAGCGGCCGGAATTGAACCTGGGTTGCTGAAGCTGTAATAGCGTTACGCTAACTGCTACACTACCATGCCTGCCCCAGAATTCACCTCTGAGTCTGTGCTCCCCACACCAACTTGGAACAGGGAGTTTAACTCATGATCAATTTTGATTCACTGTTAGTTATGTATTCTTGCTGAAGGCATGACTGCAGTGGGAGGTGTCGGGTTAAAGTGTGGTGGGGAACAGGAACTGGGGGGTGGAGCATCAGCAAGAGCAAGGGGCCGGAGTATGACTGGGAGTGCGGAGGTCGGACTTGTCTGGAACCAGGGAGCAAGGTGGCTGGAGAGTGTCCAAGATCATGGAACAGGGGCTGGAACTGTCGGGGAAGCATTGGGAGAGGGTGCATGAGACTAGGTTGAGAGTGTGGCCAGAGGTGAGGAGGAGGAACATAGTCAGGACCAAGATCAGGAGTCTGGAGCATGGCCAGAACTGGGAGTGGAGGGGAAGAGCTATGGACAGGGATCGGAACACGGCCAAGACCAGGAACAGAGAGATGGAACAGGGCATGGCGGAGACTGCAAGGGGGAACCAGAAGGTGCCTGAGATTAGGATCAAGGGTCTGGAACATGGCCAGAGCTGGAGGGTGGGCAGGACTGAGAGCAAAGTGTGTCCTTGCCTGGTCCTGAGATCAGTAGTGGGAGAGAGGGAGAAGCAGAGGGACATACACAGGAAGGGAGAGAGAGTCAGGGCCACAGGGTTGGAAAGGGGAACAACACATGAAGAAGAGCAGGGACTGGGATTGGGAGAGGAGCAACCTGGGGGGTGGGGGGGGGCGCAAATAGAGAACTCCATGGAGAGGGGAATGTCAAGAGACACATACAGAACAGCATACACAGGGAGAGGCCTAAATATAGATCAAAAGCTCCCAAAGAGGGCTGCGAGACATACTTGGGAGGTATGCAGGAGAAATTATGTAATGTGGTGAAATAAAGATATTACATTAACTTGTCTTATTTTACATGTGTGGAATGCAGATTGAGCTTTTTACAACAGGAATTCAAGCAGCATAGAACAACAAACTTCAAATTTAAGTTTATTGTCATAGGTATACATACCCATGGTAGAAATGTCATAAAAATTAGTTTTTTGCAACAGCAGCATAGCACATTACAAACATGAGTTAATATAAACTTAAATTAACATAAACTACATGACAAAATAAACATAATGAAATTAGTGCAAATTGAGAGAGAAATAGAAAGAAATATAGTCCAAGGTAGAATTAGGGTTTTTCAGGTCGGTTCAAGAACCTGATGGCAGTGGGGAAGAAGCTGTTGTTGAACCTTGAGGTGTGGGTCTTCAGGCTCCTGTACTCCCTGCCTGATGGCAACATCGAGAAGAGGGGACGGTCCGGATGGTGGGGGTCCCTGATGATGGACATCGCCTTCCTGAGACGTCGCCCCTTGTAGATGTCCTGTAGATGTAACTGTGTTCCAAACTGGAAAATAAAGGACAAAACCTATAATGGAGAGCATGTTCTGTGCTGTGTTCCTTCTTCCAGTATTCTCCACTTAAAAGGACACTACTTCTAAAGGGAGCATAACATAGGGATTAAGACATTAATTCAGCCATGGGAAACTACATCTTAAAACTGAAAACATAAATTATACATATTATTATCAACACCATGTTGAATTTCTCCTGTTTTTTGTTCTTTTGTGGTATTTCATTTCTCCCGCTTCAGTTGAGAAATTAATTAATTGCAAAATTAGTTAAAGTAGTAACTGGTGCAGTTCTATGACTTGTTCCTTCAAATATGATTTACATAGTCAGCAGTTGTTTAACTGTGAGCTGGAAATAGCAGGGCAGGAGTACAAGATTTGACTTGCTTGTTCTGAACCAGAGAAGTCAGCCATTGAGAAGGTGAAATAATGTGTTGTTTTTGCAGATTATAAGCAGAATGCCCATGGGCAATTTTAAAGAATAATTTAACAATGCAAACTAAAACAAAACTGACACTTACGGGGATAAATGTGCTGGTGTCCATACAGGGGCAGTTGGGAAATTGAGAAGGAAGGGCACATGAAAGGTAAGTTTGTTGTCTGGAAGTTCTTTTCAGGAGTGCTGCCTTGTTCATCACTACGTGACCGAAAGCGAATCTTTTTCAGAGTAGTTGTGGTGGTAGAGCTTTTCCAGGCAAATTGCTCTAGATGGGAAATTAAATTGGGCATGTCTGGTTGTAAAGTGCATTTGCATAAGTCATACGTTGGTTGCATGGACCAAGCACTGAGTAATGTCCATCCTCCTGCAATCTTCATTTAGACTGTGGCCGGCTGAAATAGGGAATTCACATCAGTCAGGTGTCACTCCCTTCAAAAACAGGGCGCTTTTACACCAACTTCTGCAGCCTGCTGGAAGCTGCCTACTGATCCTGAACCTGGCCCCTATTGACTACAGTGACTCCTGGTGAGGGCCATTGTCATTCCCACACTTCAAATCCTGTTCCAATGGGTGCTTCAGTGACAGTCCCACTGAATGTTCCACATGAGCTGGAACTGCAGGACAGGGTTCAGACACAGTGCAGACATGGTCACCGACCACATCAAGAGGTCAAAGCAATAGGGTCAACTCCAGTGGATCTGACATGCAAATGAACTTTACGAAAGCACAAAGTCCCTCAGCTCATGTTCCAACTGATGATTGCTGTAATGGTAGCTCTTCTATAGAAACAGAGAAACAAAAGACTACAGGTGCTGGAATCTGGGTGAAAAACACTATGACGCTGGAGGAACTCAGCCTGCTAAGTTCCTCCAGCATCATAGCTCCTCTATACCTGGACTTCAACTTGTCAAGTGAGGGAAGATCCCACAAGGCTGGACAAGACCAGCGGGATGTATCTTCCAAGGGTCATAGCAGAACAGGGCAAGAAAAGGGAAAAAGGGATATGCATGCGGAACTTATTTACCATCCACTTTTTCCCATTCCTCAGAAGGGTCCTGTCAGTACACCGCAGTGGAAGACCACATTTAGCTTCTCACATATACTTGCAGTGACAGTGACCCCTCAGCAAACAGAGATCATGAGTCTGATGCAGGGTTTCAACCCAAAACTTTGACAAATCCTTCCCCCTCCCCCACCCCTACCCACAGATGTTCCTTGACCTGCTGATTTCCTGCAGCAGATTGTTTGTTGCTTCAGATTACAGCAGCTGCAGTCTCCTGTGTCTCTGGAGATCATTCATTTATTGTAATCATGCTGTTTCATTACGATTGCAAATAAATGGATGATCCTTTCTGAAGCCTATAGATGTTGGTGCATTGACACAATTGCATCGGCTTAATTGCCAATGAACATCCAAGTCTAGAGTGTGCATTGCGACAATCTGCTTAACTAGCAATTAGACCTGGAGGAGCTACAATTACAGCAATCATCTGATGGAACATTACACTGAGGCACATTGTACTGTTGAACATTCTTTGATGATCTATGCAGCTGTATGCTTTACTGAGACCACAGTTTAGCCCAAGCTCATCGCAATGCAAACAATTCAGAAACAGTGGCCATCAAACTCTTTGGAAACACCTTGCAGATGTCCTGGGTACTGCAGAGCATGGACAGAATTTTTAGACTTCCACATTACATCGAGTCAATGGTTGGAGGAGGAAGCAGGGAGACCTGCTGTGCTAAGTCAAGCTGGCTGTGGCTGGTTGTTCCAGGGGATACTTGTGGGTGACGCAGTCTGGGACAAGCTGACTGATGATTCTGACAGGTCTGTTACCCTGCTCCGAATCCCCATTCATTTTAATGGGAATTCATAAACTGAAGATAAGGAGGGAAAATGTTCTCAAGTGTTTATATTGTTACTTATTTTCCTTTATACTAATATTTTAATCACTTATTAGTATTATAATGTTAAATTTAAAAATGCTTATAAAACACTCTGAGCTTTGACAAGAGGCAAGGTTCTAATCCCCCATCACCTCCAGTTAAAGACTGCTAAGGTATTCTGGAGTGGGGTTGTAACATGTTTGGGAATGGACTGTCAGTTAACTGGGGAGTGCTGGCCAGCTCTGAGTATGAGACCTTCAGAACAAGGTTCTGCACCTTATTGCAGTCCTGCAGCAACAACTGAATATGTAGTGTTTATGTCACAATGATGACATTGTGTTACTCAGTCACAACTATGTAACTACATACATAACAATATGCAAATACTCCTTTGAAGAAAGTTTGTGTTTCCAATGTATAACCAACTATTATAGATTCAGTCTGTTAACTAGCTTCCTTAAACACAGAGCCATGGCATCATACAGCACAGAAACAAGCCCTTTGGCCCAATGAACACTCAGACCTTCTCAGCTGTGTCAGGGCCTCTATCATTGTACTGGCTTCTTTCACTGGGGGATGGGACTCACAGCTATGGCAATTAAACAATAGTTTAATCTACATCGGCCTCAGGAAAAGAGACGTCATCACATATCCATTCAGCATCTTCAGGCATGTGTCTGAAATTTCCAAATACCCCAGATACCTTCAGACTACCAACTTGGATAAATTTTGCAGTATCCCATTTCTGCTGCTAGACCCACACAGGCACTGGTGAGTAGACCCTGACTTCTTTCTCTGAGTTGCTTCCTGCTAATGACTTCTGCTTCACTGGCTGTCCTGACTGGTTCAGTTCTCAGCTGTGGTCTGGGGTGGGGGGTGATAATTCATTCCCTCCATCACAGAGCTCAGGAGCTAATTGGGGTGGAGCAATGACATTTTGCTTTGAAGAACTTGATTGCACAGTCACACTGTGACAGCAAAACTGCCCACCTTTGCAACTGGAAATGGAATTGCTGACAGGGCCTAGGATCGTGAATAACCTTTTGTGAACAGTCAATTGGATGAAAGGTCTTCCCAAAAGGAACCAGCGAGATTTCTTTCAACCAAACATAATTTGAGCATGGTTACACTCACTTTTGTTGAGAGTGTGAGACGTAAGCTTACTGGCCATCATCGATAATATTGTCGAAGACTGCAGAATTCGAGGTATTGGTATTGGTTTATTATTGTCATGTTTACCGAGATACAGTGAAAATCTTTGTTTGCATGCCATCCAGTCAGACCATAAGTATATCGCGATAGTAAAAAGAAAACAGAATGCAGAATATAGTATTGGAATTACAGGGGAAGTGCAGTGCAGGTAAGCAAATGAAGTGTAAGTGTGAGCGTCTGATAACAGCGGGATAGAAGCTGTCCTTGAGCCTGGTGGTACGTGCTTTCAGGCTTTTGTATCTTCTGCTTGAGGTGAGAGGAGAGAAGAGAGAACGTCTGGGGTGGAAGGGAGGTTCCTTGATTATGTTGTCTGCGTGCCAGCTTCAATGTTTTGCAGTAAAGCAAGGGAGACACTCACTACTCGTACTCTGCTTACATTGTTTCAGTGCTCTCTGCTGAACAACTGTGCACACCCATCTCTCATTCTTCTTAAGAATTTGATGCGGTGGTGTCAACAGCAAGAATCTGGAATAACCACTTGCAGAAAAGATCCGGTCAGGCAGCACCCAGGAGAGAGAAAGAATTAACAGATAGCTTGGACAAGTTGGCCAACCTCAAGGTGTGCTGTTTCTTCACTTGTTTCCATCAGTTCAATGATGCTTTTCTAACTGGCGGTCAGGGCTAAGGAGGATGTCCGTTTCAGGAGCAGAGTAGAGATAGGGAAGTGGAGGGAGACACACAGAGCAGCAGGGATAGGGAGAGGAGCACATGAAGGGCTGTGGGGACAAGGAGAGGCCTTGTGGAGGGCGGTAACAACAGGGAGAGGCCACGTGGAGAGCAGCAGGGAGAGGAAAGAAGAAGGGAAACTGAGAAGCCAGGACTGGAAAAAAGAGAGAGACGGAGGAAAAGTCGAGATGGCAGAAGGAAGCAGCGTGTGTGTGTGTGTGTGTGTGTGTGTGAGATTTATCTGTGTGTGTGTGATTTATCTGTGTGTCTGTGATTTATCTGTGTGTCTGTGTGATGTGTGTGTGAGTGTATGCCTGTGTCTGTGTGTTTATGTGTGTGTATGATGTGTCTGTGTATGTGTGTGTGTAATGTGTGTCTGTGTGTGTATGATTTATCTGTGTGTGATGTGTGTGCGTATGTGTGTGTCTGTGTGTATGATTTATGTGTTTGTGTGTTCTGTGTGTGTGAGTGTATGTCTGTGTGTGCATGTGTGTGTATGATGTGTCTGTATGTGCATGTGTAATGTGTGTGATTTATCTGTGTGTGATGTGTGTCTGTATATGTGTATGATTTAAGTGTGCATGTGACACGTGGGTGTGATTTATGTGTGTGTATCTGTGTGTATGTGTGTGTGTCTGTGTATCTGTGTGTGTGTGTATGTGTGTGTCTGTGTATCATTAGTGTGTGTGTGATTGATGTGTGTGACGTGTGTATGATTTATGTGTGTGTGATGGTGTGTGTGTGTGATGATGTGTGTGTGTGTGATGATGTGTGTGTGTGAGTGTGAGTGTGTGTGTGACTGAGTGTGTGTGTGAGTGAGTGTGTGAGTGTGTGAGTGAGTGTGTGAGTGAGTGTGTGAGTGAGTGTGTGAGTGAGTGTGTGAGTGTGTCTGTGTGTGAGTGTGTCTGTGTGTGAGTGTGAGTGTGTGTGTGAGTGTGTGAGTGTGTGTGAGTGTGAGTGTGTGTGTGTGTGTGTGTGTGTGTGTGTGAGTGTGTGTGTGTGTGAGTGTGTGAGAGTAAATGTTGCTTTCCCATCATGCAGCATAGTTATGGTTGCTGACAAAAGGAAGGCCTGAGCAGAGGCATCATCATGAACAAATGAAGTTTTCAGCCCTGAACAACACCCGATAGTGGAGGACTGTCGGTGCCTCTTGGAGTAGAGGTTAAAATGGCCACAACTAGAACATTAGGTTCCTTTAACAGGACTGAATGGAACTCTTTTTTTTAAAATTACAAACAGCATTCCAGAAGGGAAGAAGAAATCCATTTTTCCCTCAGCTGGAGGTGCTAAGACATACAAGTTAATGAAAATGTTACTGGTTCCAGCCAGACCAGCACTTGAGACATTAGCAAAGTTGGGTAAACTACTTGAACAGCATGAGTGAACCACCAATAGTTCCATGGTTCAAGAATACAGGCTTAACAGCCAGAGTCAGCATCCAGATGAAACTGTTGCAGACTTTGTGCCAGGTTTGTGACAGGCTGCTGAACGCTGAGAATGGAACAAGTTTAGATGAGATGTTGTGGGATCACTTGGCTGGAGGAAGCTAAGATCCTGAAGGAGGCAGCCTGAATTTGAAGCAGGTGTTTGGTACATCCCAGGCAATGGATTCAACTGTCATACAAGCACAGGACTTGCAACACCTCACTCTTTCATTCACACACACATGCACACACTGTTTCATTCTTTCTTCTCACTTGCTCCCTTTTCTTCGGTCCCTCTCTTACAGCAGTCCTGCCAAAATCTTGCAACGAATTGATATAGCGTTATTTTAATGGTAACTGCAATCAAAAATAATGAGCTATAGTACTGGCAAAACAGAAAAGCAAACAATGTCTTAGCAGGGAATGACTCAGTTAACCTAAATGATGAAAGGCCATTGTCCTGAAGCATTGTTTCTGTCTCAAAGTTTCTGACTGAATATTTCCAGAAATTTTCTGATATTTCTCCAACTTTAAGAAGCTTACTTGCAGGACTTCAGGCATTCATTCTTTCCTGCGCGTGATTCCTGATGTAATACAGCTTGAAGACATTTTCCATAGTTGTTTGACTTCTGTGATCTCCTTCTCAAGCCAACAAAGAGTGCGGAATGTTACAGTGCAATGCCATGAAGCAGTCTTGAGTGAAGATGAAGATCATGAATACCTAAATATTGTAAAGTACCATCTTGGATATTATTACCACCTTTCATGTTGTTAGGAATCCAAAGTGGACATTTGTGGCGACTCACCGCCTAGTCGGGCGAACTGGCTCGGCAGTCGGGTGTCGGAGCGACGAGGCCCAAGATGGCGGCGGGCCTCGTCTTTCCGAGCGACGGGGAGAACCCGCGCGCGGGGAAGTCCTGATGACGTAGTACTTACGTCATTGCCGGTTTTTTGGGCGGGAGTTTTCTCCCTTAAAGGGCCCGCGCAAGGCGGGAAAATAAACCAGTTCTGTTTGACAATCCTCCGAGTGAGTCTTGTTTTATTCCGCGGTAGCAACCGCTACATTGGTGACCCCGACGGTCCAAACGGCTTTTGGACCTGCGAAATGGACGACAGCGCAGCAGCCAACGCAGTGGCCCTCAAGCTGCCCACCTTTTGGACACTTCGGCCCAGCGTCTGGTTTGACCAGGCCGAAGCGCAATTCCACCTTCGGCAGATCACCTCCGACTCCACGAAGTACTACCATGTGGTTAGCTCTCTGGACCAGGAGACAGCCGCCCAGGTTGGAGACTTCATCCAGTCGCCTCCAGAGGAAGATAAGTACCCGGCTTTCAAAGACCTTTTGATCCGGACCTTCGGCCTCTCCCGTCGTGAGCGCGCCGCCCGCCTGCTTCATCTGGATGGCCTGGGGGACAGATCCCCATCCGCCCTAATGAATGAGATGCTGGCATTGGCCGAGGGACACAAGCCATGCCTGATGTTCGAACAGGCCTTCCTCGAACAGCTCCCCGATGACATCCACTTGTTGTTAGCTGACGCCGACTTCAGCAACCCCCGTGAGGTGGCCGCCCGGGCAGATGTCCTGTGGAGGGCCAAGCGCGAGAGCGGTTCGTCCGTCAGTCAAATCACCAGGCCGCGAGCCCAACGCCCGCCTCGCCCGGCCCCAGCAACCGAGCAGCCACGCCCCAGGAACGCAGACGACGACACGGATGACCAGCTGTGCTTCTACCATCAGAGGTGGGGTGCGGAGGCCCGTCGATGCCGCCCACCCTGCAAGTTTCAGGGAAACGCCAGGGCCAGCTGCCGCTGATGGCTACGGCGGCTGGCCGCCGACAGAGCCTCCTCTTCGTTCAGGACAAGAAATCTGGACGGCGTTTCCTTGTTGATACTGGAGCGGAGGTCAGTATTTTGCCCCCGACAGGCCGCGACACTCGTGACAGGCCACCAGGTCCTCTACTCAATGCCGCCAACGGTACAACGATACGGTCTTTCGGCACCCGTACCCTTCAATTACACTTTGGCGGCAGCCGTTTTACCTGGACCTTTACCCTTGCCACCGTCGCCCGACCACTCCGAGGAGCCGATTTCCTTCGGGCCCACAACCTGTCAGTCGACCTGCGAAGGAAGCGGTTAGTTCACTCTAGCACTCTCCGGACCTATCCCCTGGGAGAAATCAGCCCACCAGCCCCGCGCCTGGACTCCATTTCCCTTTCTGGCGACGATTTCGCCAAGCTCTTAGCCGAATTCCCATCGATTTTGGCACCTTTGTTTACAAATTCTAGGCCCACACATGGGGTATGACACCACATCATCACCACAGGGCCACCCCTTCATGCCCGAGCACGACGATTACCTCCAGACAAGCTCCGCCTGGCAAAGGAAGAGTTCCGTCACATGGAGGAGCTGGGGATTGTTCGCAGGTCAGACAGCCCCTGGGCCTCCCCCCTGCACATAGTCCCCAAAGCCACCGGAGGGTGGAGGCCCTGCGGCAACTACCGCAGGCTGAATGACGCCACCACCCCGGACCGCTATCCCATCCCTCACATCCAGAACTTCGCAGCGAACTTACACGGGGCCCGCATCTTTTCCAAAGTGGACCTCGTTAGGGGATACCACCAAATCCCGGTCCATCCGGATGACGTCCCCAAAACTGCGATTATCACCCCATTCGGCCTGTTCGAATTCCTTCGGATGCCGTTCGGCCTTAAGAACGCCGCGCAGACCTTCCAGCGGCTGATGGACGCGGTAGGCCGAGACCTGGACTTCGTGTTCATTTACTTGGACGACATACTGATCGCCAGCCGTAACCGCCAGGAACACCTTTCCCACCTCCGCCAGCTGTATTCCCGCCTCTGCGATTTCGGCCTCACGATTAACCCGTCCAAGTGCCAATTCGGACTTGACTCTATCGATTTCCTCGGCCACAAAATCACCAGCGACGGGGCAACACCCCTACCCGCCAAGGTGGATGCTATCCGCCATTTTTCTCGCCCCGACACAGTCAAAGGCCTACAGGAATTCCTTGGGATGGTCAACTTTTACCATCGTTTCATCCCTGCAGCAGCCCATATCATGCGCCCTCTGTTCTCGCTGCTGGCTGGTAAGGGCAAGGACATCATCTGGACTGACGAGGCTGCGGCTGCTTTCGTTAAGGCCAAAGACGCCCTGGCAGACGCCACGATGCTGGTACACCCCAGGACTGACGTCCCGACTGCCCTCACGGTAGACGCGTCCAACACCGCGGTGGGTGGGGTACTGGAACAGCTACTCGAAGGCCGCTGGCAACCCTTGGCATTTTTCAGCAAGCACCTTAGACCGCCCGAACTGAAGTACAGCGCTTTTGATCGGGAACTTCTAGCGCTGTATCTGGCGGTCCGGCATTTCCGATACTTTCTAGAAGGCAGGCCTTTCACCGCTTTCACCGATCATAAGCCTCTGTCCTTTGCCTTCTCCAAAGTCTCCGATCCCTGGTCAGCTCGTCAGCAGAGACAATTGTCCTACATTTCCGAGTTCACAACTGACATCCAACATGTCTCCGGAAAGGATAATGTCGTTGCTGATGCACTTTCCAGACCAACCATCCACAACCTATCCTTGGGTGTCGACTACACGGCCCTGGCTGACGCACAGCAAGCCGACGACGAACTGCCCAGCTACAAAACTGCAGTCGCGGGTCTGCAGCTCCGAGATTTCTTGGTTGGTCCAGGTCAGCGGACCCTACTTTGCGACGTTGCGACTGGTCAGCCCCGCCCTATAGTCCCTGCAGCCTGGCGGAGACGCGTTTTTGACTCGGTACATGGGTTGGCGCACCCGTCCATCAGATCTACTGTCCGACTGGTCGCCAGCAAGTTTGTCTGGCATGGCCTGCGCAAACAGGTCAGTGAGTGGGCCAGGACTTGTCCGCACTGCCAGATGTCAAAAATCCAGCGACACACCAAGGTCCCACCACAGCAGTTCGAGCCTACCCGTAGGAGGTTCAACCACATACACGTCGACCTCGTGGGCCCTCTGCCGGTTTCAAGAGGAGCCCAGTACCTCCTTACTATCGTGGACCGGTTCACGAGGTGGCCTGAGGCAACCCCCCTGACTGACATCACAACTGATTCCTGCGCCCGGGCGCTGCTCACAACTTGGGTCTCACGTTTTGACGTTCCGGCCCACATCACTTCAGACAGAGGCACCCAATTCACTTCCAGTCTCTGGGCTGCATTAGCGAACCTGCTAGGGATGCAGCTGCACACCACCACGGCCTACCATCCTCAATCAAACGGGTTGGTGGAACGTTTTCACCGCCATCTAAAATCGGCCTTGATGGCCCGCCTGAAAGGTCCTAACTGGGTTGACGAGCTGCCTTGGGTCCTGCTCGGCATACGCACTGCCCCCAAAGAAGACCTCCGCACTTCGTCAGCTGAGCTTGTATACGGGGTGCCACTGGTTATCCCCGGGGATTTCATACCTGCCCTTCAGGACCAAGGGGAACAACCCCCAGCAGTCCTACAAAGTCTGCGCGAGAAGCTTGGCGCCTTGGCCCCGATTCCCACCTCATGGCACAGTCAAGCCCCATCCTGCCAGCCCAAGGAACTACGGGACTGTAAGTTTGTTTTCGTTCGCAGGGGCACACCTCGGGCGCCATTGCAACGACCACATGAGGGACCGTTCCGAGTCATACGGAATAACGGATCCACTTTTATTTTGGACATTGGAGGCAGGGAACAGGTTTTCACGGCGGACCGCCTCAAACCGACCCATTTGGATCTGCAACAGCCTGTCGAGGTTGCCACGCCGCGACGCAGAGGCCGCCCCCCTAAGCGGCAGCTGGCACAGTCCACGGACCTTGGGGACTGTCTCGCCGGTTCTAGGGGGGGTTGTGTGGCGACTCACCGTCTAGTCGGGTGAACCGGCTCGGCAGTCGGGTCGCGCGGTGTCGGAGCGACGAGGCCCAAGATGGCGGCGGGCCTCGTCTTTCCGAGCAACGGGGAGAACCCACGCGCAGGAAAGTCCAGATGACGTAGGACTTACGTCATTGCTGGTTTTTTGGGCGGGAGTTTTCTCCCTTAAAGGGCCCGCGCAAGGCGGAAAAATAAACCAGTTCTGTTTGGCAATCCTCCGAGTGAGTCTTGTTTTATTCCGCGGTAGCAACCGCTACACATTTATTTTTTATGCATAAGCCACAGGTAAAAAGCAAATTTTGCCTGCTTTGAAGTGTTTGCGCTCATGTCTGGTGGAAGTATAGAGAGAGAGACAGACAGACAGACAGACAGAGAGACAGAGAGAGACAGAGACAGAGAGAGAAAGGGAGAGAGAGAGAAAGAGACAGAGAGAGAGAGAGAGAAAGAGAGAGAGAGACAGACAGACAAACAGACAGAGAGAGGGAGAGAAAGAGAAAAAGAGAGAAAGAGAGACAGACAGACAGACAGACAGACAGACAGAGAGAGAGAGGGAGAGAAAGAGAGAGAGAGAGAGAGAGAGAGAGAGAGAGATAGCATAGCATAGCATAGCATGCCCACAACTTCCTAACCCATACATCTTTGGAATGTGGGAGGAAACCGGAGCACCCAGAGGAAACCCACGCAGACATGGGGAGAACGTACAAACTCCTTACAGACAGCAGACGGAATCGAACCCGGGTCGCTGGCACTGTAATAGCGTTATGCTAAACGCTACGCTACCATGCCATCACTAGACTGCTGCCATTGGGAACTGGGGCCAGGTACTTCTTGCCAGGGTTCCCTCTAAGGTAGGTTTCGTTTGCCTGTCATATTCCCCACATTATGACACCTCCACAGGTGCAGCACGTTTTAGTTATTTCACAACAGAACTGGAGTAAAAAAAAGGTGACACCCTCTGACCATTGTAATTTTCTCATGTACAACAGGGAGGACACCAGGCTTAAGATAACGACCACTGCATGATTTAAAGGGTCATCCTTGGTTTATCATTTTCCATATTTTGTAACCCACTCACTACTTCCTCTGTGAACTTTATTGTATTAAGAATGTCTGCCACCTGCAGAACTGGATTTGGAATTGGTATTGGTTTATTATTGTCACTTGTATTAAGGCACAGTGAAAAACTTGTCTTGCATACCTTTCGTACAGATCAGTTCATTACACAGTGCATTGAGGTAGTACAAGGTAAAACAACACAGAATGCTGAGTAAAATGTCATGGCTACAGAGAAAGTGCAGTGCAGGTAGACAGTAAAGTGCAAGGTCATAACGAGGTAGATTGTGAGGTCAAGAGTCCATCTTATTGTACTAGGGAACCGTTCAATAGTCTTATAACAGCAGGATAGAAGTTGTCATTGAGCCTGGTGGTATGTGCTTTCAAGTTTTTGTATCTTCTGCCTGATGGGAGAGGGGAGAAGAGAGAATGTCCCAGATGGGTGGGGTCTTTGATTATGCTGGCTGCTTTACCAAGGCAGCGAAAGGTATAGACAAAGTCCATGGAGGGGAGGCTGGTTTCCGTGATATGCTGAGCTGTGTCCACAACTCTCTTCAGTTGCTTGTGGTCCCAGGCAGAGCAGTTGCCGTACCAAGCTGTGATGCATCAAGATAGGATGCTTTCTATGGTGCATCGATAAAAGCTGGTGAGGGTCAAAGGGGACATGCCAAATTTCTTTAGCCTCCTGAGGAAGTAGAGGCACTGGTGAGTTTCTTGGCCGTGGCGTCTACGTGGTTGGACCAGGACAGGCTATTGGTGATGTTCACTCCTAGGAACTTGAAGCTCAAAACCCTCTTGACCTCAGCACCGTTGATGTAGACAGGAGCATGTGCACTGCCCTCCTTCCTGAAGTCAATGACCAGCTCTTTTGTTTTGCTGACATTGAGGGAAAGTTTGTTGTCATGAGACCATGTCACTAAGCTCTCTATCTCCTTTCTGTATTTCGACTCATCATTATTTGAGATACAGCCCACTACGGTGGTATCATCTGCAAACTTGCAGATGGAGTTAGAGCAGAGTCTGACCACGCAGTCATGAGTGTATAGGGAGTAGAGTAGGGGGCTGAGGACACAGCCTTGTGGGACACCAATGTTGAGAATAATCGTGCCAGAAGTGTTGCTGCCTGACTGACTGCAGTTGAAGCCTCTAGCTAACTCTTGGCCTGATCACAGCACTCAAAGTGCCTTCCCCAATCAACACCACCTCCAAATCCTGGCCTGATTAGACATCTTCAGAGTTGGGTTGGTCATATGCCTTTAAAACTCCCCATCCCCCTCCCACCCATCAATTAGCCTCTATTCCTCCAGCCTCAATTCCCATCCTCATGCTCTGTTACCTGACCTCTCCCCATCCCTTTAACCTTCTCTCTGTGATGGCCTGACACTGATAGGTAGAGTTTTACATAATAGGGATGACCTTCCCCAGAATTTTAATGTCTCTTAAAGGGAGTAAACCTACACACTGATTTCTTAAAGCAAGGATATCCCAATTTTGCAATTCTTGAAATACTTATTCACAATTAGCCACTAAAGTACGCCCGTGGAATGGGCCAATCTTAACAGTTTCTTCTCCCTCTCCAACTCACAGTTTAATCCTGACCTCGGGTGCTGTCCGTGTGGAGTTTACTGTTCTCCCTGTGACCATGTGGGTTTCCCCGACCGCTCCCTTGTCACCTCACATCCCAAAGATATGCAGGTTTTGATAGGTTAACTGTAAATTGCCTCTAATGTGCAGGTAGAATCTAGAGTGATTGATTGGAAATGTGCGGAGGATAGAAAAGGATTAGTGTTTGATCAGTGTAAAGTGGGTGCTCGATGGTTTGCACAGACTCAGTGGGCCAAAGGGCCTAATTCTGTGCCATGTAACTCTATGGCTTCATTGAATCATTGAGCAATTTACATCTAAATTGGCTCTTTTGAAAGGGCTACCTAATTAGTTCTGTTCTCCTCAACCTTTTCACCAGGAGGAGAAATAGCCCCAGTTCCCCTGGCTTCTCCAGTTCCTTCCACCAACCAATAATGACTGCTGTGGGAGGTATTATACTGGAGCATTCATGCAAGGGCATTGATACAATTAGTGCTAACTTTGATGGAATTGAGACCGTGACATTGTAAAGTTAGAATGTTAGCAAACATAATTTGCAGCACTAACTATTCAAATTTAGGGTTCAAACTCCCTCCAATTCTCCACAGTAGCACATGTACTGGACTGAGAGAGTGTTTCATTTTCTGAGGTGAAGTTTTTTTTTACCTGGAGGAAAACATTAGAGTTCTTCCTGGAGTCCTGGCTAACATTTATTCCTTAACTAATACCTAAAATAAGTTGTGATCTAATCATTTACTTTGTTGTTGCTTCTGTTGCTACTGTGTGCAGATTACAAGCAGTGATTTCATTTCATTACAAAAGTAACAATGAGAGTTGTTGGCATGCCTTGTGGTTGTAATGGCATTGTATAAATGAATTTGTTCTTTCTTTATAGCGATGTTGACTCCAATTAAAGAGGACTTCACTTTTGAGATACCTTAGGGAGTGAAATGCAGTTCACAGGTTATCTGTTATAATGAAGAACAGCTTATTCCTTTGCTTACTTTGACAGTTTCCTCACTGTTAATCACTTTGTAATGGAATAGGTACAGAAACTCCTGTTATTGGAACAGATGACTGGATGTTATATTATTTTCCATATAATTTTACAGCTTTTGAATTCCTACTGTTACTTATACTGTTTTATTATTGAGCTATTTTACATTTTGGAATGCAATCCAAACGTAAATTTGTAGCACAATGTCCTTGTACATGATGTCTCTGACTGAGAAAGTGACAGTATTTTACAAAACGTTGGAGCTCATCACAGAAGTTTCTCTAAACAACTAAGTCCACATCATTTTGAGGAAGTGCTGCTACAAGTTTGAAACTTTGCACAAAACTTTGCCCTTTCACAAAGTTTTGACATTTGATAATAAACAGTAATGCCAAGAAATTGGGTTTCACCTACTTCTGGTGCTCTTAACCTTTGTTGTGTTTAGCAATATTGCCAGTTCATGTTCCTGTTAAAAAATCATGCAGTGAGCCAAAAATACATTTGAGACGGTGTTAGTGTGATTTTCACCCAGAAATGTGCACTAAACAAGACCTGTACATTCCTGATGGGACCACGCTTGGCTGAATGCAGCTTCCAACAACTTATCATCCAGTGATCTAAGCAGGACATCAGCCCTTAAAGGTACAGTCCCCATGGCAGTCAGACGCAAGCAGCACACACTTTGTCTGCCATAATGCTTCACGAGAGATGCTCCAAGATTCAGTGAAAGAGAACTGGACCTTCTCATCAGTGAATTAAAAGGCATGAGGGAGGTCCTGTGTGTCAGGAGGTGCCGAGAGAGAACCACTAGGACCAACGTGAATGTCTGGCATAACAGCACATTGTCATTACTGACGCACTACTGCATAAGTATTTTGACACTGAGATGCTGGAGAACATATTTACAAGAACATTATGCTACCACATCTAAGTTTGGATTACATTCGAGAATTAAACATACAATAAGTACAATAGTATAATTAGGGCAGCATGATAGCATAGCGGTTAGCATAATGCTATTACAGCGCCAGTGACCTGGGTTCAATTCCCGCTGCTGCATGTAAGGAGTTTGTACGTTCTCCCCATGTCTGTGTGGGGTTCCTCCGGGTGCTCTGGTTTCCTCCCACATTCCAAAGACATACGGGTTAGGAGCTGTGTGCATGCTATGTTGACACCAGAAGAGAGACTACACTCGCAGGCTGCCCCCAGTACATTCTCAGTAACACAAAAAGACGCATTTCACTGTGTGTTACGATGTACATGTGACTAATAAATAAATATCTTATCTAAAAGTAGCAATTCAAAAGCAATGAGATTATTTAGAAAATAATATAACATCCAGTCATCTGCTCCAATAACAAGAGTTTCTGTACCTGTTCCATTACAAAGTGATTAACAATAAGGAAACTGTCTAAACAGTAAAGACAGCAACAAACTACCATAATTTGCACCCAGTTTGAGTGAGCCTGTTCGTTGATGTTTGGACATTGCACCATTCAGATCGAGTTCACATTGGTCAGGGCAGAAATGGGCATTGTGTGAGTGGTACTGGGAAAAGGTCAGGAGCACTAACCGGAAAGGTTCCTGGATGTGACCAGTCCAATTTCCCAACAAAATCTACTCCAGTTTACATGAAGCTTTGTATGATTGTTTCTGAAAGGCAGGTATGAATCAATCCAATTCCCAGTCTTAAGTCTTTTCAGTCTGCCAATATTTATTGTTTGGAGTGGTTTAGAAGATTGGTTAAACCTGCTGTTGCAATCAGTTTTAATTGCTCAGCCTTTCAATGCAAAGCACACACGCTCAAATTACTACAGTTGCACCATTTTCAAATTCCTGAAGGTTGAAAATTAAGCCAATTGATTATTCTTTATCTATTTAATTAAGGCTGGGGCACCGGACTGAACCAGCTCTTCAACATAGCAGCCGTTGCACAATCCCAGCAGGAGACTTAGGATGAAATCAGCAAGGGATCAACTATAGCCTCCAGCAAGAGATACATGTCCTAGTAAACATTTTGACATAAAGCAGCAAGAAATCTAAAACGCTCCCAGCTATGACCCTAAACGATCCCAGCAGGAATTCTAGCACAGATCTGTATAAAGTTTATCACAGTCCCAGAAATTCCAGCACACAAGAGCATAGGAATAGAAGAAAATAGGAGCAGATGGAGGCCACCAGGCCTTCAAGCCTGCCCCACCATTCAATATGATCATCACCGATCTGTGCTGGCCTCAACTCCTCTTCTGTGCCAGTTCCCCATTACCCTCGATTCCTCGATCTTTCAGATATTTAGTTATCTCCACCTTTAATATATCTAATGATCTGTCCTTCATCTCCCTCAGGGGCAAAGAATTCCAAAGGTTCACTACCCTCTCGGGGAAGAAATTTCTACACACCTCAGATTTACATGATTGGCCTCTTATTTTGTAGCTCTGTCTCCTTGTTCATGACTCCCCCACTGGTGAAAACATCCCAACATGTACCTTGTCATATATTCAGCAGTCCCACCAAGATATCTGAGGAGATCATGTGTGGTCACAGTGAGATATCCGGCACAAGCCCATTGGGAAAACCAGCACATTCCCAGCGAGAGGAATAGCAATCTTCCACCATAAATCTACCATTCCCACCGTAAATTTTCTCTAGTCTTCAGCAAGAGCAAGCAACCCAGCAAAGGGTGAGGCAACCAATCCTGCAGCATTCCAGCTACAGTCCCAATGATAGTCCCAGCACAGTTTTAACTGTATGTTCCAGAATCAATTCTAAAACTCTCCAATAAATCCAACAAGTTTCAGTAGCAATCCCAGCACAGCTGCAGGGAGAAACCCAGCAATTATTCCAGCATCATTGGCAGCAACCAATCTGGCAATAATTCCAGCAAAGGTCCCAGTTGCGTTTCCAGTATGGTCCCATGATAGTTCCAGAAACAGTTTCCACAGAAATCCCAGCAGCATGCAAATCATATCGTGGATTTAATACCTAATTGACTGCTCTACCACTATGCCTCTCGTTCACATTGTTCTGTGTTGTCATGTTCTACAGCCCTAGGGATTTACACGGGAGTGAGGGTAGAATGAGGGCCAGTTCTGGAAGAGACTTCAGCAATAGAAACTATTCCATGCCCTTGGGTTACACGTCCTTACCCCGGTCAGATTGGACATTCAGCCAGTCCCTACAGTAAGGGACTCAGCAGCCACTTCATGCTTGTCTAGATGGCGCAGCTCATTGCAGAGTCTCAGAGTGTAAACGGCTCTTTTACCTCTGTATTCAGTTTTGGGTCTCACAGTGTGAATGTGTGTTTTACCTCAGTTTTGGCGTGAAGGGTCACTGACAACAACAGAATTCATTGCTCATCCCTAAATGGCTTGAGGAGGAGGTGGTGGTGGGCTGCCTTCTTGAACTGCTGCAGTCCTTCTGGTGAAGGGACCCCTGCAGTCCAGTTGGGGAGGGAGTTTCAGGATTTAGACCTAGTAATGATGGAGGACCAGCAATATATTTTCAAGTCAGGATAATGTATGATTTGGAGAGGAACCTGCAAGTGGGGATGTTGCATGCACCTGCTGCCCTTATCATTCTTGGTGGTAGAGATTGTAGATTTGGATGGTGCTGTCAGAGTAGTCTGGGTGAATAACCACAGTGCGGGTTGTAAATGGCACATACTGTGCGCCAATAGTGTAGGGAATGAACGTTTAGGGTGGGGTGTCAATCAATTATGCTATTTTGCCCTGAATGGCATCTAACTTCTCAAGCATTGTTGGAGCTACATGTATCAAGGTCTTCAGTACTACAGCTGGGATATTTTTAAGCCTTGTAGCCTTTGATGTATCCATTTTTCTCAGCCATTCCTTGAAATCGTGTGGAGCGGATCAAACGGGCTGAAAAGTGGCTTTTGTGTTGGTGGGGATCTCGGGAAGAAGCTGAGATGGATTATCTATTTGACATTTCTGGTGTGTTTGCGTCACAGATGAACCCAATCCAATCCTGCTCAATACTCACACACAAACACGTCACAGCTGAGGTTCCACTCTGAAGAACGTTTGTTTCCCTCCTCACCCATTGGTGCTAGGCTGCTGAAATCAGCACAAGCCAGGAATAAAACCAGGGAGCTTTTGGTTTGTGTGGCTAAAGCAGTATTTCTACCCACTACACTATCAGTGGGGTTGCAGCACAGCTAACTTCTATACTTACGGTTCTTTTGTGTGCAGTGATGGAAATCTTCATTCTGATGCTTCTGCTAATATGCTATAAATGAAGTATAATTTTCCTTTGTGCTTATAGAGTTGAAAACAGTTTGCTCTACCACATTACAGTGGAAGCAGACATGTCTGGGTTTAATTTGGCTGAAACTAAGGCCTACTTTGAAGCACCAGAACCTCAAGGCATCAGCATGAACAAGCCTGGATTCCTTTATGTTCATCTTGGAGGCATCAACACCATCCTCTGTGAGGTTTATCTGGCAGTACATCCAAGTCAATGCGATCTCTGGGGGTGGGGGGGGGGGGGCGGGGGCTTCTGCGGATAATTGCTTTAATAGCCATACATATTACAATTACTTCCCACTGTATGTTAATACAGATATAAAAGAAGGATTGGTAAACTTCAAGAAGGGGGAGGACTAGCAAATGGTGGCCAGCTGTCCAAAGGTTAATGTTTTTGGGTCAATTGCCACAGCTCATTTGTTTTCATGTTCAGTGAAGACCGCTGGGTGTCTGTGAATTTCAGGAACTGAAGGGCTAACAGTGTGTTTGCTTAACTGAAGAGATCTGAACAAGAGACACTGGGAGGACTAAATAGCAGGGTGAATTAGAGTGGGTGGATTCAATGACAAATCAGATACAGAAATAGATTTATAAGAGCAGTAAAATGATTGGATTAAGGAAGAGACATAAAGAAAAAGTCAGGAAAAAATTAAAGTTTTAAGTTAGACTTTTAAAATCTCCTACAAAATTTCACATCTTGAAGAACTTAGACATAATTTGGTGCACTTTCTGAGCAAACATGGCTTATTTGCAGCCATTAGCAATTATCATGCTGTTGAAAGAGTAGTTGCCCTAGTAATTAATAGACTCAATAATGTGCCAATGCAGCAACTTTGTGAACATCAGGGAAGGGTTAAATGCTAGTTGCTATTTTCATGAAGCAAGCTGTGCAGCAACATAAATCATTTGGCGATTTATGGAAATCCCCAATACTCAGGGGGCAACCTCCTAACAACAAATTACTGGCTAATATGCTTTTTTTTAAGCAAAATCAGGCACTGTGTATTTGGAGCATGAACAGTTACTGCCCCCAAATCCTGAACAGATATGTGAGTTTCAAAATCAGATCATCCTTTATGCCTTGAGTAGCTGAACCTAACAGCCATTGATGTATAAAATGACCACAAAAACGGCTTTCCTCAAAATAACCTCCACATTCTGAATCTCCCAACGTCAGGTTTTTTTAGGCTTATTGCTTATCTATCAATTTTGACATTAGATGTTGACCATATTAGTCAACAGAAATCAAATGGTTGTGTTCAGAGAGTGTGGTGTGCTTTCTAAAGGTTAACTGTAGCTTAGTGGTAACGATTTATCTGTTTGAAGAAGCTATGGATTTAGACTCCACTTCAGAGAAAGGAGAATATGACTGTGATGTTTAAGAATTTGCTGTTTAAGAGAGTGCTACCTTATGGTTGGTGGTATGCTACCACTGTAAGGCACTATCATGATGTTATATCTTGTCACTTTGGGTTTTTTTATTTATACAGCATGGTAACAGGCCCTTCCGGCCCAACGAGTCCACGCCATCCATTTAAACCCATATTAACCTATGTCAGATCCAGTTATTTTCGAATCCGCAGGTTCTTTCCGGAGTTCAAGAATGAGCTGAAAACAACTTGGTGCTTCACAAGGTTTTTTTGGAAAAGTTTAAAACAAAGAAACAGTCACAGAGCACATGGCACTCACTTTACTACCGGGAGATGAGCTGAGACAAAAGGAACTAAAGATGAGCTAGGGCCAGGGAGGGGGAGAGAACAAGAGAGTGATTAAGAAAAAATGACACTTTTTATACCTGAGATAAGAGGTACTCCTCAGCTAACAACAGGTACCTATTAGAAACCTGTGGCCAAACCAACTAATGAAAAAACACATAATCACCTGATGGATGAACCAATAAGCTAGGAAGCGGCCATTCCATGTGCAGCTACTTGAGGTGTATTAAACACTATACATGTTAAAAAAATTAATTAAAACAGTCGAATCCGACATCTACTAACCTGTACATCTTTGGAATGTGGGTGGAAACTGGAGCACCCAGAGGAAACTTGTTGTTCCATGCTAGTAGTTCACTTGAAAATTGATTGCCACAATAAGTAGTTTTGTTCACTTGATCCTCTGTGTTTCAATGAGTGAAGGAGTGACAGTGATATTCACTCCTAGAGACTAGTTCAGGAAAACCTACAGTACACTGCACTGACAATGAGGATTGAATAAATGAAAGTCCCTGGTTGCAGAATGTAAGACTGAGGAGTTTGCATATTTGCAAAAACACGACGAAACAGAAAATATTCCTGAAAACTATAATAGGATTAGTGCACAGAGTAGGAGCTCAAGATGAGATAGCAGAAATAGTACAAATGAGATATATCAGAAAGCTCAGGTAATAAGAAAAAATGCAGAAGGCAAATAGTATTTATGTGGAACATTTACACGTCCTTCAAGGTTAATGGCATTGTAGAGGTTATATTGTTGAAGAACAAAGTGCAGTGAGCCATAATCAGAAAGAGCCATATTATTTTAGATGTGGGCTCCTGCACTTAGAAGCACCAGCAAATTTGTTGGCACTACAGAGTGCAATTGTGCCCAGTTACAAGCAGTCTTTTCAACCCAGCAAAGTGTTAAATATTTCAGAGTAGGTTTAGTACGTGTAATATGATACCAGAGGAGATAACTGGGGATCAAACTGTCAGTGTGAGGGATCCTCTCCTCTCCACCACCAACAGTGTCTCTGATCCATCCCTTCCCCTCCCCAGTACCGTCAGTGCCTCAGATCCTCCTTTCCACTACTCCTAACACCAACAATATCTCTGACCATTCCTTCCAACCATTAGCAGTGTCCCCAAACCTCCCCTCCCATCACCTAGATATGTGCACACCATTTCTCCACTCTAGGTCATTTGAATTTCAAATTGCATAGCACAACTTGTTTTAGAGTTGTGTGCAGGAATTTCTGGGCTATTACACATTTATAGTGCTTTAACTTCTGTAAAATGCTTTGAGACATGCTGAGGTCATGAACTGCCCTCAGCAAATGCAAAGTTTGTTCTCTTTATTTGTAAATACACTGTAGCTTTGTTCTAATGGTGAATCCCTTACGGTGTGTTTTCACAACCCTCTCCCAGCAGCCTAATCTGCAACTCTGCTACCCATTGGATTAAAAGATATTTCTCCTGACTCCCCTTCTTACTAGCTAGTTTCTAATCATCACATCTCCCTACAAAACCTTCCTAGAACAATTTTGTAGATAATCAAATCACCACCTTGGGTGTGATTTGCAAATCGGACTAGCTGAGGTGGGAATCTTGGTTAGCATGGACCACTTGGGCTGAAAGACCTCCTTCCGTGCTATAGGACTCTATCTTGAAAATATTCTGAGTCATCATAAAGTCACCTTACTTCCCAAAAGAAAACAAGCACAACTGTTTTAAACTTATTTTTTATGACCTTCAATCACACTCAATCCCATTTTACCACTTGTGCTTTTAATCTCTCAAGGACAATAATTATAATCCAGGAGTTTTATTCCTCCAAATAAATGAACAAAGTCCATTATTAGTGTAAGGAGCAAGCAATGTGGAAACAACAAGGTGGAGAACAGAACTGGCAATTTATTCATGACGTAATATTCATTCAAGACATAACCTTTGCCTCATTCTCTCCAGTCAGTCACCTTAGATTTGGCTCACCGGGGTAACACTATGCTCACTCAGTCAGATCTAATAATTGTTGTCATAGCAATGTTAAATTGGAAAAACATCCCAAACAGCTTTATAGGAGATGTAAGGGTAAGTAGTTGATATCTTGGTCAAATAAATGGATTTAAGTAGGGCTGTCAGTTAATTGCAGTATCAAATGCAGCCCACTGAATCACTGAATCCTGCTACCACTGGCCACTGAGGGAATGGGTCCTATGAAAGAGCATGTCAAACACTTCATGAGTTTATTGTTAAAGGAGGAGACATGAGTGCATTGATGCATTGTAAGAAAATGTGTTGAATTAATGCTATAATGACTGTAAAGAAAGATGTGCACTGGTTGTATTTACTGTGTATATATTACAAATAAAGTATATTTTTGAAACATAAAAAATTAACGCAGCCAGCTATTAATGTGTTAATTACTTTAATATGTGTCAGTCAGCAACGGAACAATACCGACCACCTCTTGCACCACCATGGACTTGTCTCTGATTGTGTTTTTTTGCACTAGTGTCTCATTTCGCACAGTTATTTTTTCTATTCACTGTCTTGTATTTATGTTTACATAACAATTATATTCTGAGTGTTGTCTGAACCTACGTGCTTGTGACGCTGCTGCAAGCAAGTTCTTCATTGTACCTGTAGCTCACGGTACTTGTGCACATGACAATAAACTTGACTTTATTTGATTTGACGTTCTTCTGCTTTGACCATCCAGCTCACAGTGAATTTTAAACCACAAGTCTTGTTCCCCACATTTCCAGACTCTTTTTCACACCCCATGGCCTCTAAACCACTCTCCCTGTGTCCTACACCAAGTTACCACAAACAAACGCAAGATTTCAGGTTTTTATTTTAATAAATGAACAGCCCCCACAGACTTACAGCTCCCAGGAGCAACTGCATGTTGTCTCTCATTTGCCATGTGACAGGGGTTAAACTAGGTGTGGATGAATTGATCTGAAATCGAGTGTTAAAGGTAGTTCCAAAGTCCATTTTCAGCCACCGGCTGGAGACACTTCCCTCAATTAGAGTCATAGAGTTGTGCAGCACAAAAAAGGGCCCTTCAGCTCACCAGATCCATGTCCACCTTTTTGTTGTTAGGACGTATCCTTCAATACCTTGCCTATTTAAGTGTCTGTCTAAAAGCCTCTTAACTGTAGCATTATATCTGATTTCACCACCTCCTCTGTCAGCACATTCTAGATTTCAACCACCCTCTGTGTAAAAAGAAGTTAAGCTTCATCTCCCCAGTAGCTTGCAATGTAATAATGATAGGATTGGCAAGAGGTTGATGTGTGCCCAAGTATTGCTACCAACATCTGCAGACGAACTAGACATCCATGACAAGAGGAAGAGGCACAACAAAATGTTCAGGGCACATCATGAGAGGGTTCTAAAAGATCCAGAGGAAAAACTGAAAGGAATCCAAAGATCAAATCCAGGTTGAGATTTAGTGGTGCAAGGCATGAGGAAAAGAGAAAGCAAAACTTTATCATGTGTATCTATCGCAGAACTGGAAATCATCAATAAAGGGATCAAGTGACACGGAGGTCAGAATTGAACAAGAAATGATTGAAGAAGTCCAGTTGAAAAGCTAGTATGGTGTTTAAGCTAAAATGGTGGAAGCATTTTCTAGTTTTGTTAGGGAGTGTCATTGCATTTTCCAATAATAACATTTTACAGACAGCATGAAGCCACAAGTTCATGACACATGTTTTACATAGTATTTCGTTAAAAAAAAGAGTTTACTCCAAATAGTGATCATTGCCATGACCGCAGTAGATGTTGGAGGCACTGGGCAAGGCCAGATGTGACCCATAGGCAATATTTAGTGCACTTTTTTCAAGTCATGGAACACAATTAATTCAGTGAAAAAAATAAGGCATTAATTTGCTTATATGTATGTTAATAAAGATTGATTGGCAGCTACTAAAAATACTCTGGTCTCATTGTTCGCCCAAAGAAATGGTGCCGTGATTTTAAAATAGAATTGATCTGGTGTAAAGTAATTTTTGCACACAGTTCTAGGTTATCTTCCAGCTTCAGACTCCTCTGGATGACAGCAGCCGTAAAATTTGCCTGCATTGGGATTTTCAACCTCAATGGTTTGAAAACTGATTTCTGAGAAATTGGATTTAGCCCTCTTTTGGTGCAATGAATATTTTGCATTGTGAAGTGCCAACGCCCTCTAAGATCTCATGAAAAAAATTGGGCAAAAATCTCTTAAAAGCAGCACAATGGAATTTGCACACAGGACTGTGAGCTAAACAAGACAGTGCAGTCACCTTTGGAGTTGCAGGCAAAGCTCACAGCAGCCATGACCTTACGCATTGACTGCTGGGAAGTGAGTCACAGATGATAGTGCTCCACCCGTGGCAACCATAGTACGGCCATAAAATAGCTGCCATGGAGGTGAGGGAAAGCACAGGGGAGAGGAGACACAGTGCTCCTCTGTGTGCTTGGGCATTACCCAGGTAGTGGTCTGCATTGATCGACTCCCATGTGGCCGAAGCCACAGCATACTGTGGGCTGATGAAAGGGTCTGTGGGCACAGAATTGAACACAGGAATGAGTGAAGGGAGCACCAAAGGATCATTTTCCAAAATGCTGGCCATTGACAGCTGAGGTTGCAGTGCAAGGCAGGGACGTCACAGCACAGGCTCTTTGATTACCTTCTCATTCACAATTCCTCCACCGTTTACTCCTCGTTTCTTTCTGTGAGTAATGATTGAAGGTTGAAACTTGGCCTAAAAATTCCAACTTCTGTCACCAGCTGAGCGGAAACTTGTGTTGTTAAACAGCCACCCAGCAACCAGTGACAGCGTTAGATGCGTGCTCGATGGCGGGGAAACAACAGTGATGCTGAGGCGGATCACCCAAGGAAGTGGCAGCCTCTTTCCCTGTTATGTGAAAGGAGCAATTGAAGAATCACATGGGACCCAGATCTGTTTTGAATGCCAAAGATTTATTAAGTAAGTATTTTTATGTGTATATCACCAGAGGAGAGAAGTTGCATGTGTGTTCCAAGCAATAGAACAAAGGAAAAGATCAACTATTTGTTTTCCCATTGGCTACAAATCAATAACATTAACAATTGATTACATACATTACGTGCTACCAAACCAGGTGTCTAATAAGGTACTGTATAAGGGAACAGTCTAACCATCTCAGAGACAACTGATGGACACCTCTGAGTCATCCCAATGATACTTACCAGACACGCTGTCTCTAAGCCAGAAAAACGGCCCTGGTATTCGGTGACCTTGTGTATCCAGCTCAACCTGCCTCTGTACTGATAAGCAGAGGCCCAACTAGTTAGTTCTGTCTGTGAGATCACAGAAGTGGAATGTGGTCAAGTGCCATTATACCTAGTCAGTTCTCCATTCTGTAACATGGTATGTGACTATTCTCCATTTTGTAACATATCTAATTATGGTCATTTCTAACACGTCCACTTTTATGATGTGGCTTTCACCCTGGCCATCTCTATGCAGGTGCACATGCAGTCGAAAGTTAATCAAACAGCTCTAAAATGTGCATGTGCATTGAGTGCTCTTCCAGCAACTTTAGAGACAGTGTACAGTGCTCACTTTATTTTGGTTAAAATACTTGCACTGTAGTTTCTTTTTGCCATTAGAAGAGTGCCATGGGTCACCTAAATGTTGTTTGCCACCTAAAGAACAAGGTTCACAGAACGGTGTTACAGGGTTTTGTTATGTGATGACAGGGCTGAACCTTTACTGACCACAGGACAGTGTTCCCCTTTAATGTGCAGCAAACTCTTGCAGTCCTTAGCTGCCAGTCCTAAAGGCAAATACAAGCAACACTCTTCCAGCTACTAGGGAATGTTGCTACTGAAAGAAAGGATACTGCAATGATAGGAGGGTGGGATTAATGTGCTCCTAGGTGATCAGTGAGTGCTTTGTGCACTGGGACCACACAGACTATCCAGGGCTACAATCAGGTGCTCCAGCCAGGAAGTTGCAAGGAACATTTCTGTATGTACATGAGTATAGTCTAGAAATGCCCGCACGTTGGAGATCCCTGAAATTCAGGCAATTGCCTCCGCCCACTCTGGCTGCTCCTGCAGTCTGAAGCACAAGTAAATGAAATCCTAGAAATTCTTCTAAGCAGCACTGAAATAACATTGCAATGTTGAAAGTCATGCTAACACAGAGTGATGCAACTTTGCACATGTTTCTGGATGACCCAGCACCAGTTGCCAACATTGTACAAGGTTCTTGGACAAGATTTTCATATTCACTAGCACTCTTTTTTTTGCAGATTCAAAGACATCTGTATTTTAAAAGCTCCTCACTGTAGAATTTTCCATCCTCACCATCTTGTTCTCCCTAACATTTCCACAGGGTTAACAACCTAATATATGCCTGAGGAAGTTCTGAGCTGATGAAGCCATTACTGTGCCTGGAAATAGCCCCATCTCACAGCAACTGACTTGGAAAAGAGGAAAGGAAGAATTCTCAAATCAAAATGTCCTCATTTGTAAATTGTAAAGGCAAACCATGGCTCAGTGGTGGCACTCTTGAACAAGTTGGAAGCTAATTGGTTTGAGTTGCTCTCCAGTCACAAGCACAAAACCAGGACTGACATTCCACTACAGAACTGAAGCAGTGCTGCACTGTCAGACATGCTGCCTTTCAGATGAGATGTTAAATTTAATCTCTGTCCTCATATGGCTCAAATTCAAAAAAAGGTAGAGATATTCTGTTCTCAGGCCTGGCTAATAATTATTACCCGACCAACATCCCTGATTGTTATCATATTGCTGTATATGGGATCTTGCAGCGGTCAAATTGAGAACCACGTTTCCAACTATATGACTATGACTGTACTTTGAAGGAACTTTATGCTTATAAAGAACTTTAGGATGTTCTGAGGTTATGCAAGGGTGCCTTGCAAACATAAGCTGATCTTTCTTCATCTTTCCAAATGGACAGTCAGAGACTTTTTCCCAGGGTGACAATGGCTAACATGAAGGGACATAATTTTAAGGTGATTGGAGGAAGGTATATGGGGCATGTCAGGAGTAAGTTTTTTTTTACACTGAGAGTGGTGGATGCATGGACTGCACTTCCTGCAGAGGTTGTGGGGACAGATACATTAGGGACATTTAAGAGACCCTTAGATAAATATATTAATGATAGAGGAATGGGGGGTGATATGGGAGGGAAGGGTTAGATGGATCTTAGAGCAGGATAAAATGTCGGCACAACATTGTGGGCCGAAGGGCCTGTACTGTGCCGTAGTGTTCTATGTTCTAACTTCAGACCTGAAAGCTAATGTTTCAATAGCTCAGATAAGTCTATGAATCTGGTTGGAAAGCCTTTGCAGTCATCTAGAGGCCAAGGAATTACTGTGACTCTTGTGACAGAAACCCCTACCAAGCTCTCTGTTAATGAGCAAAGCAGTAATAATACCATTGAGCAATAGATTAACGTGGGGGAGCATAGGATTGCATCTGTCTTGCATTTTGAAGAAAATGTTTCACATCAGATTATACCACAGGAACCACTAGGCTCCCTGGTCTAAGAAATTCCTGGTTTCAGCAAATATCACCAGAAGGACTATTTCTGATATGGATTAGAGTTTCCCCATGTGCTGCCCACTGCAAGCAAACCAGACACTGCAAATATCCTCTCCCTGATTCCCATGCAAAAATTATATGTTTGAGTATTCTTCCATGCATCATTCTAAATTCCTTCAAACAGACCTGGTCCCAAAGAAATCTGAATTTATGTAACAGAAATATAATCTTTTCAGGGCTGTGGTGTTATTCAGTTTGAGTATTCAAGACTGAAGTCAATAAAATGTCTTTGGTAAGGCCAGCAAGAGATCTGGAACAAAAGGCAAGCAAATTGGGAAATTATATTAAAAAGAGAGAAAATAAGTCATGCCTTACAGTTAGAGAATTAACAGCAAATGTAAATGCACAAAAAGCAACAGGAAAAGTATCCAAACACAGTGAATAAAAGAAGTTAAAGCTAGTACTAGATCAAAGGAAAAGGCTTATAATGTTGTCAAAAAGAGAAGTCTGAGGTTTGGAAAATTGTCAGATTTCAGCAAAGGAGGACCATGAAAAGGGAAAGTATAATACCTGAGTAATTTAGCAAGAAATATGTCAACAGATTGTAAAAGCTTTCATAGATATGTAAGAAGAAAAAAAGATTAAGAAAGATTGACATGGGTCCCTATCAGGCTGAGGCAGGAGAACTTATATTGGGGAATAAAGAAATTGCAGAAAAATTAAGTAAAATAATAGAATCTACTATTAACAAAGTGGTAACAGGCTCTTTCAAGAATAATAGGATTAGGCAGAGTCAACATGGATTTAGAAAGGGAAATCTTATTTGATAAATCTCTTAGAGTTTTTGAGATTGTAACTAACAGAATAGATGAGTAGGGACCAATGGATATGGTCCACTTAGACCTTTACAAGTCTTCAATAAGATACCATAGGAGAAGTTACGAAACAAAAGTAGAGCATATAGGTTTAGCAGTGATATACTGACATGGAGTGACGAACTATTAGCAGACAGAAACAGAGAACAGGAATAACTGGGTCATTTTAAGGTCAGGATGTTGTGACTAGTGGGATGCTACAAGGAACAGTGATGGGGTCCACAATTTATACCAAAGATTTAGATGAAGGGACCGAGTATAATATATCCAAGTTAGTCAATGATTCTAAGCTGAGTGGCAGGGTCTGGTGTGAGGAAGATGCAGAGAGGCTTCAGAGGGGTATAGACAGGCGAAGTGCAGGAGCCAGAACATGGCGAAAGGAATATAAGATGGAGAACTGTGAGGTCATCCACATTGATATAGAAAATAGAAAAGCATCAACGTTCAGTGGGACCTGGCTTTCACTGAAGAGCAATGGTCAGAAACAGCAAGCATTTAGGAAGGCAGATGAGATGTTGATTTTGATTGCAAGATGGTTTGAGTACAAGAGTAAAGATGCCTTACTACCATTGTATAGGACACTGCTGAGATCCCACTTACATACAGCTCTGATCTCCCTACCCATGGAATATTTGCAATAGTGGCAGTGCAACCAAGATTCACCAGACTAATTCCTGGGATGGGGGATTTCCTGCGAGGAGAATAGAAGGAATCTCATTTGAAATAAACAAAATTCTCAAAGGGCTTGACAGCAGTTGAAGGCATTGCACTTCCTTTGGCCCGGGTGTCTAGATCCAGAGGACACAAGTATTGAGATCAGCAGTTGTTCATTCAGAACTGAAATGAGAAGAAATTTCTTCACCATGAGGGTAATAAATCTTTGGCATTCTTGATCCAAGAGGGTGATGGAGATTCAGTCAACAGGCATATTCAAAATAAAGACTTTTAGATGTTAAGGGGATCAAGGGAAATGAGGTTAGTGTAGGAAAGTGACAATGAGATAAAAGCTCGGCCACGAACTAATTGAATGTTGGAGCAGGCTCAAGAGATGAGAAGCCTGATCCTGCTATTTCTTCTGTTCTCTTGTTCTTATGTTTAAATGCAATAAAGACATAGACCCCATGAGAACATAAACAGAATGAGCAGACGTGCGGCAGATGAAATCTAATGCAGAAAAATTCGAAGTGATGCATTTTGGTTAGAAGTATTAAGAGAACCAATAATAGAATAGATGCAATTCTTACAGGGGTGCAGGAAGAGAGAGGGACCTGGTGTATATGTGCCCAAATTTTGAAGGTGTCAGACTGGGATGAGAAAACAGTTAAAAAGGCCTATGTTACCCTGGGCTTCATAAACAGAAGGAAAGGTTGCAAAAGCGAGGAAGAAATGATGAACCTTTTTAAAGCATTAATTTGGCCGTAACTGTTGCATTCCATCCAATTCTGGTCACTGCACTGTTAGAAGAATGTGAAAGCCTTGTAGAAAGTGCAGAAAAGATTTATTACTAGGAAGTTTCCAGGACTTGTGCCGCAGGAAGCCAGGAAGGTTCTTCTTAGAACAGAGAAGACGGAGAGGAGATGTGACAGCTTTGTTCAAAGAAATGAGGAATCCAGACAGACAAATTATTGCCATTGATGGAAGAGCCGACGATAGAGTACACAGATTTAAGGTGATTGGCAAGAGATCCAAGACAACATGAGGAAACACTTTTAAGCAGTATGTGGCTTGCATCTGGAATGCATTACCTGAAAGGGCTATGGAAGCAGACACAATAATGGCTCTCAAAAGAGAACTGGATCAGCGCTTGAAAGAGTAGAAGAATACTGCTGTTGTGCAGAGTAAAGGCTAGAGAGGGGAGCCAGCTGTATTGCCCCTGCAAAATCCCAGTATGAACTTGAAGGGCCAAACAGCTTTCTGTGCTGTTATCGTCCTCCGACTTGTTCCATGATTCTGCAGCTCAGACTGATTATTATTGGCCAGCTGCATTTAAAGATAATCTGGGCTTGATGTGTTAAACCTCCTGAAAAGGAGAATTAAAGCAAAGACTCACAGGGCATTCACATCGGTCCTGTGTACAGCCTGTCAGCAGGGACAATACAGCATGTGCAGTAAAACAAGTCCTGCATGCTTACACTAAAGACTGCAGATGCTAGAATCTGGAGCATAAAATAAACTGCTGGAGGAACTCAGTGGGTCAGGCAACATCTGTGAAAGGAAACACTGGCCATTCGACTGACCTGTTGAGTTCCCCCAGCAGTTTATTTTTTGCTTTTGCATGCTTAAATGCACCAAGACCTATGCAGCACATCAGGCAAATTAGTTGGGCGGTGGATTTTGGGAGGGAAAAAGAAAGGATCAGGGTGGGGTAGGGAAGAGATCGTCTCAAGAAAGGGAAGAATGTCAGGGGTCAACCAGTCAGAGAGACAAATGGACAGGGGGGTGAGAATAACATTGTTGGGATGGAGTTGAGGGGGTGAGAATTACTATTGCGGGAATCGTCCAAGGGAAGTGGATTGGGCACGGGGTATGGATGATTCCAAAGGTGATTGCTTGGGGATGGAATGTCAGTTGGGATGATAGAGGACCTGTGGGAGAGGAGGGAAAGTGATCAGGAAATATGGGTTGCAGGGAGTCAGTTGGCAGAAAGATAACTGGGGATCAGGTCGAAGCTGTTGACTTGGGGGATTGGGTGGGATCAGTATTACTGGGAGGTAGCAAGAGTTTGATCAAGGAGACAACCAGGGATTGCTTTACAAAAATTATCAGGAGATTCAGGAGGTATGATGGGAGGATCATTCGGGGTCTGAGGCCATCAACAGTAAGCGGGGCGATCATTAAGAAAGAAGACTTCGAGAAAAACCTATCAGGTGAAAAATGGTAATTCAAACTCCTCAGCAATTGTCCAAGTGAGTTTGCATCCTTTAACCAATGCCAAAGCCGGCCTCAACTATTGAGTTAAGGCCTGTGAAGCCTGTGACATCCATGGGCCTTATAAAACGCAGAACAATTTTGTGCAAGCAGAAAATGTGCTCTGTACCTCATTTGATATTGTAGAGTCCATCCAGTGGTGCCTGTGTACTGGTGTATCATATGAAAAGAGGGTCTGAAGCAAAAACCCAAAAGTGAGGTACTAGAGTACCAGGAGTGCAATCAAGTTTTGATAAAGTTCGATAACATGGCACACAAAAGCATTTTGCTGCAGAAAAGAATCTCTACACTACCATTTTTACCAGGAACTTTCCATTAACACAGCCTCTCAAGGGTGGCACTGATTTCTAATGGAGTATGTAACAGCTGCCGAGCTGCAAGTTCACATGGCCTAACTTAAGGATCAGGAGTGGGTAAGCCTCTTGAGAATCTCATCTAAAGTCATTGATTGAATCATCCTTTAGCATTTTAAATTCCAGGGGAAGGTTTGTGAACTCTTTCCACACATCAGATAACATGAGTTAAGGTTTGGTATCACTTTGCACTAGAATGGACTTTGTTTCTTTTTGTTCTAATTGTGCTTCTTCTTGTAAAAATTGTGTTTAATTTATGTTTTTCTTGTGAATGCTGCTTATGTGATGCTATGTGCCTGTGAGGCTGCTGCAAGTAAGCTTTTCATTGCACCTTTGCAGACATGTACTTGTGCCTATGACAATAAACTCAACTTTGAGGTAACATTTTGCGAATATAAGTACTGGAAATATCCTAGCACCGGTGGAAAGAAAAACAAAATTAATGCTTCAGGTCAATGATGTTTCATCATCTTGGTAAACCTACGCTGCACTCCCTCCAAGGCCAATTTCTCTTTCCTAATACATGGTCACAGTAATCTGGGTGTAATATGATCTTCTACAATCAAATTTACCAAATGGCTTCTCACCCACCATGGTTCCTGTATCACGAACCTGCAACTAACATGATCTAAATTCCACCAATATCCCCAGGATAGTCAACCAAATTTCCATGCTGACCTTACCTCATTTCCACCCATGTCATCTTCTCCCCATCCCCACCAAACCCTAAGTTCCCACGATTAAAATAACACTTTAATTTTGGCTTCTTTTCATTTTAATGCAAACACCTATTCATGGCATGAAGACTGAACTCAACCTAGTCTATAGAAAAACATGAGTACCAAATGTCTACAGTGTTTTTTTAATTCCTGACTTTTTACATCAAATGGCTGATAATGGGACTTGAATTTGTGTTTTACTACACTGTTAGTTCAGGTCTGTTGGTTATGAGATGTTAGCTTGGACTGCAATGGGAGATAATAAGGTGCAGTTGCTGTCAGGGACAGCTGAGAAAGGCAGAGATGAAACATTTGGAGCCAGAAGTAGATGGGGAGCTGGGAATGATGATATGGATGAATTTCATCAGCCTTCTGCCTTAGAGTTGCTTCTCACTGCTCCCTGAAGTCTGAAGCAAAGCAATTTTTTTTTCCACGCAACTTCCAGGGGCAGCGAGAGACTCTTGGGAACAGGTACCACTCTGAGTGACACCGCTGCATGCATTATCTCATGGTGGGGGTTGTATCCCAGGAGGCAGGGAAACTGTACAGGATGGGAAAGACATGCTAAAGATCCGCAGAAAACTACAAGCCCTACAGACCGAGTTTGAGAACATCTCCTGAAATTGCATTTAATTTGATAGAAACCAAACCTCAAAAAAAGTTGCCACAGAGATAACGGAGAGCGGTGGTGTGGGGTTTCGATTGTATTGTCACAGAAGGCCGGTGTTTCACAAGCCTCGTTCCTGACCATGACTGTTCCCCCTTGGGGAGGGGGTGGTGAAGGGGGAACGACGGTATTGTGCGGAGGGGATTGGGGGTGTTGGTGGGGACGATTGAGGGAGGTGGGAAAAGTGCATTGCTTTGCCAATGGAGAGGAGAAATAGAGAAAGAATTCTCTGGCATTTCTGCTGAGCTGCTTGTTCAGCCTTCTGTCCAGGTGCACTCCTCCAACACTGGGTGGGCTTGGGGAAACTGATGGAAAAATAAGCAGGAACAAAAAGGGAGCTGGAAAAATATGATAGCCCACTGTGGTCCCATTTGCTCCCCCTCCAAAGACTTCGCCACACAAACATGTTTTGCCCAATGTACTCTTGGCTCTGATTTAGCAACTGAATCAGCTGCAGAATCCAAAACGCATGTGGGACTATAGTCTTTATACTCCCCTGCCACCTACTGCCTGCCTGCAGAATCCGCAGACACACACAACTTACTATGTGCTGAGGAATGCTGACTTCCTGCAGCAAACATTAGGCACAAGCTGGTCTGTTTGTCATAAGACAGGTTTCTTTATCTTCATTTAAAACAGTTTTTTTTCACCTAAATAAGGGTTGCTAATACTGGAACACTTAATTACAACCATTTATGATGGTCATGATAACATTTTTTGTATATTTCAAAAATAAACTTTATTCATAATAAAAAATAAAAAATATGTAGAAAAGAAACAGTGCAAAACCTTTATACTCATGGTCAATACATTCAGTCATGTTAACTTACTTAATGGGTATAACAATTTGCATTTATATAGCACCAATGCAAAAATGAACCTTTCACAATCTCAAACACCCCAATGTTAAAGTCAAGTCACCGTGGTGATATCAGAATCACAACAGCAAACCCACACAAGCTGCAATTTGATGTCAACCAAGCAAACTGTTGTGGTGATACTGGTTGAGAGAGTAAAGATTGACAGGGAAGAGGTGAGTGGAATCTGGTGGAGTATCGAAAGCACATATTCATTATGAACCAGAAGAGCATTATCTAACATATTGGTGAAGGGAAAAAAAGGTTCCCAAAAGGTGTGAATGAAATACGTATTACATTTTAAATTCCAGGGCGGCACGGTAGCGCAGCAGTTAGCACGACGCTATTACAGTGCCAGCGATCGGGGTTCGATTCCCGTCACTGTCTGTAAGTACGTTCTCCCGCGTCTGCATGGGTTTCCGCCAGGTGCTCCGGTTTCCTCCCACATTCTAAAGATGTACGGGTAGGTTAATTTGGGGTTTAAAATGGGCGGCGTCGACTTGTTGGGCCGGAAGGGCCTGTTACGACGCTGTAAATAAAATTTTTTTTAAAAAATTTTGAAAATGCAGAAAAGGGCTGAACATCTTAAGTCCTCTCTATGTTATTGGTTAAACAAGAATTCTAATTTGCCCAGCAGATACAGTTGGATCTTTCTTTTGGAACTAGTAAAAGTTCAGTGAAATGTAACAGAGATGAGGCATCTGATGCGCAATGCAATGGAAAAGAAGAGAAGTTGGAAAAGATGATAAGGAGTTTGGCTTTCAACAGAAATTATGGTGCCACACGTATTACATATGGGTTTATTCTAAGAGGGAAAGAATAATGCCCCAAACCTCTGTGTTGTGTGTGGTCGATTCTGAGCAACAATACTATGAAACCTTCCAAAATGATTCATCACCTTGAGACCAAACAACCAAACTTAAAAAGAAAAGCCAATGGAATTTTTCTAATGGAAGCAAGATGAAGGGGTGTCTCAGCAAAGACTGCCGCGTACTGCAATATTAAGAAATGAAGGTATGTTAAAAAGTGCTATATCTCCTGGCATTGCCAAATACAACCAACAGTTAAGTTGGTGAAGACTTAATAATACCTGTCATTCAGCCTTGGTCTATACAGCTGCAAGAAAGTTAGCAGCATTCCTTTGTCAAATGATATTGTCTTACACTGAAGGCATTGAACCCCAATTGAAAGAGAGAGTGAAAATTTCAGGCTGGTTTGCCATACAGTTAGATGAGTCAACTAACAGTTATGACACAATTGTTTTTATCATTTACAAGCACTATGCTATGAAAGAGCTTTTCATGAAGATTTATTTTGCAGTGAAAAACTGCCAAAATACAAAGGATGATGAAAATCTTCGATTTCACTTTGACTATGCAATAGGGTGTGGGCTCCATTGGGACCTGTACTGAACGAGTAACCATAGTTACAGGTGTACAGGAGGGGGAGGCACAATAACATGTTCAGGGCATATCAGGAGAGGTTCTAAAATATCCAGAGCAAAAACTGAAAGGAAACCAAAGGTTGAATCCAGACCGAGATTTAATGGTGCAAGGCATGAAGAAAAGAGAAAGCCAATAATTACCACATGTATCTATCCCAGAACTGGAAGTAAAGGGATCAAGTGACACAGAGATCAGAACAGAACAAGAAATGATTGAAGAAATCTAGTTAAAAAGCTAGTATGGTGTTTAAGCCAAAATGGTGGAAACATTTTGCAATTTTGTTAGGGAGTGTCATTGCATTTTCCAATAATTTTATAGGTATCATGAAGCCACAAGTACTTCATTAAAAAAAGTCTAACAATCATCCTCAAATCACAAAGTTTGTGCGTTAACATGGTAAGCACAGAAAGCTCATTAGGATATGGTGATTGATAATTATTTTTTAACTAACAGTAATGTGCAAAGGTAGAATAATAGTGAGAGAGCTTGTTATAACGCCTTTAATTATGTTTTATTTGAAAAAATGGTGCACTGGTATCTGCAGTTTACCTTGGAAATGAAATGTGTGCAGTAAGTTAAACAGCCTCCTCCAATTCTAACAGAGAGGCAGGGCCTATATTTTATAAAGGAATATCCATGCTCACTTCATGTCAGGAGTTTCTTCCAAAACATAAAGTAATTACTGTTACCTGTAATAAATAGGCTGAGTTTCAGGTTATTCAACTTAATTAAACCCCAATGTGTGCACTTTCATTTAATTTCAAGTTTATATGCACAAATCTAGCAGTAAAATATTGGCAAGAATGGCCAGGGCCTTAAAAGAGGTCCACATTGGTTCAAGAAGACAGCCAGTAAGTCCCTGGTATCATAAAGATTGAGGAACACTGGTCTGGAGGACTTTGTAACAACAATGGCATGGATTAAAACCCAATATTAGGCATGGCTCAGCCTTATCTATTCAGATGCAGAGAGTGATGCCAGTTTTTCCACTGTTCCCTCCATAACCCATAGAGTTATCCATGTGTGCAGATGGATTCAAGTTAGGAGGGGCAGAAAACTGTGAGAAAGGGAGAGAAGAATTACAGCCTTTTGAAGACTAAGTGAATGAACATAGTAATGGCAAACAGAAATTAAATAGAAGGGTAAGGTCTGTGGTGACTTTATGAGCTACACAGTGAGCAGAGCTGTAGATGGAACAGGTCTTTATTCAGCACAAGCAGACATCAGGAGGAGACTGGTGGAAAAAATGCCTGGAACAATCTCTCTGAAGAACTTATTGCTCCAGATTTCAGCACCTACAGTCTCTCAGAGAATCTCCCTGAACTTAAAATCCATTGAAGTTTAATACTCCTTAAGCACAAAGATGATTAAGTACAGGTGATTAAATATAGTTTCAATATTTATAATTACATGGTTTACTTCAATATTCTGGGTGTAGACGAGTGGTTCCATCAAATTCCATATTTATAATGGGAGTACATCTCATTTGATAAGATTACCACTGTATATTCAAATATCTTTGTTAAGAATCCAGACACCCCAAACAGCCTTGTTTTACCACTGTATTGAGGGATAGCTCTCTGTATACACAAACACCCCAAATATTGATTGATAAAACAAATAGGTCTATGACTATACGTTATATGCCAAGATAGCCAGTCTGGATTCTTGCATGATCTCATCCTGGGGGTTTCAATGTGATCCGATTAACATAAACATTTATCCATTGTTTCCACTGTGTGATTTACAATGGTATAAATGATGCATGGGATCCACAGTGAATTGGCTGTTTGGATTCAGAATTGGCTTGCCCATAGAAGACAGAGGGTAGTGGTTGACGGGACTTATCCTGGTTAGAGGTCTGTGATTAGTGGTGTTCTGCAGGGATCCATACTGGGACCTCTGATGTTTGTGATATATATAAAAGATCTGGATGAAAACGTAGATGGGTGGACTAGTAAGTTTGCAGATGATACAAAGGTTGGTGGTGTCGTGGATAGCATAAAAGACTGGCAAAGAATACAGCAGGATATAGATCAGTTGCAGATGTAGGCAAAGAAATGGCAGATGGAGTTCAACCCGGCCAAATGTGAAGTGTTGCACTTTAGGAGATCAAATGTAAAGACAAGACCCTTAACAGTGTTAATGTGCAGAGGGATCTTGAGGTCCAAATCCATAGCTCCCTGAAAGTGGCTATGCAGGTTGATAGGTTGATAAAGAAGGCATATGGCATGCTTGCCTTTATTAGTCAAGGAATTGAGTTCAAGAGTCAGGAAGTTATGTTGTAGCTTTATAAAATTCTAGTTAGGCCACATCTGGAGTATTGTGTTCATTTCTGGTCGCCCCATTACAGGAAGGATGTGGAGGCTTTGGAGAGGATGCAGAAGAGGTTTACCAAAATGCCGCCTGAATTAGAGGGCATGTGCTATAAGAAGAGGTTGGACAAACTTGGGTTGTTTTCTCTGGAGTCGCAGAGGCTGAGGGAAGATCTGATAGTGGTTTATAAGATTATGAGAGGCATAGACAGACAGCCAGTATCTTTTTCTCAGGGTTGAACTGTTGAAATTTTCCCAGGGCATGCATTTTAGGTGAGAGGGGGTAAGTTCAAAGGGGTAAATTTTTATCTTACACAGAGTGGTGGGTGCCTGGAATACGCTGCCAGGGGTGGTGGTGGATGCAAATTTGATCGAGGCGTTCAAGAGGCTCAGACCGGCACATGAATGTGCAGGAAATGGAGGGATATGGACATTGTGTAGATAAAAATGTTTAGTTTAGTTGGGCATTTGATTACTAATTTAGTTAGTTTGGCACAACATCCTGAGCCAAACGGCCTGTTCCTGTGTGGTGCTGTTCTATGTTCTAAAACTCTAATGGCTGGTTTTGGCACCCTTATAATGGCGATGGATTTACATTATTTAACAAAGTATCTTCAAACAAGTGTCAATGGAAGAAATTGTCTTGCCAGTTTACAAATCATATCTCTTAAGTGGCCTCCTGCCCATAGCCTGCACGCTTCACAGACAGTGGTGTCTGTTTATGCAGCTGTTCTTGTAACTTCAGAACGGATTACTGCTTGTAATTAAGTATGAACAGTTTAGCATTACAGCTGCTACCCCCATAACTCCTGATTGAAGTTGCTTAACAATCCCGAACAAGGTCAACAAATTGAGCTTCAAAAAAGTAAATCAGAATATAGACAACATTCAAGCATTAGAAGAGCCAGGTAACATTGTTGTACAAAAGTGCCAGGCAACAGAGACTCTTAACCATCTACCCTTTACATTCAATAGCACTTCCATCACTGAATCCCTCACAATTAATATCCCAGGACTCATTATTGATCACAAACTTAATCGGATTAGTCTCTCTCTCATGCACACACGTACACACGTGCACACACACACACACACACACACAAACACACACACACACACACACACACACACACACACACACACTTTGCTTGCAAGGGCAAGTCAGAAGCTGAGTATTCTGTGGCGATTTACTCACCTGATGACCAATAAAACCTTTCCATCATCAATAAAACACTAATCAAGATCATGACATCCCCTTTCAATAACTTTCCAATTTAGAGGAACGGAGTTGACGACATAATATTGCTCTGTTTCTACTGAGAAATTTCAGTCCAGTCTTTTTTTTCTTTTTTTTTTGAAATTTTTCTGTTTAGTTTGGTTTGATATATTGTTTATAATTTTTCTTATTGATTTGGGGATTTTTTTTCTTTCTTTTCTTTTATATATCTAATAAATCTTTTTCTTTCCTTTCTTTTATGTTATATTCATTTACTAAGAGATCATGGGATCTACAGACTTTTTTAATATTTTATTGTTCTTTATGATTATCTATGCCACGATTGTTCTCCTGATCTCTTTGTATTACATGCACAAACACTGATGTTATATATTAATCTGTATTAATTTGAAAACTAATAAAAAGATTGAAAAGAAAAAAGATCATGATGAAATACTCTTCAACAATATCCAAGAAGCTCAGTACCATTCAGGATCAAGCAATGGATTGAACAACACACCATCAATACTTCTAAACATTTACTCCCTCCATCACTGGTATTCCGTGACTACAATATGGACCATCTATAAAGTATCCTGCAATTATTTGTCACGGTTTCCTTGAGAGTACTTCACAAGAGGAATCAGGTATGTGGAATCGCCATAGCCTGTAAGTCCCCCAAGGCACTATTCAGACTTGGAAATATCATCATTTCTTCAGTGTTGCTGGATGTAAATACTGGATCTTGTTCTGGATCAGATCCAATCTCATTGCAGACTGGTCTCAAGTAAGGTTGAATCATTGCCCCAACATTTTTTCAACATTTCTCACTGCAATGCTGCATCTTAACTCCAACAAGCTTCCCACTTAATTGGAGCTAATATACAGGACTAATAGAACATAGAACAGTCCAGGACGGGAACAGGCCCTTCAGCCCACGATGTCCATGCTGACCATGATGCCAAATTAAACTAATCCCATCTGCCTGCACATGATCTATCTCCCTCTATTCCCTGCCTGTTCATGTGCCTGTCTAAACGTCTCTTAACCATTGCTATTGTACCTTCTTCCACCACCTCCCCTGGCATCGCTTTCAAGGGACCCGCCACTCTCTGTAAAAAAAAACCTGCCTTGTACATTTCCTTTAAACTTTCCCTCTCTCAACTTAAACCTATGCCCTCCAGTACTTGACATTTCCGCTCTGGGAAAAAGACTCTATCTACCCTCTCTATATATACTTCTATCAGGCTGGGCCTCAGTGTCCAATGCTCCAAAGAAAATGATCTTAGCTTGTCCAACCTCTCCTTGGAGTTTATACTCTCTAATCCAGGGACCATCCTGGTGAACATCTTCTGCACCCTCTCCAAAGGCTCCACATCCTTCCTGTAATGTGGCAACCAGAACTGCACACAATACTCCAAAAGTCACCTAACCAAAGTTTTATACAGCTGCAATGTGACTTGCCAACTTTTATACTCAATGCCCCGACCAATGAAGGCAAGCATGCTGAACGCCTTCTTTACCACCTTGTCCATTTGTGTTGCTACTTTCAGGGAGTAATGGACTTGCATCCCAAGCTCGGCATGGTGTCATAGCAACAACCTTTCCTTCAATGTCAGCAAAACAAAAGAGCTGGTCACTGACTTCAGGAAAGGGGGCGGTGTACACGCTCCTGTCTACATCAGTGGTGCTGAAGTTGAAAGGGTTGAAAGCTTCAAGTTCCTGGGAGTGAACATCATCAATAGCCTGTAGTCTTCATAGATGACTAATAGTCTTCGTAGATGCCATGGCCAAGAAAGCTCACCAGCGCCTCTACTTCCTCAGGAGGCTAAAGAAATTCAGTATGTCTCCTTTGATTCTCACCAACTTTTATCAATGCACTCATAGAAAGCATCCTATCTGGATGCATCACGGCTTGGTTAGGCAACTGCTCTGTCCAGGATCTCAAGAAACTGCAGAGAGTTGTGGACACAGCCCAGCACGTCACGGAAACCAGCCTCCCCTCCTTGGACTCTGTCTTTACCTCTCGCTATCTTGGTGAAGCAGCCAGCATAATCAAAGACCCCACCCACCCAGATCATTCTCTCTTCTCTCCTCTTCCATCAGGTAGAAGATACAGGAGCCTGAGAGTATGTACAACCAGGCTCAAGGACAGCTTCTATCCCACTGTGATAAGACTATAGAACGGTTCCCTTATACAATGAGATGGACTCTGACCTCATGATTTACCTTGTTGTGACCTTGCACCTTATTGCACTGCACTTTCTCTGTAGCTGTGACACTGTACTGTTATTGTTTTTACCTGTAATACCTCAATGCATTGTACTAACTCAATGTAACTGCACTGTAATAAATTGACCTGTACAATTGGTATGCAAGACAAGTTTTTCACTGTACCTCAGTACAAGTTACAATAATAAACCAATACCCTCTGTAGAGCACTGCTCCTAAGGGTCCTGACATTGACTGTATACTTTAGGACTGTTCAACCTACATTGCCTCCACACTAGGACCATCCTAACCAAATACAGATGTGTTAAGTGGCAGGGTCGTCAGTCTGGACCTTTCTCTGATCTCATCCTGGAGGTTTCAATGTAGTCCAAGTAAGATAGACACAAAGGCCAAGCACCAAGTTACCACAGAGCTGTTCACTGAAGCATATAAAGGATGGACCTTATGCTAAACATCCACAAACCAAAAATCCTCTACCAACCACTGCACAATGGTGCCATCTGACAGTAAATGTCCACTGCAAGAAATGGAGAATGTGAACCACTTGCCCTATCTCAAGAGGAACCTTTCAGTGGAGGCAGATAGCGATAATGAAATTTACCACTGTCTTCAGTGCACCACCAAATCCTTTGGCCACCTGAGGAAAAGGATGTTCGAAGATTAAGACCCCAAACTTGGCACAAAACTCATGGTCTACTGGGCAGCAGTGATCACTACCCTTCCACCTAAAACAGGCACTGAAGAGATACACCAATCTATAGACAATTTGGACTGGAGAGAAACCATCAAAGTTGTCTCAGTAAAATTCTCCAAATCCACCAGAAGGTAAGCAAACCAACATCAGCATCCTCTCCCAGTCCAACACCCGGAGCACGCAGGCCCTAATTACATTCAGTCTGTCCTGTTAGCTAGGCTGGCTTTTTTTGCATGTCCAATGTCAGACCTCTAGCACAGACACTCTATTCTGAGCTCTGTCAGAGGAGAAGATTACCAAATGCATAGGGAGAAAGATTCAAGGATGTTCTCAAATCCTTCTAGAAAACTTGCAACATCCCCACCAACTCTTCAGAACCTTTGGCCTTGACTGCTCCAAGTAGAGAAAGGGCATCTGGGACGACGCTGAGAATCTTCAGTCCATTCATTGAGACCCCACAGAGACCCAGCGTTAATGGCAGAAGAAGCCCACCACCTGCCAAAGTACCCACCCTAGCTCTTGTCCCACCTGTGGCAAACCCTACAGGTCTCACATTGGTCTCATCAGTCACCTCAGAACCAAGTGGAAGCAAGTGATCCTCAAGGCCCAAGGGACTGACCAGGAAGAAATAAGATTAGAACCTCTTACCCAACCATGGGAGTACCTTTACCATAGGACTTCACCACCTTCAAGGATAATGGGGGTTGAGGGCTAGATGCTGACCTTGCTAGTGACATCCAATCCTATAAATGAATGTTCAAAAATCTTAACAGTGAGAGACTGGGAACAATGGGCAATGGGAGGAGCGGGAGGCAGTAGAAAAGATGAATAGGGTGCACAGAGGAATAGGAATAGCAGATAGCAGCAGTGTAAGTAAATGAAACTATGAGAGAGGCAAAGGCAGAAAGGTAGATTACTTTGTAAATGGTGTGCCTGTGTGTAATTGCACAAAGTGTACTAAATAAAGCCCGTCAGCTGCATTCACAAATAGCCTTGCAAGAACGTGATGCAGCGATGTGAAATGATACATGTTTCAAAGAAAGGCACGACTTGGCACTTAGTATAAAGGGTTCAGAAAAGATAAAGGAGGGAAAAAGGAGTGCAGTGGCAGTACTGATTAAGGAAAATAATTCTAGTGTTGGAGAGGAAGGATGTCTTTGAAGGATAAAAGATAGAATCCATTTGGTTAGAATTAGAAAGTATTAGGTTTCGTTAACACTAAAGGAGAATATTCTATAAGCTGTTAAAAAGTGATGGAGGAGGAAACTTGTAGAGAGATTATAGTGAAGTATAAAACCAATGGATTGAGGGGCCTCAAGTACTCCACTGTTAATTGAGATAATTGAAAAGCAGAAAAAAAAATGCAGATGCTGGAAATTTCTTAAAAAAACAAATCAAGATAATTCCAACCAGGTCGGGCAACATCTGTGGCGAGAGTTGGTAGTGTACAAAAATTGGAGGTACCTCTCAGAATAATCTGAAAGCAGTTAGCAGTGTTAGCAGAGGAGATAGAGGGCTCTGTTAAAGTCCAAACCATTCACCATCCCTGATTCTTGTGTGGAAGGGGGTAATCATGGGGGTACACCATGGTGAGTAATCTATGTGACAGAGAGTAAAAGTTTTAATGAAGACAAAGCCATTGCAGGAAGAGTTGAGCAGATAGACAGGTGCAAATTATGGCAAATGAAGTCACAATTCAAGATTATGTGGAATCATTACCCCACCATAGTTGCACGGTATCTGCATTCTGCACCATCTACAAAATCCACAGCAGTAACTTCCCAAGGCTTAATAGATTGTACCACATAAATGTGTTGTCTATCCCACTAAGTGTGGCACAATGGTACAGCTAGCAGAGCCATTACCTAACAGCATCAGAGATCCAGGTTCAATCCTGAACTCAGCTACTGTCTGTATGGAGTTTGCACGTTCTCCCTGTAACCACATGCTCCAGTTTTCTTCCACATCCCAAAGACATTCAGGTCAGTAGGTTAAATGGCCACTGCAAATACCCCCTAATCTGCAGGTGAGTGGTAGAATCTGGGGGCTAAATTGGTAAATTAGTTTATTATTGTCACATGTATCGAGGTACAGTGTAAAACTTGCCTTGCGTACCATTCATGCAGATCAGTTCATCACACAGTGCATTGAGGTAATTCAAAGGAAAACAATAACAGGAGTTGACCGAACGTAGGGAGGATGGGATTAATGTACGATTAGTGTAAATGATGGTCAACATTAGTGTAAATGATGGTCAACATGGACTTGGTGGGCCAAAGAACCAGTTTCCATGCTATATCCCCCTTATGCATATGACTCTAGAAGGACAAGAGTAGCAGGCATTTGGAAGCACTGCCACCTCCAAATTAACACATCCTGACTTGGAAATTCAATGCCTTTCTGCTTCAATATCTTGGAACTTCCTTCGAAAGAGCACTGTGTCCTCACCACCTTATCACAATCTTAAATGACCAATTCTATAACCCGAGATTACACACCCTAGTTCTGCATTCTTCAGCTAAAGGAAACAGCTCTCAGTATCTATATACTGAGCTCTCACTAACTTTTACCAATGCACCATAGAAAGCATCAGATGTCTCACGGCTTGGTACAGCAACTGCTCTGCCCAGGACCGCAAGAAACTGCAGAGAGTTGTGGACACAGCCCAGCGCCTCACGGACACCAGCCTCCGCTCCTTGGACTCTGTCTTTACCTCTTGTTGTCTTGGCGAAGTAGCCAGCATAATCAAAGACCCCACCCACCCAGGACATTCTCTCTTCTCTCCTCTTCCATTGGGTAGAAGATACAGGAGCCTGAGGCCATGTACCACCAGACTTAAGGACAGCTTCTACCCCACTGTGATAAGACTATTGAATGGTTCCCTCATACAATGAGATGGACTATGACTTCACGATCTACCTTGTTGTGACCTCGCACCTTATTGCACTGCACCTTCTCTGTAGCTGTGACACTTTAATCTGTACTGTTATTGTTTTTACCTGTACTACCTCAATGCACTCTGTACTAACTCAATGTAACTGCACTGTGTAATGAATTGACCTGTACGATCGGTATGCAAGACAAGTTTTTCACTGTACCTTGGGACGAGTGACAATAATAAACAAATATCAATACCAATATTCTCAATCCCTCTCACATTCATGAACGTCCCAATCAACTCAGCTCTCATTCTTCTGAACTTCAGAGAGCGTAGGCCAGAATTACTCAATAGCTTTCCATAGGACACCCCAGTCATTCCAAAAATCAATCTGGAGAATATACATTGTATTAATACCCAAGCTTTCATATCCTTTTTCAGGCATGGAGGTAAAAGTGCACAAAGTAATCCAAATGAGGTCTCATTGTGGCCGTATAATATCTCAGTAAGACATCCTCATTTTGTACCCCAATCCCCTTGCAATAAAAGCCAACAACTGATTTTACTATGTAATTGCTCCCTGGACCTACATGTTTATTTTCCATGTTTCATGAACCAACTCACCAAAATCTTGCTATAAAAAATATTTCCTAGTTTCCCTTCATTTAAAAGTAATCCACTTTTCTGCATTTCCTTCCAGAGTGCAGTGTTTTATATTTTCCCACATTATATTCTATCTGTCACCTTCCTGGCCACTTGTTTACCTTTCTGTAGCATATAATCTTCTGAACTGGTTTCTGAAATGAATTAACACTATTACACATTCACTCACTTGGACGTGGAGCTTCCAGTAAATACACTCAAATTGATGTTCCATCTCACTCCTGTATGCTGACTCATCACAATAGTGATGTTTTGGGGAAATTTATTCCTGCCGAGCTTTGCCTCATCAGCAAATTTGAGCACATTACACTGTATCTTATCATTAAGCTATTAATTTAAGCTGTGAACACCTTAGGGGCCTGATCTCTTTGGCTATCCACTAGTAACAATCTGCCATGCTGAAAGTGACCTGTTTCAGGCCCCTAATTACATGTTCAACCTTTTGCTATAGTGGCTATTAAGTTTCTGGGCATTAGGGGAATCAAGGGGTATGGGGATAGTGCTGGAAAATGGCGTTGAGGTGCAAGGTGAGTTATGATCTTGATGAATGTTGAGGCAGGATCAAAGGGTCGGATGGCCTACTCCTGCTCCTTATGTTTTTATGTTTACACACCTAAAACCTCGCTACAAACCAATATTTCAAGGGCAACTAGGGAAAGGCAATTAAATGCTGGTTCAGTCTGCGAAGCCCACATCCCTTGAATGAATATAAAATAAAATTCGTAGTTTCCCACTGTTTAAAGTGTTTTTTCTTTATTCTGCATTTTTCTGTATTTTCTTCCAAAGTGTAATACTTCACATTTTCCTGCATTACATTCAAACCTTCACCTTCCTGCCCACTTGTTTAGCTGTTTGTAACATTATATTTTCTTAGGAACTGGTTTCTGAGACAGATTATCACTGTCACTCATTCACTGACTTGGACATGGAGCTTCAGCATCATCAAACACACCAGCAGGACCACAGCTGAATCAGCAATACTGTACTTTCTGTGGACGTGACTTTATCTATCCATGAAAAGATAATAATTTATCTTATTCCATTTGCAGCATGTATATCTGCATTTGCATATCTATTTTCAAACATTGGCCGATAAATCACATTGATTAACCAATCCTCTATCAAACTGACCTTCTAGTGCTATATTGTGGATAAAAGACCAAACAGGTGAATGCGGACTGTCTTCCCTGTGACTACAATAGGAGATAATGGCACCAATGCAGAACAATGGACAGCCCCGCGGACCAATCAGGAGGTGGATCTGAGAGCAGGTGGAGCGGAAGGCACCAATGAGGCTTTGCAGGGGCGGGACTAGACGGTCGGTGCTGCACTGTGGTGTCTGTCGAGGGGTCGGGTCTTGTCTGCTTTCCTTCTGCCTGTTTTTGTCTCAGGATTGAGCCCATGGCGGTCAGCAGCTCGTTAATGGTGCTGTATCTGCTGATTGTGTTGGCAGTGACTGAATCCTCCAAGGTAAGGCCGAGTGGGCAGGCGCATCTCTCGGATCAGGTCACCTATTGGTGCTGAGCCTGTTTATACACTGAGATCAGCAACACTGGGCAGGATTATTATGTAAGAAATCATTACATAACTCTGCTTTATTATGAATATAACGTGTTCGTGCGTGTGTTTGTGTACCTGTCTTTATTCAGGGAACTATTTAGCTTTCCTGCCCTCTGTTGACTCTTGAAAATGCAATTGTGCAGGTCATCTCCATATTTTATCCTTAACCCCACTAAATTCCTCATCTTTCCAAGGCCCTTTTAAAATTATCCACCTTCCGCCACCTTTTCATGTAGAATATTCCAGATCCTGACAATGTGTGAAAGAAATTCCTTTCTCCTCAGTGATATTTTTGTGACCTTTGCTTGTTGACCCTTTCCCCAAAGGGTAGAGATTTTCCTCTGTTAAATCTTATCGTTGTCCTTAAAATCTCTGATAGATCTTCTCTTAACCTGCTCTGCCCCAGGGCAAATAGCACTGGCTCTACTAGCCTGTTAACGTAACTGAAGGCCCTCATGTTGGGAAGATTCGAGAAATAAACCTCAGGACCATTTCTAAGGTCTTTGCATTTTTTCCTGCATTGTGGTATCCCACAATGTCCAGAATGCTACAGTTGTAACCTAAGCTGTGATTTGTAAAATTACAGCAAGGTTCCTCTGCTTTTAGAGCAACACACACAGAATACTGGAGGAACTCAGCAGGTCAGGCAGCATCTATGGAGGGAAATGAACAGTCGACATTTTGGGCCAATACCCTTCATCTGGACTGATCAAGGGTCTCAACCCAAAAGGTCGACTGTTCATTTCTCTCCATAGATGCTGCCTGACCTGTTAAGTTCCTTCAGCATTTTGTGTGCATTGCTCCAGATTTCCAGCATCTGCAGAATCTCTTGTGTCTTCTCTGCTTTTATATTCTAAGTGTTATCTAAATAACCTCTTGAGCTTCTTTCACCATCTTGCTGTGGCATTTTTAACGATTTGTGTATATGGGCATCCATCTTACATTTTAAAAATGGTGCCACTATTGCGTACTTTCTTTATATATTGACCCTCCAAAAGTGTGTTACTTCAATACCCTGGATTGAACTTGATCTTCCTGTGTGGTGATTGATAGTCAGCATGGACATGATGGGCCAAAGGGCATACTTCTGTGCTGTATGATTTTGACTTTGACTTACAGGCACTTGTTATTACCACCATGCCACCCGAGATCATCCTGTAGTGTAGTTATCTTTATCACCAGCAGGCACAGTAGTGTAGTGCTTAGTGTAATGTTTTACAGCGCCAGAGACCCGGGTTCAATTCTGGCCACTGTCTGTAAGGAGTTCGTACGTTCTCCCCATGTCTGCGTGGGTTTCCTCCAGGTGCTCCAGTTTCCTCCCACGTTCCAAAGATGTACTGATTAGGAAGTTGTGGGCGTGCTATGTTGGCGCTGGAAGTGTGGCGACACTTGCGGGCTGCCCCCAGATCATTCTACGCAAATGATGCATTTCGCTGTGTGTTTTGATGTACACGTGACTAATGAAGATATCTTACGACAAAGTTACAAATTTTGAATCATCATCAGACTCCATGCTATAAATGGCTGGCCCTGTGACCTCTAGCTTCCCCATCTGATGGCAGAGTGCTGGGCAGGGAACCTCTATGCATCTTCCCTCTCAAGCCATAAGATCATAGACAGCATGAAAATGGCCCTTCAGCTCACCTAGTCTGCACCAACCATCAAGCACCCATTATAATATCTGAAATTTCAACAAGATCCTCTCATTTCTCTCATTCCACTCGCTCTCCTCGTGTCACAGCCCATTCATCCCTACAACTTCATTGTAACCCTCTAAAGCAACTAAATCTTTCCAGGTATGGCTCATCAAAGACCTAGTTACAAGCAGCAAAATTTCCTTCAATCCATTTGAAGTGTAAAATTAAGGAAATAAAAACCAACTTATTATTTACATCATTACCATATTTGAATTTTTTAATTCTTCATAGAAGAACCCCAGCCCCTACAATACCAATGTTTGATGATTCTTGTATTTCAAAACATAAATGTCTTCTACTTTTGCCATCAAAACTGATAATTTTACATCAGACATAATTTTCCTTCCTTTCTGTTGGAAGTAAATAATTGATTGTTGGTATCTGAGGATAAGCATTGTGTTGATTAATACTTATTTCTCACAAAAGTCAGTGGAGATACTCAGACCAAGGGTCTCTGGCCTGAAACGTAAACTCCGTTTCTCTTTCTGTAGGTGCTGCCTGATCTGCCGTGCTTCCAGCATTTTTTTCGCTTTATTTCAGATTTAAAGTATCCTCAGATTTTTTTAAATTTTCACTTGGTGTGAATGCACTTATCCAATCATTACCTCATTGTTATTGTGGGACCTTGCTGTATTATAAATTATCTGCCATGCTTCCCTGTGTTATAGCAGTGATTTGCTTAAAAAAATACTCAATTGTCCAAGAAGTGGTGTAGCCTGATGTGAAAGGTGCTACTTATGTCCGATTTCTTAGCCACGCTTTCTCTGTCTGTCTGTCTGTGTCTCTCTCTAATCTGTACTTAATTCCAGGTTCTAAAATCTATAAGCCGATAAGCAGATGGACAAACACCAATCAAGAGGACAAATGGAGTACTTTATTTTCATTTTAATTTGATTTAATTTTTAAATAAAAAGAATCAGAATTTTGAAAGCAGCACAGCTTCTTTGAGGGTAACATAGGCAGTGAGGAAAGGAGTGCAAATAGTTGCAATTAGATCTCTTGTATCTCAGTTCCAACCAGGGAGAATAGATGGATGGTTAAGGATAGTCAATGATGGGAGAGAGGAGGAAAAGTGGTAGTGAAGAAGTGAGAAAGAACTCGGGTGGTCAGTGGGAGGGAGTGGATGGAAAGGGAGCCATGATGGTCGCATTTCCCCCACAGCCTCCCATCCAAATGAAGGTTATTATTTAGCTATTAATAGCAGCTGCAATCAGCAATCTGGAAAGGTAGAAAGACTGTGAGAAAGCAGAGGAAGGATGAAAGGGAGATGCTGCAAGAAGAGAAGCAGAAAAAAGAAAAGGAGAGATGGAAACTAAGAGATTGGGAACTCAACAAAATATCAGACACCCTATGAGAGAGCCCAAACATAGGTGAAGAATTTCTGCAAACTTTCTTCAATTCCAAAGAATCACTATGACTGTAGCTTCTTAATGAGGCAGAGTTCCTGTTTATCCAATGTTTACTAGTTAGGTTGTGTTGCTTTATGGGAGAGCATGTGTAACACATTAACCCAGAATTTACGTGTGTAATGATGGTGAACCATGTCAGAGTTCCCTGTTATTCTTAGACAATTCCTCAGGATGGAGGATGACTTGCTTCCACTGCAGTTCTGTGGGCTCTGATGAGGCCAATATGGGGACTTACTGATATTGCCACTGGTAAGATAGGAAGTTCTTGGCAGGGGCAAGGGGTGGGAGGGGGATAGGTAGCCTGGGAGGTGGTGCATTCCTTCCATTGCTGGGCTTCTATGTGTTAACAGAGCATGGACTCAAGTTTGTCAGTGCCACTGTTACTATCCTAAAAGTGACAGCAACTTCTGCTGGCAGCATGAGCACAGTTAAACGTGACGATTGAAGGTGTTGGTGTTGATGATACCCTTCCTCTTTCACAGCTTATGCTGATATAGCCTTCAGCAGAAGCGACCTACACGCAATCAAATGTGAGGTTCTACCTTTTTGCACACTATTCTACCTGTAAAAAAAACACACTGAAAATGTTAAGCCTTGTCAAATGAAGTATAATTGAGTTTTTAACAGTATGCTAGAATCATAGATTTGTTACAGAACAGCAGGAGGCCACTCAACCCATCAAGTTGGTGTTGACTTTTTCAGTAATGCAATCCCTTGAGTACCATTCATCATCCTTTCCCCATGGCCCTACCAATTATTCTCCAGGTATATATCTGGTTTCCTTTCTGAAGGTTCTGATCAATTCTGCTTCCACATTCCTTGTAGTCATTTGGATCCCAACCACCCATTGAGTGAGAATGTTTCTCTGGACTTATAGAAGTGAGATGATTCCATTTTTCTACCCAAGAAGATTCTATAACTGATCTCCCAAGGGCATTCATTTCGTGTAGTACTATGTTAGTATAATTACATGCCACCCCACCTCCTTTCTTCCTTTTTTTTAATTGAACCTTGTATTCAGAAATATTAAGTGTCTGGTTCTGCCCTTTTCGGAGCCATGTTTCTCAGGGAGCACAGTGGCTCAGCAAGTAAAACTGCTGACTCACAGCTTCAGCGACCCGGGTTCAATCCTGACCTCAGCTGTTGCCTGCATGGAGTTCTGTGATTGCATGGGTTTTATCTGGGTGCTCCAGTTTCCTCCCACATCCCTAAGGCGTGCAGGTTGGTAGGCCAATTGGCCATGGTAAATTGACCCTTGTGTGTAGGCGAGCGGTATAATCTGGGGGAAGTTGATGGAAATGTGGGGAAAATAAAATGGGATTGGTGTAAATTGGTGCTTGATTTAGTCAGTGTTGACTTGGTGGGCTGAAGGGCCTGTTCATGTGCTGTACAACAGTATGATTCTTAGTTACATCGTAATCTCATGTGGCTGTTCGTGTTTGCGGATTACCATTTTCTGCTTCTACATACATTCATTCTAAACCCATTTTGTTAGTCTGCTCCCACCTAATACAGTATTACTTCCTTTTGTATTCCTATTCATCACTTCCTTTGTGCACTTTATTCCATTTTTTTCTATCACAATATGTAATTTACATTATTATGGGGTGCAATAGAGTCGCAGTTATGTTCTGGACTGGTCGCCAGAGTTCTGAACCACAAGTCCAGAGACATGAGTTCAAATCACATCGTGGCATTTGGGGAACTTAAATTCAAGTAGTCAAATGGGGAGAGGATGGCGGAATGAAACTAGATGATTTGCTTTTACATGGAGCTGATATTGACTCTACAGGCCAAATAGCCTCCTTCCAAGTTGTACCATACTGTGATTCTGAGTACCCATCCTCTTGCCAATTCAGTTTAAATCCTCCCCAGCCATATTTGTAAACCTCTGCTCTAGGACATTGGTTCTAGTCTCATTCAGCAGCAAGTCATCCATCTTGCACAAGTCCCTCTTGCCCCTAAACTGGCCCCAGTGCCCCAGGGATCCAAATCCCTCCCTCCTACATAATGTTTGGCCACACATTAATCTGCCTGGTTTTCCTATTTCTAATCTCACTGGGATGTGGAGCCTTTTGAAGTCCTACCTTTTAACTTCTTCCCCAGTTCTGAAAAGTCTAACTGCAGGGTATGGTTTAACTACTGAAGAACAGCCTCTCTGACCCCTAAGGAATTAATTTTATAGGTGTGAATTGTCATTCCTTCAACACTTTAAAAACTGTATGATGATAGATTTTTGTAACTCAAAAATATTTCAGTTTCTACCTTAATCTTTACTTTCTACAGGTTAAATAAAAGTAATGCTTTTTTACTTCCCTGTTTGCTTTCTTGCGAATACTTGAATCTGTTTGACCGCTCACTCAACTTAATGACATTGTTATTGCTGGACACCACTGGAACCCATGTGGAAAATAACTGATTCCAAATCACAATGGAAAAATGTAAATGCACACCACAGAGCACATTGATCTTTGTGATCAAATGCTCATTCATGAGCCATGTCCCTTTGCTGCAAACCAATGAAGCAGGCATCAATATGTTCTGCATGGTAGAAAATTCTTTGCTGCTTCAAACAGATGGTCCTCTGAGTTAAGCACTGCTGAGAGAAGTTCAGTACCAGGCTGATAATCCCAAGAATTTGTGACGTTATCGGGTACAGTGCTCTAGTTAGATTCTTCATGGAACACTGTACCTGGCAAAGTCAAAGTTGAGTTTATTGTCATCTGCACAAGTACATGGATGCACATGAGCAATGAAAAACTTACTTGCAGCAGCATCGCAGGCACAGAGCATCATATGAGCAGCATTCACAAGAAAAACATAAATTAAATACGTTATACACAATCCTTACAAAAAACACAATTAGAATGAAAAAAAAGTACATTTTAGTACAAATATATCAGCCTGGTCTTGTGGTGAAACATCAGGCTGACACTAAAGCTAAAAAGTTTAAATTATAGACAGTCTGTATAGTCAAGATTTGTGTTCCTTGAAAGTAGATTAAGGGGTTCTCTAATTGAGGTGCTCAGTGTTTTAGGTAGTCTATGTATTTGTTAGTTTAGTAGTTATATTGTCAGACTAGTAATCTGGAGGCCTGGAATCTGGAATGATCTAGAGTCTTGAGTTCAAATCCCTTCATAGCACATGGGAATTAAATTTCAAGTCAAGTCGAGTCAATTGTCATATGCGTAAGTACGGTGAGGTACAGGTACAATAAAAAAAAACTTGCTTACAGGAGCATCACAGGCACATCGTTTCAGACAACACACAGAACATAAATTGTACATATAGAATTAAATAAATAAACTTGTAATGAAAGGGTTTTAGTAATATCACAATTGTCCTTCAGGAAAGAAAATCCGATGCCTTATGTGGTCTGGCCTATATGTGACTTCAGACCCAGAGGAATGTGGTTGACCTTTGCCCCATGAAATGGCCTAGCAACCCACTCAGTTGCTAAGGAGGCACCTCATCATTGCCTTCACCAGGCAAGAGGGATGGGCAATAAATTTTCACTTTACCAGTATTGCCCGCATCCAATGAATGAATAAAATAAAAGATAATCAAAAAGCTCTTCAAGTAGACAGATATAAATTACTTCCTCAGGTGAAAGGTCCAGGAGTCACAACATTAAAATTAAAATCAGGGCATTCAGACTTGATGTCAGAAAGCTGGTCGTCACGTAAAGCATAGCATAAATCTGAAACCATTTGCACAAAAAGCTGCTGAGATTAGGTCAATTCAGCACTCAAACTGATGGATTTGTTTTTGCCAGGATATAAAGCCTTATGGGGAAGATGGAGTTTTAAGTCAGCCATGAAAGAGCTGGACGTTTCACAGAAGTGGACCAAAGTGCTGAACATCACAATTTCCCATATTAATACCCAAGTGCAACATTTAACAGGAGCTGTCATGTGATTTACAATTTAATATTACTGAAGAATGAATGTACCAGGAAATCATAGAATCAAGGCATTTCACTACATAATGACAATATGTTATAGATCTAGAAATAAGAGCTCTGATGAATGATCAGCCTGAAACATGTACTCTTTCTCTTAGCACAGGTTCTGAGCATTTCCACCACTTCTTGTTGTAAGTTTACAGTATCTGCCGTGTTTTGGTTTTATTATAGATGTAAATCTAAGTGTTTTGTTCTTGGTCAGAATCCTAACTTCCTAGGGGAATGCAGAATGACTGGCATATCTGCACTGTGGACAACCTGTGCACATTTTGGAAGCTGGCTTGTGAGCTGCATGTGAAATTGTGGGATCAGTGTAGCAGCAATGGATGGAATGTTGAGGTGGTGGGGGGAAGATCCATGAACTGGCATTGGGGCTAAAATGTATGCATTGGTAATACTCTAGTGCTGAAGATCAACCTTTACTGCAAAGATTTAAAACCAAAATAACACTTTAATAAAAGGAACTACTGTTAATTAAGCTAAATTGGGTGGTTCCCATTTATGTAATAAAGACTGAAAATGCTTGGCACATTATTTAAGTAATACTGTGCTGCAGTGATCATGGTCTTTAGTTACATGGATTAATTTTTTGAGTCAATACTAATAACCTTTTTTCCATAGATTTTCCAGTTTCTGGAGTCTGTTTTGTTTGAATGCTCAAATTGGAGTTGAAAGATGATTGTTTGTTGTCTGTTTTGGAATTATCCCAGGCTTCCTCCTGAGATCCCCATCATAGAAGTCAGTTTTCAGCCAATTCAAGTAACACTGTGTGATATCAAGAAATGGCTGAGAGCACTGACTACAGAAAAGGTGATGGGACCAGACATCATCCAGACTGTATTGGTTATTAGTATTGACTCAAAAAATTAATCCATGTAACTAGAGACCGTGATCACTGCAGCACAGTATTACACTGCAGCTTGGCTGTCTGAGTACATTTGCAACACTGGCATCTATCTGACAATGTGGAAAATTGCCCATGTATGTTCTGTTCTCGAAGATCAGGACAAGCCAATCCGGCAAATTAAAACCCAGTCAGTCCACTCTCAGTCATCAGCAAATTGATGGAAGGTGTCAGCAAGGTGCCATCAAGTAGCACTTACTCTCCAATAATCTACTCAGAGGTGCCCAGTTAAGGTCGCCAAGACCAGGGAAGGGGCTCCGGACATCAGCCTTCCCTCCTTGGACTCTTTAACTCTCGTTGTCTTGGTAAAGCAGCCAGCATAATCAAAGACCCCACCCACCCGGGACATTCTCTCTTCTCTCCTCTTCCATCGGGTAGAAGATACAGGAGCCTCAGGGCACGTACCACCAGACTTAAGGACAGCTTCTACCCCACTGTGATAAGACTATCGAACGGTTCCCTTATACAATGAGATGGACTATGACCTCACGACCTACCTTGTTGTGACCTTGCACCTTATTGCAGTGCACTTTCTCTGTCGCTGTGACCCTTTACTCTGTACTGTTACTGTTTTTAACCTGTACTATGTCAATGCACTCTGTACTAACTCACTGTAACTGCACTGTGTAATGAATTGACCTGTACGATCGGTTTGTAAGACAAGCTTTTCACTGTACCTCAGTACAAGTCACAATAATAAACCAATACCAAAATTCTGCATCTATAATGAGAGTTACTCATCAGTTTGTTCTTGAATGTAGTTGCTGTCCATTCCATAAATTCAAGCCTCTTGTTGATATGAACTGAGTAGACTCACTTTCCCCCATCAGGTGATGTGACCAAGGGTATGAATTAGCAGCGTACAATATCCTCTTTTAATTTTTGTAAATCTTCTGCAAGCTTTGGTTTTGGTCTTCATATTTGTATTTCTGCATCATTATATTGTGTGTGGTTACCTGCTTCGGGGGCTATTACTGTGCATGTGATGCTCTTTATTATTATGTCCTACTCTAGAGCATTAAGTACAAGGAACGGCGAATGTATGCTAGTAGCATTTTAGTGGTTTTGGGAGATGCTTATGATTTCAATCTGTTTCTTTAGAGTTCTGAAGATGTGCGGTGCAAGTGCATCTGTCCTCCATACAGGAACCTGACTGGCCACATCTACAACAAGAATATCTCCCAGAAAGATTGGTAAGACCAGTCCTAACATCTCAGCAATATTGTATGCTTAACATGAACAGGCTTCTAAATAGTGCAATTTCAAAATTTTTAATGCTTTTAGGACTAAAAGCAGTTTGATTAAGTAAAATTATGTTCAAAGACTTTTACTATTTTTTGTGGTACTTTCAACAATTAAATCCACTTTTCCATTAAATCGGAGACTTTAGATCTAAACTGTTTACATAGAAGCCCCAGTGATGCCAATATGTTGGTGCTTAATGAAACTCCTGAGGTTTTGTTAAATACAGTCAGAAAACTGGGTCAGCAATTGCTGGTGTGTCTCTTAGGTGACATTGTACAGATAAATAAAAGAAAAAAATACGAGTAAGAAAGAACAAAAGAAAGTGGACTGGCAAACAGAATCTGGCAAATTTCAAGGTACTTATGGAAAGAGATAAGGATGGATCAGAAATTAAGGTCCTGAATCAAGGGAAGGGCAAATTCAATATCATAAGGCAGGATGTTGCAAAAGTAAACTAGGAGCAGCTACTTGCAAGTAAGTCTACGTCTGACAAGTGGGACTCATTCAAAAGTGAAGGAGGGAGAGTTCAGGGCCAAAGTGTGCCCATAAAGGTGAGGGATAAGGACAACAAGTCCGAGGAATCCAGATGTCAAGGGATATTGATGAATGTATAAAGGAAAAAGGAGGCATATGGCAGCTATAAAGAGGAGAGGCCTGATGGGAGTCTAGAAAGTATAAGGGGGGGGGGGGGGTACTTAAAAAAAAAGCAATTAAAAAGGCAAAGAGGAGGCACAAAATAGTGGACAAGATTAAGGAAAACCCCAAAGCATATTGTTGATATGTTGAGGGAAGAGACTAACCAGAGAAAGAGTAGGGCCCATAAAGAATCAAAGGGACAATTTGTGCTTGGGCCAAGTGATGTAGGTATGATCTTAAGTAAACACTTCTCATCTATATTCACTAAGAAGCAGGACATTATAACTGGAGAAAACAAGGGAGAGAGAGCATGGCAGTGACATTTTAGAAATTGCTATCATTAAGAAGGAGGATGTATTACATGTCTTAGTGGGCATAAAGGTGGATGCATCTGCATGGCCTGATGAAATGTGTCCTAAGGAGAGAAGGGAGGAAATTGCTGGGTCTTTGAAAGGGATTTTTAAATCTTTACTGCACCCAGGTAAGGTGCCAGATAACTGGAGGATAGCAAATGTGGTACTTTATTCATGTAAGGTAGAAGAATAAGCCAGGTAATTACAGGTCAGTGAGTTTAACATCAGTGGTAGGAAAGAAATTTTTTAAAAATTGTGAGGGAAAGGATTAAAACTACACTTAGAAAGACAGGGATTGATCAAAGATAGCATGGGTTTATTAGGGAGAGATCCTGTCTGACCAATTGATTGAAATTTTTTAAGAGTTAACAAAATGTATTGATGAGGATAGTGCAGTTGATGTCATCTATATGGACTTAGATAAGCTCTTTGATCTGGTCTCAGATTGGATCCAGGGCAATTTGGCAAATTGAATCCAAAATTGGCTTGGTAATGGGAGGCCAAGGGTGATGGGAGAGTTGTTTTTATGGTTGGAAGCCTGTGACCAGTAGTGTACCGTAAGGTTTGGTGTCCAGTTCCCTACTATTTTATGTATACAGTATATTGATGATGTGAGGTATGATCAGCAACTTTGAAGATGAGACAAAAATTGGCAGTCTTGTTGATGGTGAGGGGGTTGTCTTTGGTTACAGGAGGAAGTTGATCAGTTGGTAACATGGGCAGAGCAATGGCAGATGAAATTTAATCCTGATAAATGTGAAGTGATACATTTTGGAAAGACCAGGACAAACACAGAAGATGGTAGTGAGCTCCCTCCTTGAACTGCTACAGTGCTTGATACCACTGTCAACAGCCCCTTTTCACCCTGATGACTAATAGCCTGATTGGAGATTGGTGGGTTGGGAGTGGTAATGTAGGGGTTGTTATGCTCACTGTGGGTTGGGATTCATGGTGATGAAGGTGAAGTTCTAGTCAGGCATTGATGTACATAGAGCTGAGAAATCCCAAAACCAACCAATCAGATCAAAGCTCTGCAGTCCTGCCACCATTGGTGTTTCCCCTCAGTCAAGTCCTGAAGTCTTATCAGCTGACCTTCAGCCAACTAGATTCAATCCTTATATGAAGAATGGCTGAGCACACTAGACAAAAGCTATGGGCCACAGCATGATCCGGCTTCTGTTCTGTTTTAGCCATGCTTCCAGTCAAAACGTTCCAGTACAGGTCCACCCAAGCAAAACTGCAAATCTGAAATAAAAAAGAAAATACTGAAAATACTCAGCAGGTCAGGCAGCATCTGTGAAAGAGACAGAGTTAATGTTTCAGATTCAAGTTACTTTGTCATGTCTGATGAAGGGTCTTAGACATGAAACATTAACTGCTTTATTTTGCACAGATGCTGCCTGATCTGCTGTTTTTGTTTCAAAGAAAAGTAGAAAATTAGAGAAAGAATAGCTCTTACCTCTAATAATTTATCTCCAGAAGTGCAGTTGGGGTTCTGCTCTGATCCCTCAGCTTCCAATCTTATGACAGTCCCAGTCCAAGCATGGACAAAGGACTGAATTTCAGGTGTGAGTTGTGAGTCAGTGCTCTTGTCGACAAGGCGTCCTTGACTGGATGTGGCGTCAAGGAGTCCTAGTAAAATTGAAATCAAAGAGAATCAGGAACAATACACCCCACGATGGAGTTATGCTTAACACAAAGGAGAGTTGTTGTTGGAACCCAGTGATCTCAATCCCCAGACACTCCTCAAATTAGTTACCTAGGCCCAACCATCTTCAAGTGCTTTGTCAAAGATCTTTCCTCCATAATGTTAAAACTCGGGATGTTTTCTAATAATCGAACAGTCCTCTGATAATGAAGCAGTCTGTGCCTACATAGAACAATATTCAGCCTTGGAAAAAGATGAAGCAGCCTGAGAAATGGCAATTTACATTCATGCCACCCAATGCCAGATAATGACCATCTGCAATTTGAGTGTCCAGCCACTTCATTCCAGTCTCCATTTGCTTCACTATACTCATACTCTCCAGCACTGACATCCTGGTGATTACCATTGACAAGAAACTTAACTGGACTAACTACATAAATACTATGGACTAATTGAATAAAGAGCAGATCAGAGTTTGGGTATCCTGGGGTGACTGACTCACTTTCTGACTTCCCAAAGTACTTCCATCATCTGCAAGACACATTAGGACTTGCTAAATTGGCTGAGAAGAACCTTTCTCAGCCATATGAATGTCAAGGTATAATCCAGTCATAATGATTCATTTTTATTCATCCAAACATGAAGGGACATCTGCACTTGGTCCGCAGTACAATGGCCATGTGAGTGTATGAAGTCAGCCACAGAAGTGAGAAGGACTCGAATGCCCTGCGAAACTCTTTGCAGAAATGGTTCAGCTTGATTCTGGCAAAATCATTGGATGTCTTCAACTTGAATCTTCTGTTTTAAGATCATTCCTTTAAAACTAAACTGACTTTCCATGTGCTTTTTGGTTTAATTGATTAAAACATTAACAAGGTTTTAAAAAAAAATCTGTCCTCATTATGCACAGAAATGGGAGCTTGACATCCTTCTTACTTTCTCATGCAAACCCACTGTTTTTTTTTGTTATGGGATCTTACAGTGACTAAAAAGTGCTAGCTCTTTTGAACATGACTTATTTTTTGGCATTGAGCATTTCTCCTGTTGCTTCAGGTATTGGTGCTTTAATGTGGATAAAGATAAAGCACACTTTGGTCTATTACCCCAGGACATGGCAGTTCACTTAAGCTGGGAACCTTTCAGATATTTTTAAGTACTGTACACAAAAGTGGAAATAGTATCTATTATATATTAAAATCACTGAGTATGCCACCAAATGTTATACAGTTGGCACACTGATGTGGTTTTATAAAACAATATATTGCAATTTCAACTGTAGGCAGCAAAAGAGTCTCACCACTGGGGGGCTCTTCAGTTACTTTTATCAAAAAGCCAAATGTGTGTTTAATAACAGTTTTGTGAACTGCAGTGATTTTACTTATGGATTAGGTGTTTTTTTTCCCCCAAGCAAGAACTTGAGTCCTTCTCCCATCTTCCCTTTTGTCTCCTGTTTCCCATTCAACTCCCTTTCCTATTGCAGCATTACCTTCTCCCATCTCATTGTATCCTCCATAACTCACTGCTTTACCAATCCCCTTCTTCATTTCCTCCACCATACCCCCATACCATCTGCTCCTCTCCAATCTGGTTGTTTCTTCCCCTGGAACACTTGATTTTGATTCTATGTACAGCCTCATGGAAGTTTGACTATTGACGTGTTATGGACTGGTTTAAAATCAACTAGTGGTGCAGTGAAGCTCCAATAAGATAGTATCCCATTGTTTGGAAATCTCGATGGTCCGGCAACTGGCTCACTACTTGATTTCCTGTGCTTTCTTTAAATTCACCAGAGCTTCGTTTCCCAGCTCCTTTTGAACTCAACAAGGCTTTTCCCGTACTTGCTTTAAACTCGCCAGGACCCTGTTTCCCTCGCTCACGTTGAACTCACCGGGTCCCTGTTTTCCACATTCCTTTAAGCTCAATGGGTCCCTGTTTCCTGTGCTCTTTCTAAACTCACCAGTGCCCTGTTTCTCATGCTCCCTTTAAACTCACTTGGAGCCCTGTTTCCCACACTCCCTTTAGCTTATTGGAAAATTTATTGTACTGGTGGATACCATCATTTAAAAAAAAGTGAATTCAAAGATATTAATAGCCTTTCAATAGTCCAGAAATTCTGCCAGATCAGCATTGCCAAATTCCCGAGAATGCTGCATTATCGGAGTTTATGGCACCATTATGTTAGCTATAGCTTTGTATATAGGCAGTTTAAAAACTAATTATGATGAGAAGGTGGTGAGATGTTATGGATAAATTTGTTCATTAATACTCTTACAATCTGGGAAATTGGATGTGTCAATCTGCACTAGGCCAGTGGATGGTGCGTAATGTTCGTACACAATTAACTGTTTCTCTGTGCACTGATGTTAATCACCTCAAGCGAAGATTTGTAAATTAAGCATAACAACGCCAGGATAAACTGATGAAGAAAAATAGCAATGTAACTATAAGTTAAACACGAATGCAGACAAAGGCTGACAGAAAAGGAAAAATCACATCAAGAGCAATTGAGTGAAAGTCTGATGTACAATAAAATCTCTAGAAATATGTTTCATAATACCATTAGTGTTCTCCGCATTGTGTCTCTCAAGATACTGTGAATGTAGAGTGTTGGTGCAGCTAACAATTAGTGTACTTTCATCACTCCTATAAGGGAAAAATGTGGGGGGGGATGGGATTAACGGGAATACTCTGATAGATGGCATAGTCCAGATGGGCCGAATGACTTCTTTCTATATTGTGAGAAAATATGAGTGAAGTTGCAATGCACAAACTTTCTTGTATTACTGTATCCAACCTGCCAGACGTGCTCTAGGTCATTAGATACTCTCAGCAAAGTACAAGCAAATTGTGATTGTCTCGTGATGCTTTGGTGCAAATGATGTTCTAAGCTATAAGTTATGTACAGATCCTAATAGTCATCATTAAACCCCCTCTGATATATCAGTATGACTGATGCTAGTTATTTAGATCATAATTCCCAGTCTGAGCTGTCCCTCTTTGCAATTTATCGGTTGGAACTGCTAATCGCCTTTTCTGAGGTGTATGTAGTAGTACCGGCAATAGGCATATTTCAGAAAAGAGATACGGTTAATGCCTGTACTACCCTCTACCCAAAAGTAGCACTGAGCCACAAATCTGATTTGAGCTGAGTTTGACAGTTCCCATAGCAGCAGTTCATATACTAATATTGCCCTCAGCATCTCTGACCCAAAGGAAGGGATTGACCTCCACAGTCAAGTATAGTTGCCCTGCCATTAGGCATCAAATCTTTGAAAGTGTTGCCCAATACAGGTTAAGATGAAATAACGTGTTCATGTGGTGCACTTTGGGTTGAAAGGCCTGTTTCTTACCTGTAAATTCTATGTTATTAAAAGGTGCCAGGACAGGGTTGCAGGACTTTAGGGAAAGAGCAGGGACATGGAATTTCGAATAGCTCTTTCAGAAGACTGACACTTGAACAATAGATTATGGGTACATGGGGGGAGAAAATAATAGAATGTTAGTCAAAAGGGTGAGAGTAGGGAGAGGTTTACGTGAAGCATAGAGACAGGTTGGGCTGAATGGCCAGTTTCTGTGCTGTAAATTCTATTTGATTGTGCAGTTTAGTTCTGTCCTCAAGGGCTTTGAAGCTAATCTTACTATTTATGTAATTCTCATTTGAATGATGCTGTTGAATCTGCTTCCACACCCCCTTCAGATAATGCATTCCATATCGCAGCTCTATCTCTATCTTCCAAGCAGAATTTGAAAGACTGTCCTCTCACACCTGGGGACATAATGTAGCAAAGGTCACTTCACTGCTTAATACCAGTTCTGAAGATACCAACAGATATGTTAGCTTTCAGCCCAGTGTCACTTCTGAGTTGACCTTGTTACAGTCGTAGTAGCATATTCTAGACATAAAACAGCACCATCAATTAAACAAATTAATGTTATCAACAAAACAGAAGCTGCCATTGAAACAGAACTATACTCAACCTCATTAAAAGGGATTGCTTGATTTGAGGAATCTGGAAATGATCAAAATTAATTATTGGGTTTCATATTGTAGAGAAGCGTTCTCTGCAGTAAACTTCATAATGTAGATTATAAAACATATTCCTGTTTTAATAAAATGTCTAAAAGTATAATTCATAGTGAGGACATTTTTATTCCCACATGTTTTAATGAGCAAGAACATTTAAGAGTATTGAAGGAATTTCAGGTGTCAATGTTGCCTGTCAAGTTGAAGTACAGATTTTTGGGGAGTGTGCCTTTACGTGTAAGTACATTGTCGAAATGGGGACTTAGAAAATGGGATGAGACCGATTTTCATCTCGTGTTCCAAAAGCAACCTGATATCTGTCAATCCAGGTGGAGGCTCCTCCATAACTTACAGACTAAACTAAATAAGTTCTTCTCCAGAGCTGGATTCATTGATGTCAAACTCTACAAGGTTAGATTTAAAAGCTACTCAATGTATGAATGTTAGACTGATTAACCCATATGGTTTATCCTGATTAACAGTGTTTCTTAAAAAAAAACTAGTTGACAGGCAGAAGTTTGAGTTAAAGTTGTACTAGGCTTGTAAAAAAGGCAGTACATGATGTTGCTTTGAGGTACTTGTGTTGTGCATGGTGTAAAAGGAAATGTTTCATCGATTTAATGTAAAGGCATGGGCAGATATCAGCCTTGCTAAGTATGTACATTCATTGCATCAGAAACTCTAATGTAGACTTGCACTCTTTGCAAATTATTTCCTCTCCCTCCGCTGACTCATCCACTGTAATCTGTAATATGTCAGTATCTGTGATTTTTCTAAATTTCTGGTATTCATTTTTTTCTTCCTCAAGCTTTGAGGGGTTACAGAGACTTTGATGCATCTGACTGAAGGTTGTCTTTGTCATTTCCTTGTCTCAGCTATTGTTTGTAATTTTACAGACATACATCAGTGGTTTTTATGCTGTAGTCTTGAAAACTACTTGGCATTAACAAAAGTAGTTGGGTTGCAGAAATTGTGTAAATATAAACAATCAGATGCCATGGGCCTGCTTTTTCTCTTTGTTAAAGTAATTCTGTAAAAATAAGATGTAATTCAGAACGGTTCACAGAATGTTTTATTTTCACAAGAAAAGTCAGTTTTGTGAGCAAGTAAAATCTTCAGTGAACTGAAACCTCTACATTTTATACATTCCATGTGTGACATACTTCATTACAGAGTATATCACAATGGACATAATATGCTTAACATATTTTCCTCTCTCCTTGAACTGTTAATAATAGACCACTGCATCCAGGTCTAAATCAATCTGTTAAGTTAATTTGTTGCACCACAGTTTAGCAAGATCATTAAAATAAAATAAACCAAACACTAGAGTTTATTTCAAGACAAATAGAACTGAGGACTAGGAATGGTATGGTATCCAAGTCCATAACTCCCTGAAAGTGGCTGCAGACATTGAAGGGGGGAGGGGGGGGAGAGGTGGGTGAAGTGGGTGAAGAAGGCATATGGCATGCTTGCCTTTATAAATCGAGGCATTGAGTTCAAGAGTCAGGAAGTTATGTTGAGTTCCTCCAGCATTTTGTGTGTTGCTCCATATTTCCAGCATCTGCAGTCTTTCTTGTGTCTTTATTAAGCTCTGGTTAGGCTGCATCTGGAGTATTGGTTGCCCCATTATAGGGAGGATGTGGAGGCTTTGGAGAGCATGCAGAAGAGGTTTACCAGGATACTGCCTGGATTAGAGGGCAGGTGCTATAAGGAGAGGTTGGACAAACTAGGGTTGTTTTCTCTAGAGCAGCAGAAGCTGAGGGGAGACCTGATAGACATTTATAAAGTTGTGAGAGGTGTAAATGAAGTAGAAAAACCATATCTTTTTCCCTGGATACAGTGGTTGAAATGGGCTTTGCATTTTTAAGGTGTGAGGGGGTAAGTTCAAAAGAGAGATGTGGGGTGAGTTTTTTTACACAGAGAGTGGTGGGTGTCTGGAATGCGTTATTAGGGGTGGTAGTGGAGGCAATTACGATAGAGGCATTTAAGAAGCTCTTAGATAAGCACATGAATGTGCAGAGAATGGAGGGGTATGGACATTATGTAGGCAGAAGGGATTAGTTTAGTTAGGCATTTAACTACTAGTTTAATTAGCTTGACACAACATTGTGGGCCGAAGGGCCTGTTCCTGTTCTATATCAAAGTCGAGTTTGTTGCCATATGCAGAAGAACATGTATGCACAGGTGCAATGAAAAACTTACTTGCAGCAGCATCACAAACACATAGCATCAGATAACCAACATTCACAAGAAAAACATAAATTAAACATAAATTATGCACCATTTTTACAAGAAAGAGCACAATTAATACAAAAAACTAACAAAGTCCATTTTAGTGCAAAATGATCGAAGTGGTCATAGTTTTGCTGAACCGTAGTGATTAGGGTTTTGCCAGTTGGTTCAAGAACCACATGGTTGAAGGGAAGTAGCTGTTCTTGAACCAGGTGGTGTGGGACTTAAGGCTTCTGTATCTCCTGCCCGATGGTAGCTGTGAAAAGATGGCATAGCCATCTTTCATTCATTCATTCATTCATACTTTCAAACCTTATCTGGTCAACCGTTAAGTAATTGTGTACAGTTCTGGTCTGCATACTTTAAAGGAGATATAGTGACACTGGAGAATGTGCAGGGATAAATAATACCAGAAATGTGAGCACTTGCATAACCAGTCGCTTTTTCTCAGGTAAAGAAGGCCAAATGCCAACCTAATTAAGGTCTTTAAAATTAGGAAAATTTTTGATGGAGTGGATACAGAGGTAATGATATTACTTGTGTTGAAGAAGATAAGCTGAGATAGTCAATAAAAGACAGTCACCAAAGAAACCAGCAGGGAATTCAGAAGAAGCTTCTTTACTCAAAGAGTGGTGAGAATGTGAAACGTTATCACAGGGAGGGACTGAAGCAAATGGTATAGGTGCATTTAAAGGAGATTGGACAAGCATCTGAAGGAGAAGAGAATAGAAGATTATGCTAATATATTTAGATGAGGAAAAAAGGAGGAGCCTCAAATGGACTGTATCTGGCAGCATGGACTGGTTGGGGAGAATGGCATGTTTCTGTGTCATATATCCTATATGATATCCCATGTACAATGAACAATAATCCACTGTCCAATTATTTGAAAGTCCTGATAGTTCAACATCTGGCTCTCAGGGGCCACACTTCCCACTCTCCCTCTAAACTCACCAGGGCCACATTTCCTGTGATCCCTTTAAACTTATGGGGCCCCATTTCCCATACTCCCTTCAAACGCACTGGGGCCCCTTTCCCACACACCCTTTAAACTTGCAGGGTCCCATTTCTCTGGTCCCTCTATACTCACCGGGCTTCGTTCCTGCGCTTCAGTTCAACTCATCAGGCCCAGTTTCTACTCCCTTCAAACTCACCAGGATCCAGCTTCCCTGCTCCCTTCAAACTCACCAGGATCCAGCTTCTCTGCTCCCTTCAAATTCACCAGGATCCAGCTTCCCTGCTCCCTTTAAACTCACCAGACCCATTTTTGTGCCTCTGTTAAGCTCACCAGGGTCCCATTTTCAGCACTGCCTTTAAACTCACTGTGGCCCCAATTTCTGTACTGCCTTTAAACTCATTTGGAACTGCTTTTCCCATAATCCCTTTAAACCACCGTGGGCTGGGTTCCTGCTTTCCCTTTAAATTCACCTGTTTCTGATTCCCACACTTCCTTTAAATTCACCTAGTTGACTGGAAAATGTATTATGCCACAGTATAATTTCTGAAAAACAAAGGGAATTATTGTGATATTACAAGGAATAACGTCCCATAGTTCAGAAAATCTGCCAGTCTGGCACCAAAGCACTTCGGGTGCCAGGTTGTCGGAGTTTTACTGTAGATGGCCCACGGCAATAGATAATCTAGACACAAACTGCAGACACTGGAATCTGGAGCAACAAACAATCTGCTGGAAAAACTCAGTGGGTCAAGCAGCATCTGTGGAGGGAAGGAAAGGTCTTGATGCAGGGTTTTTGACCCAAAACATCAACAACTCCTTTCCTCCCACAGATGCTGTTTGACCTGCTGAGTTCTTCCAGCATCTTGTTTGTTGCAATAGATAATCTCTTTACTTTAAAGCAAAGACTTCTTGATAGTTTCACCACTTGGAGGTCAAATAATATTTTCTGTTACTTCCAGTCCTTTTTATGTATTGGTATTTGAGGAGGAATTGCCAGCTGTCAAATAGACTATAGCAACTTGGTCTCTGAGTACAGGAAATTGTAAGAACAACAAAAGCACATCTCTATTGAAACTAGGTTTATCTGAACACCCTAATGTATTCACGCTATCTGACCCAGGCAGTGGAATTCTGTTTTGTCTATGACTGCGGATGGCTAAAGCCAATCTTTAAATCAGGTTCTAATTTTATATTTTAATTCATGTTTATGAAGCAAGTGGTTGGGGAAAAAAAAAATTCCTGGATGTAGACAAACATTTCTTCCATCTGTTTCCCCTATTCTTATGTCTTGTAACATTAAGACTCAATGTCCCAGTGTTGTTCGTCAGTGAATATTCAACTATTACAGAGCAGCGAGATCACAGATTTGGTCACTGGTCTGGAGCTAGTTAGCTGAAGCGATCTTACCATTAAATTATTACCTTTGAGTTGGGAGAAGGAAAATCAAGCAGGTTGTCTACGCATAGTTACTGATTACCATCTCTTGCTGGATATATCATGAGACAGATGAATCCAAGGGCAGTGTACTTACTATTGAGTTAAGTCAAAATACATTTCAAGTCTCCAGAGAAGAATATGATGACCATGGACCTAGAATGAACCATTTGATACCATTACATATACCATTTACAATACTTAAACATGTATCATATTCATCCTTTATTTGGACAAACGACCAAGGCATATAGGTGTTAACCCTGAAAATTCATTAAAGCCGCATAAAATGCACCACAGAAATAGTTGTAACTTGACCTTTTTCGATTGAAGTTCTTCAGACGGCTGCTGAAGTAAATCACACAGATAATGATGACATTACATCAGACATGTAAAAGTCTTTGAAAAACAAAATAAAAGGGTCTTTTACAGTTTTGTATTTGTTTGCATTTAATTGATGTTATTACTTTTTTTTTAAAGTTCCTTGCGTGTGGTCCAACAGGCAATATTAGTGCAGTGCACCCAAGTGCAAAAGGTATCTGCCCAAAGCTTCACTCTTCTACAAAATTATTTTCCAATTTCTCCTGAAACAGCTGATTGTTATTTGGATGTGCAAATATATAGCCTCAGGTACCTCAATCAAATAGCCACTCAGCATGTATCATTCTACCTTTTCTATATGCTTGGGTCCAAATGTGCTCTCACCCAACACAAGTGCAAAAACCAGTGACTAGTTTATATTTTTTTGCTTCTCCCTCATCCATTTTGCTGAAGTTGTAATGTCCTTGGTAACATTGGCAATGGAATGAATCTGGGATCTTGATGCTGCAGTAGATTTATCTGTTGAGTTATCAGGCAACTCTTTGCAAAATCCTAATTTAAAAATATTTACATTTTAAATGTAGCATGGAGAAAAAGCCAAAGAAAATCTACCTTAGACTTCAAAGCTAGCACATCAATGAACGTTGGCTCCTGGGCAGTCTGTTGTCACGTACATCAAAGCTGTTATAAGAAGTTTCTGTTCCCACCACCACCACCTCCTTAATTAGTATGCCCTTGTAGGATAGATGCAGTTACTTTATTTGGATAGTATACACTTTCTTTATAACACAATATGAAATGCTATCACCAGTTCAATATAATGTTGAATATCTGCTTGGATTGAATCTTTGAATCAAGCAGATTGCAAACTATTTATAAATTCTTTTTAATTCACTGGATGGGAACCTTAATTATTATTTGTTATCAAAAGAGAATAGTAGATGAAAAGTGAAAAACTGCAGATACTGGATATCAAAAATAAAAACAGAGCGAGCTGGAAATACTCAGTAGGTCAGGTAGCATCCATGCAGAGAGAACTGTAGGCAGTGGTTCAGGTTGATGACCTTTCAAAAGAGTTGGAATAATAGATGACTCCTTTTGTAGAGTATAAATAATGTAATCTCTTTCATATATGTCAGATCTTCAGGACTTGCATGTACATCTGGGCTTCCTGAGGAGTTTGCTGGAACTTTACTAATTATACTGTAACACTGGATACCTCAAGTCTAGTAGCAATTGCCCAGAACAGATACAGGGGAATTGCCCATTTGAACCTATGCCAGGTTAGAGCCAGGGTGGAAACAGAAAGTCCATTCATTTCAATGGAGATGATTGGTTATGAGGGTCCAAGACATATCAGATATGTTCTTACAATGATTGAGCTTATTTCAACATTTTTAATGTGTTTTTTTAAACATTTTTAGTAGTTTATATTTTATTGTAATAGTTTTATTAATTTATTGATTAATTTATAATTGTTAGTTTATAATTGTTCTTGAAAGTTTTGACAGCTTACTAAGGTTGTGTGCATGGCCAAGCTGGCAGTCAAAGCCTTTTGCAGGAATTTTACAGTTGGGGTTTGTTCTGGCTCCACCGTGTGATCTTATTTGTATTTGATAGGCCTTGCGTTGTGCATAGCCTCATAAGTAAGAATTGAGATATCTTTTGTAAGGAATCTCTCATCAGTGAAACTTGCAGAATAAGTGTAAACAGCAAATACAGCCAGATTAGGCAGATGCCAAGCTGTTCTGGCCCATAAGTTTTGAGTGCCTTTTGCTGCAAAAATCATGAAGTATTTTGGTGAGATGAATAATTAATGCTTCAAAGGCATGATGCACATGAAGAAAAGTTCACAGTTCAGAGTTATTGTACAGTGCACAGAGAAAAAAATGTTTGGTGGGCTACTGGCTGATCATAGGTCCAAGCAGTTATACATTGAGGGATCATTGGTATATCACTGGGAGAATGTATTTACCAAGTACCAACCTCTAAACCCAGAACTTGATGGGCCAAATGGCCTAATTCTGCTCCTATATCTTATGATCTTACGATAAGTGACTAAATAAACCTTCCCTGATTCACCAGAGGCACAGTGTGTACTCTGTATGATAAAGCCCTCTTCTTGCAAATTTTGTATGCATGAACATTTTGTAAGGAGCAGCATTGTCCCTAGGTATCCTGCATGGTAGTGCTGGCCCTGCATACTTTGTCTGATTCAGCACTCTTCCTGAAGATTCTGCATGATATGGCATTGTCCCTGTGTTTACAGACTAATATTCAGCACCAACAAAGCACACCCTTCATATAATCACAAATAAATAAGCAAAAGATTTATATTGTCTCCTTTGTCTCATTTATATAAAACCAAAGCTCAAAGACTTCATTGCCAAAAGCTCTGAATAAATAAGTTGATGGCAAAAATGACTGGGAAGACTCAGTGCATAAAGAAGCTTGCCATATTTGTTGCAGTTTCTGCAAAATGTTCTTTACAAAACCCAGGTCTGTGCAGTAGTGGAGTTTTCAGACTGCTGACATGAGGATCTACCTGCTCCCTTTTCTAACAGACCCATAAGAATTGTGGAAAACTAATAAGGAACCTGCAGCCAGTGTGACTTTTAAAAGTATCGGGACTTCTTTTGACTTTTGGATACCCGCTGCAGTTGGGAACTAAGAATCAGGCCTTCAGCCTGAACCTGAATTGTTACTTCAAAACATTTTCGGGAAGGAAGTTGCACCTGTCTCTTTCTGTCATCCATAAATTCTGTTTGTCGGTCAAACCATTCAGATTTAATGACAAAAGCCTCCTCCATATTCCAGTCAAACTAGTAAGATGTAGATGTGACTTGACTGTCTATCCTCTGTAAGTTTACTTTTAGAGTGGTTCAAAAGTCTTTCACAGCCAAGCCAAATCTCCCAGGATGCAGAAAATGTTTCTGCTGTACCTCAGCGTAGAACGTATACTACCAGTCACAAGAATCATTTTGCTTTGCTTGCGTAAACATCTCAATGCATTACCCAAGTTAGCTAAATTGTGAATTTTGGAATATAATTTAAAGCATATAAAAGCTTACATTGTACTCTATATAGATTCTCCAAGACTTAAAATGAGTTGTCTTTTGGCATTGTTCTACATTGGCTGCACATTGTGGCTCTGAAATACACAGCTTTAACCTTCTGAAGAAATACCCATGGATAACCCTCAGCAACTTGACATCAGGACTATAAAGAAGTGGCCACCTGCTCCTCAAGCAGAACAGCCCAAACTGCGATGGTGGCCACCCAAGACACACCATCACTCACATAGTGAATTCCTGCACTGAGAGATCCATTTCTGGTGGCACCACAGTCATTCACACTGCCTCGTCTGCAGCTGTTGAATGGATTGCTAACCTTGACATCAAACTGTGCCTGCTTCCTCAGCCATATGAATGTTTATACTTATACAATATGTACACACTGGGCTGTGTCACCACATAGTGAAAATAATTATAAATGGTGTTGTAGGAAAACCAGTTCAAAATAGTCTCTGTGAAATCTGTGGATGTCTGAGTCTGATTGCACTTCCACCTCATCCATTACATGTAATTAGCAGCTAAAATGGTATTTTGCAGGGTATTGGTCCATCCAGGTGTCTACATAGCAAGACAACACAAGGAAGTCTAATCATCAAAATCCAGCATTGTACATATTTAGATTTTTTTTATTTTGAGAAAGGCAGCTACTCCCAGTGTTTCAAAAACTGAGACGCGTTTTGATTTTTACAATCCAGGTGACAGTGTAATTGTAGCATAATTGCTAAATACTTGCTGTGAATCAATCTTCGCAGTAGACAAAGAGGTTAAAGTGCCAGATTTAAGAAAAAGTTATCAAAAACATAGCGCTAGTGGGGGAACTTCCTAAATATAGTTTATTTAGGAAAAAAAGAAAAAAAAACAGACTAAAGGTAGATATATCTCCAAATCTTGGTAGTTAAAATAGTAGGTGAGGAAATTGTAGACACTATATTCATGTTCTTACAAAATTCTCTCAGTATTGCAATTGGCCCCTTAGAGAAGGAAAATTACCAGTGTCACGGTGTTATTTAAGGAGCGTACGAGCAATAAACCAGGAAATTATAGGCTTTTTAATCTGCTGCCTATTCCAGGGAAGTTAATAAAATCTATTATTAGTGGCAGCATTACATAGTAATAGCGCAGATATGACCTGATCAAAGAGAGACAGTATGCATTTGGAGAGCTGCTCATGTCTGATGTTGCAGGTTGAATTTTTTGCAGGAAATAATTAATGTGGGGGTTAACCAAAATATGGTGACTCAGGTGGCAGAGTTGATTGTATAGATAGGAACAGAAAATTGTAAAATAGGCTGAATGAGTGGGAAAAACTGCCAGGTGGAGTTCAGTATGAGGAAAATGTAAAGTCATCCACTTTGGAGCAAGCAAAAGTAGATTGGAATGTTTTCTGAATGACAAGATAGGAACTGTGGAGGAGGATATAGGCTTGGAGGTCCAATCGTTAAAAATTATTAAAATCTGGTGGACAGATAAGATAATCCTTTTTTCAGTGGTTTGAAATTCAAAGGCTAAAAAGCGTTGCTTCTGTTATATGGAGCCTTTTGACAGACCCTGCATGGAGTAATGAATTCAATTTGGCCACCATTCCTTCAGAATGATAAATTGGCTTTAAAGGTGGTGCATTTCAGATGTATAAGAATGATACCAGGGTTAAACCATGAGGACAGGTTGCATAAACTTAGTTTGCATTCCCTTTAATATAGAAGATTAAGGAGTGACATAATTGAGGTGATCTAGATGATCAAAATATTTGGTAGAATGTATGCAGCAAATCTGTTTCCTCAAAGGGAAGTTCCAAGGATGAAGGGGCAATACAAAATTAGAAAAAAATAGCACTGGACTGTTCAGAGGTTGTATGAGGAAGCAGTGAAAATCCAGATCTGATTGTATGTCCCTTTCCTAAAAGCAAGTTAAACTGGGAGTTTGTTGATATTTCAAAACGAATTGGTACTTTTTTTTAGTAAATGGAGTTGACATATAGGACACCTCTTATCTAATTGAATGCCAGAACAGGCTCAACATCTCCTTGGTTCTTATATTAGTACTGAAGTACTTTTATGTTTGTGTGAAATCCTATTCTAAATTTTAATTCATGGCTCACATTGGCCAATCCAGTAGCTAATTCTTGAATGAGATATAAATGAAACTGGCTGAAACGTTAATCACTTTCACAAGCTATACACTTCACAAATTCTGGTCTGTTGTGCATCCTGATTTTCTTCATTGCACCATAAATGTCCTTCCCTTTAGCTGGTTAGTTTCTAAACTCAAGAACTTCTTCCACATGAAACCTTCCTCTTCAAGCTATGGGCCATTTGCCTTAAGATTTCTTTATGTGATATCTTGAAACCAAATGTTGTTTGGTAATCGCCACTTTGAAACACCTAGAGACATTTTACAACTTGAAAGGCACTGCATCAATGCACACTGCTGTTAATGGGAAGTGAATGATATGTGCAAAATACTAGAGCATGTTGGGAAACTGGTCTTGGTTCAAGACTTGCAATTTAAAGCAGACAGCTGCCTCATTTAATTAAAGTAAATTGTTGCTGAAAAGTTCTTCCATCCATAATTCCACAATATCTTCCAGAAGGGAATCTTTTTTGGTATTATAAGTCACATACCCTATTGAACAAAAAAAATTGCTGTTGCATTTGTGGCTTTGGTACAGACAAGGACCTTGAAGTTGATAATTTTGTCCTGCCATATGATATGCAGAATGGTTGGGTATTGGAATGGAATTTAGGCACCAATTAAATATGATGATATTAAAATAAACATGACTTACATCTATATGGATGATGACAAAGCTCACTATACGTCCAATTTTGTTGTGAATTTGATGCTATAATGTTTCTTTTTCCAAGTGTGATGTTGCCTTTCCAGCATATTGCACCAAAGTACTGTGTTGCCCAGTAATTTATTAATAGGCAATGTACTGTATAAGTGAACAGGATGATAACATTTAGTTTAGTATTGCCAATACAGATTTTAATTTAGAACAGTGTGTTACAGGTGGTATTGACTTCTCTTCAAGCTCAAAGCTTCAGTGTTTTCTGCCTTGAGAGACTGGCGGGATGCTGCAGAAGCCTCCCTGGCATGTGTCTCTAAGAGCAGTGGTTTTCAAACTTATTTTAGGCAATCTACTTTAACCAAAGGGTTCATCAGGAGGTGAACTCATCTGGTCTCCAGACCCATGCTTCCTCCGGGCTTCTCCCTCTCTCCCCTCTCCTCTCTCCCCCCTCCTTCTCTCTCCCTCCCCCTCCCTCCCATGTTCCTCAGGTTTGTGTCTTCTGTCCTCCCCACTTTCTATCTCCCTCTGCCCCTCTCCCTCTCCCTCCCTCCAATGCTCTCCAGATCTCTCTCGTGCTCCCTAGGCCTCTTTCCTACATGCAGTCCACACTTCTTGTGCCCTGCACTGCTCATCCTTGCCTGATCCATTTCAGCCACCCATTTTGTTTTAACATCTCGCAACTTCTCTTTCCCCACCCCACCGCTTGGAAAATCTCTGGTCTTGAGCACACTTGTTCGTAAACAATAGTATGCTGAGCAGCACTTTCATGCTCTCTATCAAAGTTCGAAGCTGAATCATGTTAAAATGTTTCCTGGATATATGGAAATATGTACATATGCCCAAAACATATCTCTTGTTATGAAGAATCTAGGTGCAAGGACGTGCTTGTTGACTTAGAGGACCATTCACTGCTTATTATGAGTAAGTGATCCTCTAAGTCAACAGACAGTGAGGGTTGAGCTGAGATTGGTTGTGTAATGGAGGAGGATGTAAGAAACAGAAACAAGAGTAAGCCATTCAGCCCCTCATGCCTGCTCTGCCTTTCATGACTGATCTTCTCTCTCAGCACCACTTACCTGCACTATCTCTTGGTTCACTTAAATTCTGAAAATTTAATGATCCCTGTCTTGAATATACACAGTAAGTGAGCTTTCACAAACCATGGGTGAAGAGGTTTCTTCTCATAACTATCCCAAGCAGCCAATCCCAGGCAGAGGAAACATCAACATTTGTCCTGTCAACCCTCCAGAATTTTATATGTTTCAATGCTAGCACGTCTCATTCTTCCAAGCTAGAGAGTGCAGAGCTAGTCTGGAGATAACCCTGTCACTCTATGTCTATACTTTTAAAAGAGGGTATTTGCTTAGTGTAAGGTAACTGGAATCTCTATGAGTGAGTCTCTCAGTAGCTTAGTCTTAAACATGCTATTGTAGCAGTCGCTACCGTGGAATGAACACAAGACACTAGTCGTAGAGTTTCAGAACAGAACTGTTTATTTTCCCGCCTTGCGTGGGCCTTTTAAGAGAGCCTGTTCCCGCCCACTCAAAACAGCAATGACGTATACGCCACGACATCAAACCTTTCCCGCGCGCGGGTTCTCCGTGTCGCTCGGGGAAGACGAAGGCCCACTGCCATCTTGGGCCTCGCCGCTTCAACGACGCGCGACCCGACCGCCAAGCCGGTTTGCTTGCTCGGATGGTGAGTCGCTACACTATCATAATTTGTGTGTGTATCAGCCACAATGACTAATAAACATTCTTTCATTGTTGATACAGATGATGAGTAATTGATTTAATGCCTTTTCTTGAACTAAAGATTTATGTCTGGAAATCTGTTCATGCTCAACATATTTTGGCAGAAGAAGGAGACCATTACAGCTCAACTTCCTGGTAATACTGGGGATCAGTTACACAGCCCCAGATGTCGGTGGCCCTACCAAACTACATGGTCATATTTCTCACATGGTGATGACTGTATCATATGATTTCACAGTGAAATTCTCCTTTACTTGCTCAGGACACAAGTGCTTGCCAATCCAAACCATCACCCAATTCAGAAAAGCTTGCTCACTTGCAACCTCCTTAAACCTCATCTGTATCAACAATGAAAGAATGTTTATTAGTCATTGTGGCTGATACACACACAAATTATGATAGCATGTTTAAGACTAAGCTACTGAGAGACTCACTCATAGAAATTCCAGTTACCTTACACAAATCCTACCGCCTTCTGTGAATACTCCTCTCTGTCGATTTTGTGCATCTTCGATTTTTCATTATTCTACCATTGAAAGCTTTACCTTCACCTTCAAGGTTCTAAGCCATGGAATTTCTTCCCTCTTTTTAAAGACCCTCCTAAAACCTTCCTCTATGATCCACATTAACAATTTCCTTAAAACAGCACCTTTAGCCCAGTAAAATCCTCCCCAAGCTTCACAGGGCCAATATTAAATAAGAAATTGGTGCCAGGACTCGTAAGGAGATGTTTGAACAGATGACTACAATTTTGGATGAGGAAGTGAGTTTTAAACAGCATGAAATATACCATTGAAATATACCTGTTAAATGTGGCAGAGAGCAGAGGGCAAACACGGTGAAGCCAACTCCTGGCCCCAATCAGAGAATATTTTTTAGTGATTCACCTGCCTATCGCACTTGTTTGCAACACTGGTTGTTGCTTATCTATCAAGCATGTCTTGTTTGAAATTGAACTTTCCCCAATAATGGTTCACTTCAAGCAGATAACTTTTATGGTGAATATGTAGTGAGCATTTCTGTGAATGCCAATCTGCTCATTGTTCTTCTAGCATGTCCTTTTTGGCATATTACATTCACTGGCTGTAAGTAAAAAGAAAGCAATGTTGTGCCTTTGTGTTATTTAATAAAAAGAGATGTTATGTGTTGTAGTTTCAGTGTCACGTGCTGTGGAGAGTTGACCACTTGGTTTTCACCAAAGTTGTTTTAAACAGAAGTAGTCTCTTTCATTAATGCATTAGTAAAAGAAGTAACTAATGCTGCATAATGTTGTTGAAGCCACAGAGCCTAAGGGTTTGAAACTAACCAGTTGTTCAGAGTAGAGACACAAAATATTCTGCAGATGCTGGAATCTGAAGCAATACATAAAAAGTGCTGGAGGAACTCAGCAGGTCAGGCAGCATCCATGGAGGGAAATAAACCATCGACATTTCGGGCCGAGACCCTTCATCAGAGTAGACTCCTTTGGAGTAGAATCATTGACAGTCATAGAGTCATACAGCACAGAAGTAGGCCCTTCAGCCCACCATATCCTTGCTTGACCATCAGTTACCCATCTACTATAATCTGTTTTACCAGCACTTGGTCTGTAATGTTCTATGCCTTGGCAATTCATTTGCTTGGCTAGATACTTAAATGTTATGAGAGTACCTGCCTCCACACCCTCTCAGGCAATGCGTTCCAGATTCCAGCCACACTCTGAGTGACAAAAAAATCTACCTTATGTCCCCTTAAAGCTCCTAGTCCTCCCCTATGTGTCTGTCTTATAGTTTTTGATAGCTCTGTTATAAGGGGGAAAGTTTCCTGCTATCTACCCTATCGATTCCCCTCATATTTCTCAATGAGGTCCCCCTCTCAACCTCCACCCCTCCAAGGAAAACAAACCCAGTCTTTTCTCATAACTGAAACACTCCATCCTGACCTGAGGACACCAGAGCTCATTCCCATACTTCAACTCCTCCCTTGATGGTCAGCTGTGAAAAAAATTATCAGCTTTGCTTAGTACTAAGGCAGATAGACCACAGCTCTGCTTTTATTGCTGTCCTAGTGAATCTTCCCTGCACCCTCTCCATGGCAATCATGTCCTTTCAGTTGTTGCACCCTGGGAGATCAAATGTAAAGAGACAGTACACCATTAATGGCAAGACCCTTAACAGTGTTGATGAGCTGAGGGATCTTGGGGTCCAAGTTCATAGCTCCCTGAAAGTGGCTACACAGGTTGATAGGGTGGTAAAGAAGGCATATGGCATGCTTGCCTTTCTTAGTCGAGGCATTGAGTTCAAGAGTCAGGATGTTATGTTGCAGCTTTATAAAACTCTAGTTAGGCCACATCTGGATTATTGTATTCAGTTTTGGTCACCCCATTATAGGAAGGACGTCAAGGCTTTGGAAGAGGGTGCAGGAGAGGTTTACCAGGATGCTGCCTAGATTAGAGTATATGTGCTATAAGGAGAGGTTGGACAAACTTGGGTTGTTTTCTCTGCAGCGGCGGAGGCTGAGGGGAGATCTGATAAAGGTTTATAAGATTATGAGTGGCATAGATAGAGTAGACAGCCAGTATCTTTTTCCCAGGGTTGAAATGTCTAATTCAAGAGGGCATGTATTTAGGGTGAGAGGGGGTAAGTTCAAAGGAGGTGTGCAGGGCAAGTTTTTTTTTACACAGAGTGGTGGGTGCCTGGAATGTGCTGCCAGGGGTGGTGGTGGAGGCAGATACGATAGGGACATTCAAGAGGCTCTTAGATAGGCACATGAATATGTAGGAAATGGAAAGATATGGATATTGTGTAGGGCATTTGATTACTAATTTAATTAGTTTGGCACAACATCAAGGGCTGAGGGGTCTGTTCGTGTGCTGTACTGTTCTATGTTCTATAGTGTGACAACCAGAACTGCATACAGTATGGCAGCTGTGGCCTAACCAATGCTTTATAAATCTATTATAACCTCCCTGCTCTTGTATTCTATGCTACTGCTTATGAAGGCTAGTATCCTGTAGGCCCTCTTTACCACCTTATCTACCTATGCTGTCACCTTCAGGGAAAGTTTAAAGGAGATTTGAGAGGCAGGTTTTTACACAGAGAGTGGTAAGTTCAGGGAATGCGCTGCCAGGAGAAGGTGGGAGAAGAAGCTACAATAACAACGTTTAAGAGGCATTTAGATAGACACATGTTCAGGCAAGGAATAGAGGGATACGAACCATGTGCAGGCAGTTGGGATTAGTTTAGATTGGCATCATGGTCAGTGCAGATATGGTGGGCCAAAGGGCCTGTTCTTGTGCTGTAGTGTTCTATGTTCCATGTAACATGATACAAGCGGCAATATGAAAAGAGTAGGAAATTAAAAGGGAAAATGTTAATATAAGTACAGCAAATACAAACAGTTGTTTTCCTTCATCAAGATCCTCATACCTAATCACATGCTATTTAGTTTTTCTGTAGCTTAGTATGGAACTGTTAGTAAGCTGCCTGTGTTTCTCAGTAGTGCCCAATTATTATCTGCCAACGGTTTGGGTAAGGGTGTTGCCTGTAGGAGTACGATGAAGAAAGTAGGATGTTCTGAGCAATTACAATGAAGCTCACTGTTGATTCTCCAATATTCAACTATTCAGACCAGATTCCTTCACCACTTTGCATTTAGTCAACTGATCTCAACAGCTGAGCACTACACTTTAGCTCAGCATCCCTCAACTAGCACAGTAAGGTGCTGATTACTATCCAATGCTTTGAATCTGCATGCACTTGTATCAGGTCACACTTGAACAGAATGCCCACTTGTTGAATTGAGCTCAGGTCATGAGTACTTAAGCTTTTCATGAGTAGAATGGCTGGATAGTTGGGACCCCTGCAAAGTTGTCTGCTTGCAAGGATCATTAGTGAATTTCGAGAGATACATTTTTTCAAGTTATATTTAACTTATAGCATATTGTTAAAGAAGAAATAGGCAGAAGACTAAATTTATTCTAAACTTCCTAAGGGAAGCTGTGTATCATTATTGCTACGTTAACACATGGCACTAACTGTACAAGCGACAGTCATGTTATGTGGGGGGGGGGGGGGGGGGGGGTGGTGGTGTCGCATTCCCAGAAAACCATCCGTATTACAATTTCCCGTAACACAGAGCCAGATCCTCTGTGCATGTGTCAAGAAATGCAAGTTGAATAAACAATAAAAATTGACATTTAAGTTCTGTAAGAGCAAATTTTCATTAACAAATGCTTCTTGAGCTTTCATTTCTAATGCACTTAGACAACACTAGATGGCTGAAATCTCAGCTATGGTAATGCCTGTGAGAAGTTTACTACATTATTTTTATCACAGATGGCTTCTCCAGGACGGTGCTTATGTTACTCCCTCACCAACCAGTAGATGGTGCACAAGAGCAATTTGTGAATACTGCTTTGACCTTTCCCCGCAGCATTGCTGCAATCAAGTGTACACAACAGAACTCAATCTTTCAATTATATTGCATTGTGCTTGAACTCCACCTGATTTTCTGACTGATTGAGTCTTAAAAATGGTGGTTAGAGTCATACAGCACAAAAACAGGCCCCATGGCCCACCTTGTCCATGTCAACCATCAAGTCCACAACAACACTAAAATGTGCAAATCAACTCTGTCTTTTCTGCAGGACATGTATAGATTAACGCTTTTGAGCACCCTTCTCAAAATTGGCTGCCTGCAGAAATTAGTCTCCATCTTAGGTTTGCTTCCTGATGGCAGGCAAGTTACGATCCTGATCAATGGGTCCATAGCAAATCCAATCTCATTACAGTCATAGTCCAGACACTTCTTTCAATCTTTCTCAATGCAGTGCAGCATCTAACCTCCCACAAGTTTCCCACTCAAGTGGAGCTAATCCACAGACAAATGGAAAACTGTTTGATCTATATTCATTCCAGAACCTAGGCCACCCCAACATCAATTATCAAATTCCTGTATGCAGACAACATGCATGTACAGAGGTAATGGAAATTAAGCTCCAAGTCGTCACAAGCATGTTCATTGAAGCATACAAAAGGATGGGCCTTGCAGTCAACATCCACAAGACATTGGCCCCCTAACAACCCCCCCCCCCCCCCGTATAATGCTGCTGGCTCTAAAGAAAGGTCATCGATGGGTAGACAGAAAAGTGTGGACCATATCTCAGCAGCTTCCTCTCAGCAAGGTAGTTATCGATGGTGACATTTACCATACTGATCAGTACATCAGCACAGCCTTTGGCCTCCTGAGAATGTGTGTTTGAAGGTCAAGGTCTCAAACCTGGCACAAAATGCATGGTCTACTGGACAGCAGTGATCCCTGCCCTCCTATATGGTTCTGAGACATGGACTGCTTACACCAGACACCTCAAAGCACTGGGGCAATTTTACCAGGGCTGCCTCTGCAGAGCCAGTGTCAGCTTCCTCTCCCAGGCCAATATCCCCAGCATTGCAGCCCCAGTTACACTCAATGGGCTCATTGTACAGGCCACATTGTTCACATACCCAATACCAGATTCCTGAAGTGGACACTCCCTTGCTCTAACAGAGCTGGGAATAGATTATTAGGTGGACAGAGGAAACGATTCAAGGATGTTCTCAAAATCTTCTTGAAATAGTGCAACAATCCCACTCCTGGGAATCCCTGGCCAATGATTGTTCAAAATGGATGAGGAGCATTCAGGTTGGCATTGAAAATCTTGGGTCCATCCAGTGAAAGCACACAAAAACCTAGTGTAATTGATGAAATGAACACACAACCTCCCAAATTACCCACCCATCAAACACCTTTGTCCTACGTATGCCGGTATCGGTTGTGGATCCCACATTAGCCTCATCAGCCGCCTAACAACCCATGGAACCAGAGTGGAAGCAAGTCATCCTCGACCCTGAAGAACTGTTCTAATTGTGTTCTTTCTTGTAAAAGTTAGGTATAATTTATGTTTATGTTTTTCTTGTGGATGCTGCTTATCTGATACTATGTGCCTGTGTTGCTGCTTTTCATTGCACCTTTGCATGCATGTACTTGTGCATATGACAATGAACTCGACTTTGACTTTTTTTTACCTCAGCTGATGTCCTTGACAGTTACCTGCATTTACTTATCACCACCCTATGCCCACCCCACCTCCCCTCTTTTGTCCATCTATCACTGCTCTGCTTTTCCCTCCGATATATTGGGCTTCCCCTTTTCCTATCTTCAGTCCTGAAGAAGGGTCCTGACCCGAAACATTGGCCGCCTGCTTTTCTCCACGGATGCTGCCTGGCCTGCTGAGTTCCTCCAGCATCATCGTGTTTTTCATCTAGATTCCAGCATCTGCAGTCCTTTGTTTCTCTGGAATTAGATCCTAATCTGCTCATGAAGCTTCATCTTCACTTCCAACCATCCTCAGATTGTTGTATTTTGCAGCATTTTCTGAATTACTTGCACTATTATTGTGTTCACTTTAAAACTCTTTATAATGATGACATTTTTGCTTTTGGGTCTCTTGTGTTGTCAGAACAAGGGTGCATCAGTTATTTAGAGCGACATCCACGAAATTCATTTTATCTCTTTGTCCATAACTTTTGCATGTAGATATGCTTGCAGGTTAATATAAAGTGTACGGTGGTGTGCAATATATTTCTTCCACTCTTCCACACACAATCCCCCAATACACATCCTCCTCAAATTATTTCAAAAAATTGTAGAATTAATGGCAAATCTACTACTGTCATCAATACAGTGTTTTGTTGCAGTCAAAAATACCCCCGTTTACAGGAACGTTATCATTTAAGGGTTTCCTTTTGAACACTAACTGCATTGTAAAAGTTGTGTATTACATTGAGAGCCATGCTCGCTCATTCATGTCGAGTGTTGTTTGTTTTCAGTAACTGCCTGCATGTGGTGGAGCCCATGCCAGTACCAGGCCGAGATGTGGAGGCTTACTGTTTGCTGTGTGAGTGTAAATATGAAGAAAGAAGCACCACTACAATCAAGGTACAGCTAATCCTCTATTTCCTCTGATTCACGTCCAACAGCAATGCAATGTCCACCAGTCAGAGCACCTGCAATAATCAAAGTGACTATTTTTGGGTGACTGGGAGCTGACTGTGAGAATGCATTAAGTATATCTTGTGCTTTTGGGCTTTCAGTCATTCAGCACAGATGGGATTATTCAGTCCACTCCAGATTTTTGCTGACTGGGCGAAACTCTCCTTTTTTCACACAAGGCTGAAACTTGCTCTAGTTTTATGTATTTATCCAATTCCCTTTAAAGAGTTAGTTTTGAATTTTCTTCCACTACCTTTTCAGGTAGTGGATCGTGGATCACAAAAATCCTGTGCATAAAAAATATCCTCACTGGCCCTTCTTTCTTTGGTCGACTGCCTTAAATCTTTCTGCCTATTTGGTGTTACGTGTATACACTTCCTGTGTCTCACAAAATCATGAAGGAAAGGTTCGTAAAATCGCAAAGAATAAAACAATAGCAAGGTCCTTCAGTTTCTGGAAATCTGAAATATAAGCAGAAAATGCTAGAAGTACTGGCACGTCATCTGACCCATCAACAGCGGAAACGGTTCCCTGTCAAATTCTTTGGAGATGTAGCAGGGAGAGATGATAGAGAGTGACCTGTAGATAGAGTGTATTTAGATTTCCAAAAGGCATTTGACAAGGTGCCATATAAAAGGTTGGTGCA